>NC_041393.1:254499025-254514214 GCF_002162155.2 Triticum dicoccoides
AAATACGGTGGCCCGTCAGGTGGGTCCCAGCAGTTAGGGGGCAAACGTTTTTTCACAAAATACGGTGGACCATCCAGTGGGTCCCTACTGTCAGTTGGAGGAATCATTATTTTCCGCGTAATAAGGAGGCACTTACTTGCTGCGGCCGTGGACCCAGCTGACACTCTTCACGTACAGTATACTTCCGATGGAAGTCGTTCCTTGACCACGTTGACCTCGCCGCGTTCCGTTGCATGCATGCGTCCATGGGCATGGTGCGTCCCCACTGTCAGCCTCTCACATACAATCATCTTCCGATGACTCTCGGTTTTTTACCACGTTGACCACACCGTGCCAAGCGCACCTAGACTGGAACGACCCGGAGATGGGGAAGACGGGACAGTGGAGTTGCAGATGGAGAGGAGTGGGGAACTTCACTGGTTCGGGTGCGCGGCAGCATAGCCGAGGTGCCGCCCACGGGAGACAGGAGCAAGAACAGAGGTTGAAGAAGGAGCATGGCTGTTGGATTAACATCCAACGGTCCAGCTGCTAGAATCATTTGTTGATTAAGTTGACAAAACCGTGCGTACACGTCCGCTTAGCAGGCCCACAAGTCAGTCACCAAATCTGACGGGTCCTAGCTGTTAACGTGATGAATAATTTTTTTCGCAAAACAAGGAGGCACTTCCTTCCGTGCGAAGATACAGCCGGTGGGTCCCAGCTATCAGGTGGAGGAAACATTTTTTTCAGCTTAATAAGGAGGAACTTTCCTTGTGTGCGACCATGGACCTCGTGGGTCCCAGCCGTTAGGCTCTCCACGTACAGTCCTCTTACGATGACTCTCATTTGTTGACCATGCCGCACCGAACACAGTGAGGCGGTGGACGACGGCGAGGCCCCGGATGGGAATGACTCGGAGATGGGAAAACGCGACAGTGGAGTCGCAGATTGAGAGGAGGAGAAGGGTTATAACTGGTTCACATGACACGTTCACATGACACGTTCATATTCATAGCCAACATTCACTATCAACAACTCAAAAGATTCATATATACACAAGCTCAGCATATCTATGCATCCAAATGATTGATAGATCACACGACAATATTCATACATAATTCACAAAAAGATTCAGATATACACACGTTCAGTATGTTTATGCATCCAAATGTTTTAGATCACAGCCAATATGATCCATGGACGAACTTTAATTACCTAGGGTACAAACTGGTAAATGGTGTTCAATTAGAGGTACTTCTTGCTAAAATTAGTTCTTGTACGAGTAAACTTTTGAGTACATAAGAGGCAGCACAGACAATCTGAACTTTGCTTGTAGGTTTATCCTCAAATAGTGGCCTCGTGCCGAGGGAGGTTTGAGCAACTTGGCCACTACTTTCATCCAACTAGTTTACTGGCTCATCTTGGTCCTGTATCTCGCCAAAATTCTACATTGCAGACGAGAAAGGAGGCGGTTGAGAAAATGAACCACCCAAATTTTTTGTGCAGTTCAACTAAAATGGAGCATCCTTGGCATGCAGACTGATTAAGTGCCAGATGAATATACACGTCAACCAACTTGTCTGGAATCTTTAGACTCCATGCCATATAGTTCGCTACAACATGTGCCGATAACCAAAAGGCATGAGTTGGGACCAAAGACTGGACTGCGTTTTTCTGGGCTATGCACCAAGCAATATTTTTGGCGTTCACTCTCCTAATACTTGGAGTTTGACAATTGGTTGACGCCGGATGATACTCGAATGAATATAGGCACTTCTTGTCAACATCGATGCTTGTCTGAGTGAACTGTGGAGTACATAGCAGCAGCATAAGTACCTGTCCATCTGATCATTTTGTGCAGTTCTACTGAAATCACCCGATGTAATGATTTGCCTGCGAGTTCAGGCTCCAAATTACTCCTTTATGAAATCGGCAAATAGTAGCACAATACTAAATTACCAATACATATGACAGGCACAATAATCAGGATAAAGACCAGTACCAACCTGTGTGAGGTAGCATATCAATTACTATTTCCTTTGACTAGAAGCCGAGATAAGCTAAGCGACTGACAGCAAAGGAAGAAAGCAAGCGGAGATTAGCGACTGACAGGAAAGGACGGAAGCTATCGAGGCAATGAAGCACCCAAAGTTTTTGTGCAGTTCCACCAAAATCGAGCATCCCTATTGGCACATATATTGAGAGAGTGAGATTACTGTAATAGTGGGACTAGTTGATGAAACATACACTAACAAATAGAAGCACCCTCATTATCTTAATGGGTAAAGTTAGCAACATAGTAGTCTTGCTTAAAGAGAGGTATTAGTTTATTTAATCAGTGCCAATTAGCTCAACTCAACACTCAAAGCATTGCCATTTATAATAGGTTGCAAAACTTAACAGTGCAAAGATAAAGGAGTTTCTCATGACAGTAGCATGATACAAATAGAGATGACCGCAAACTAATATGGATGAAGGCCTTAGGCCTGTACCAACCTGAGAAAAAAAGCTTATTGATGTAGTCCCATAAGAGATGATAAAGCACTCACTGTAATCACATAATAGTATATATTTTTGTGCACTTCAAATGTATGGTTGAAATCACTATTGTTTACCAGTGCTGAGATTATATCGAAAGATTATCAAGAACTTCCAACAGAGTTAAAGCACTGGCTGGGATACAATTCATTGTATTGTCTTGTGTAGTTCCACTAAAATGTATGATTGGCACAACATGATCCCTGTTTGCACAAGTAGGAACAAGGTGAAACCTTCATTAGCTTAGTGAGAAAGGATAGGAAGACATTAGCATATTACTCAAACAGTAGCATCAAATTTATGATGGACAATACGCAAAACATTGCCTCATTGAACCAATGGAAATAAATTGACATGCAAAACAATAGCACTATTATGTCATGACACTAATAATATTCCCTCCTTGCTCCACCACATGATTCACCTCCATAGACAAACATTCACACGTACATGATTCAGCATAGGGTCCTACTAAAGATTTGTCTAACTCCAACAGGAAAATTAGGCAGTAATAAATTAGTGGTACTTAAGTACTCCTAATTAATTAAGTGAGACAGCAGAAGTGGAAGGGCTCCCTGGAGGATCGTCTCACATGTAAGGTAGTCATTGCCGGAGCCCTTGAATAGCCTCGACCGAGGCCTCTGGCTTCAGCAAGATTGCCTTGGCACTGTTTATTCTTCTTCTTCTTCCTCTTCATGCTCTGTTTCTCTTTCTCCTCACCAGTTGGTGAAACCAAGTACATGATTGGCCTTCTAATTCAGAATTGGTTTTGTTAGTGAGGGAGTACAAGTGTACTAGTAACAAAACAGCATTATTTTCTCATGGTAGTCGGAACACAGAGATGAACACATGCATTAAATATCATTCTTACCTAAAGGAAGGTTATGGCGCCAATATGGATGATGAGGATTGGAACATAGATCTCCCTTTGTGCAGTTCCACCAAATTGAACCAACTGTTCCATCTGACATTCCAGTTAAACAACACAAAATTCACGTCTTTTAAGAAGAGTTTTGTGCAGTGCACCAAAAGGTCACAACGGCAACAAGGTGAATTGGATATCCCTGTTTGCACAAAAAGGCACAGAGGAAACAGTCAGAGTCTCAAACAATTACAGGCAAAATTTTTTGTCTAAACTTGTCAGAGCCTCAAACAATTACAGGCAAAAACAGTGGCATGGCTTCATTTTTACCAGGGACATTATATTAAGAACAGCTAAGGCTGCATTTGGTTCATAGGTTTGGTGCAGGATTTTCATAGGAACACAATTCCTACAGTATTCTTTCCCTTCCAACCGTTCGGAAGACGGGAAAGGTGAATATTGTTTCATAGGAAAGCTGGTCTGGTAGTTTTGATTCCATCGGATTAGAAACATCCACGCGCTGCTCATTTTTTGGGCGGAAGCCTGAGGCAGGTGCTCGCTGCCATGCGTTAGACAGGTTGTTGTGCTGTGTTTGCCGGAATAAAAAAATCAACCTATGTGTGGTACGTGAGGTGAGGACAAGAGTAGTCATTGTGCAGCTGAATAAACAAATAGCATCTCATACTGCCAAGCATGCTACTCTAAAAAAACAAATCTGTACATTTTGTAGTCCATCCGAACACATTCTCTTGAGAGTTTCCTCTGGTTCATTGTTCCATAGTTTTATACCTACATTACTTTCCTATTCCTCTATTTTCATCAAGACCTATGTTTTCTGCCCCTTTATTCCGACCGGAGCATAAATATTTGGTATAAGGGCATGTGACAGTGGGTGCACCAGCAGTACAACACCATGTATGTAAACAGGGGCATAAAGTGGTGATTCATAGTTTATTGCCCCGAGAAACAAACATCCAAGAAACATATCTAGGTTGGTCCCATTTTTGTTCACTCTAGCCACCTACTCCTATGTGTGGATAGCAAATCTAGTCCTGGTCATACCATTGTGTACAACATTACCCCTATATTTCCCTTTTCGACCAAGAGACCGGTTAGATGACCAGTCTATACTACTTTCATCCTCTTTCCTTCCTGTTTGTACCAAGTCCGATGTACATACTAAATTCCCCCACCCCCAGTTTATTTCAATGACAAGTATTTTCGGACGGAGGGAGTACAAGATTCGACTCCATGAAGTAGCTTTACCTAACAATAGAAGAAAAAAAAGGTGACGTTGTACCATCCAATCGAGAGGGGCTGAGAGGTAGAGAATGATGCACATGCAGCAATGTAGCGAGCTGGGGAAGTAGAGCTAAGGCAGTTTCAAACGAAGATATACCTGAAGGTCGTCGGGATGTCGATAGGTGGGCGGCGGGAGGCCGGATTCGCCCACAGGCAACGACGAAGGGATCGGAGGACCTCCCGCGCCGGCGCTCGGCCAGAGATAACGGTGTGGCCGGCAGTGGGTCTCCTCCCTCGCTGTCGATGATGGCCTAAACGCTGCCCCTCCTCCCCTTCACCGGCGGAGGGGGATACGTCCGGATCTGTAACCAGCGGTGAGGATAGAAAGCCAGTGTTTTTTGAAGGGAGAAAGACAGTGTTACTACCCCTATCTTGTTTAGATCTAGAGAGGATGAGAGTGTGTGAATAGAGCAGCCCTAGCAAGCAAGCGCGGAGGCTCTGGCCTATATATAAGTAGTGGGGTAGTTTTCCTTTTTCACTCCATCAAAACAATCATTTAAAATTGTGTACTACTACATGCCAGGTCGCGGTTTTTTTAGTTGTTGATTGTTTTTTGAGATAGCTACCCGCTTGTTCCAAGTGGTGTTACGGTGTGCCAGGTCGCACTTTGTATCGTTCAAGTTTGGTACTACAAGTCCCTCCATTAAATGAACAACCACCCCCTCGTAAAAATTGTGAACAAGCCCACGGCTAAAATTAGCGGAAACGTGGGTTGCCCCAAGATGCATCATTATTTATATTTTCTACTCCATCCGTTCTAAATATAAGTCTTTTTTATTAGCCACACCTAAGGCAAGAATTTTTTTATTAGCAGTGAACCCCACATGTTATAGACACAAAAACTGTGGCAAGATTCCCTTAGGCAAGCCAAAGTGTGTCTAACAATTTGAGCAACTTAGGTTAGCCAAGTGTGGCAAGTGTGGGAAAAATAATGTGGCAACATAAGACAAACATAGTCAAAATCCAAAACAGCCCCGTGATTTTTTGTGACATGCATGAAAATTTGGTTAGTTAAATTTATAGTCAAAATTTGGCAAGGTGCATCAAATCAACACATGCAAGTATCAAAAGGAAAGTCACGGCATGCATGCATGCGTTGTACTCCCTCCGTTTCCAAATATAAGTGTTTTTAGAGATTGCAACAAGTGACTACTCCCTCCATTCCTAAATGTAAGTCTTTTTAGGGATTCCACTACAAACTACATACGGATGTATATAGACATATTTTAGAGTGTAGATTCACTCATTTTGTTTCGTATGTAGTTCATAGTGAAATCGCTAAAAAGACTTATATTTTGGAACGGAGGGAGTACATACGAAGCAGAATATGTATACTCCTACATACGAAGTAGCCCATTTGAAATGTGTAAAAAGACTTTTATCGAGTGCAGTGCTTTGATGTGTCGCGTCGACTCGTAAAAGACTGAGAAATTTGATTACTACGACGCCCTCTCCCTCGCAGACTGAGCTCCGGTGCCTTAACTGCACCTGCCTTTGGCTACATGACAGGTGGGCCAACCACCTGTTGGGCCCACCTGTCATGGACACAAAGGCAGGAGCAGTAAGTAGAAGCTTTCGCTACACGCTATCCCTCCCGCACGAGGTGGACGGACATGCAGCAGTGGATTCAACACTGTAGAAGTAGGAGTAACATCATTGTTCGTCTTCTCAAAGAGGCGAAGAGCCAAGCGCAAACCGAACGTGGAAGTTGCGAACGCTCGCGTGGTGGAGTTCCTTGGAAAACTAGCCAGGCTCTTGCATGAGACAAAATTGCTATTGTTTAACAATTAAACTCCATTATGCATTGGTTGATACTCATTCTGCATAGGTCCACGCGCTTAGCACCGTTTCCTCCTAGGGTCACCAATGTTTATTTGCTAATTAATAGCATTCCATGCAATGAACTAGCCATTGCAAGTCATTAAAAGCATGCACACCTCTCATCTCTTATTGGTTGATACGTATGTCAAGAAACAAGAAACAAGGTAGAAGTTAATGCACCGCGCCTAAGTGTTTTGGGACTATTTGGTTTTCGTAAGATGACTTACACACCTAGACGGAGGGAGTAGTATAGACCTGTAAACTGGAAAGGAGTATTTTCCTTTCTAGAGATTTCAACAAGTGACTAGACTTCGGCTAAAAAAAACAAGTGACTAGACTACACCGTGTGTAGTACCCCCTCCCTTCCGGTTTATAGGGCTCAAATCTCAAATCTCATGAACCAAGGCATTTTGTGATTGGAGGAATGCATCTCGTACTTTACAAAACTACCCTAATTAAACTCATGCATTAATTACGTGGTTCTCTCGTTTTCCTCTCTGCCTTGGTCGCGGTGCACAATATTGAGAGAGTGCTTGGATATGTTTTAGTCTCATGACTAAAAGTAGTGGGACTAAAACTTGTTAGCCTCATCCATGCTTGGATCCAAATACTAAAGAGACTAAAATCAAGTTAATGACATTTGAAAGCATCCGGGCCCGCGTGCCATCCACCAAATCACAGCGAGGTGCTACAGTCGAGACTCCCCTGTCACCCCGGTGTGGCCGTCATGACCCGTCATATCACAAAACCCACACCTTTACCAGCAGTGGTAAGGTGGCCTCCAAGTTGGACTGGACGAAGCAACCATCATTTCATTGGAACGCTCATTCAAGCCCTTTGTTCCCTTTCTTGAAGAAAACCTCACTCCAGGCTACTCACTTCTGCCATTTTTCTTCTCTACCAACGAAGGAAAGGTGGGCGAATCAGTTATGCTGCTATATTTTCATTCCAATAATCTTCTTTTTGCGAAGCACCGACCGATTCTCACATCCTATTCTTTTCCCGTTTTCATTGTGATTGTGGTTTCCTTTCGATTGCTTTTTGTTTGTCAGTTCATTGATGGATCCTGGAGCACTAGGCAAAGAGTTGCCGGCAGAAAACCCACTAGAGACAGCGATCTCCAGGAAGCGAGCCCCGACCAACGAGTTGACCATGTTGGCGGGCCAACCCATGGAGACGAAGAACTCCAAGAAACAAGCACTAGCCAAAGAGTTGAGGACGTTGGCGGACGAACTCCTCAAAGAAAGTTGGAAAAATAGCAAGGGCCCCACCGTGCCTATCCCAGGAACTCTGATTGCCACCTATGTGAGGCTCAAGACCGAGTTTGAGGAGATAGTCGCCGTTGAGAAGCAGTATTCCCCTGGCAAGGTGATGGCCCCCATCGAGGACGAGGAGAATGCCCCCAGAGGGATGAGATCCCCCGGTGAGCTGCACAAGGTAAAAAATAATGGCTTATTACCATAGTTGTGGTTTTTGATTATTTGCAATGTGCTTGCTTTTTGATTATTTGCAATGCTCTTGCTAAGATGTGAGGGTTGTGCAGGTGCCGGTGGTTGTCCTTGATGATTCCGATGTTGTGGCCTGTCCTATTGGCATCGCCCCGGAGATCGATTCCGATGCCGCTGTCCATCCTATGGACATCGCCCCAGAGATCAATTCCGATGTCGCGGTCAGTCCTATGGACATCGCCCCAGAAATCGATTCCCATGCCGCTGTCCGTGCTGTGGTCATTGCCCGAGAGATCGATGACAAGAAATAGTTGGTCGCGCTAATCCTTCAGGGTAGTTTGCATTGACCTGTGTTTAATTACCAGAACGATGTGTGTTATCAAACCATCTTAGGGCTAGTGCACTGTCTTGTGTGGGCGGATCTTGCAACTTCTGTTTGATAGTGAATCATGCGATGACTCATGTGAACCCTCTCCGGGTTATGGAAACAGATGTATCCTCACCAGCTTTTGATGTAATATATGGCATGCTTAGATGTAAGTTTGAATTGTTTATCATATCAGCAGGGCTTGTTTGATGATTCTTGGTGTTAGTAGGCTAGCTACTGTGCGAGCTATAGTACTTGCAAAACACTCACCGAAGAGAAACATTGGGGCTGATGAGCTCGTGGTACGCTTATACTTATCCCTCGTCGATCGACCAATAGCCCTAGCGCCTAAAATTGTAGGCTTAGCAATCGATCAGACAGTAGTCGACATACATTCAGGCCTCATTTGGTTCATAGGGTAGGAAAATCGTAGCAAAAGTACAGAGAACGTGCAACACAAAATCATAGCGGTGCAGAGACGTACTCCCTCCGTTCCAAAATAGATGACCTAGGCGGGCTAGTTTGGCCTAGTGGGTTTCAGTGATATGACGTGGTACAGTGTCGTCCAGTCTTCGCGTGTGGTAGCAGTATTGCGGGTACAGTAAGTTTTCTTGAAGAAGCGGAATTCAACGAATTCATGATGGTTCCTTCGTCCGAACAACTTACAGTGGGAAAGGTTGGGCCTGCGATACGACCGGGGTAGACTAGGATAATTTTGTGCATGGCAGGTGGACCAGGATGGTCGACGTCCCACATGTCGGTGAATGAAAGTATTCTTTCCGATATAGAGGATGAGCAACGAGTATTCATTGTTTATTTTTGATGAAAGCTATTGTCTCCGCTGTTACTCCTTGACTTTGTCAATGCCTCTGTCTCCTCCACAAATTGCAAGACAACGCGTGTCCCCTCTGGTGAGCGGCGTGCGAGCCAGACTGTCGGGGTTGCGACGTGTACGAGTCGTAAGTGTGCCGCCTTTTCCTTTAGAACTTGCGAAGCATAACATTTTTGCGTGATCGATCGATAGAAATCCAGAACAAAATGACGACGGCGGTGCTTTCCCGCTTGTTAGGCGGGCTAGTTCGAGTGATATGACGTGCTACAGTGCCTTCCACTTGCTCCATTTTTATGTAAGCAAGAGTTTACACTCTTACGCGGGAGGAGTGCGAAACACCGCAGATCTGATTTTGATCGAGGGATAACTGTTCCCTGCCAAATAATGGAGGATTGTTAGTGATTATAGCATGATAGTTAGGGCATCTCCAGTGCTAGCCCACAAATTTACACCGGCATCTGTCCGAGGACACTGATGGATGCCATCCGATGTTGCCCGCATACCTTTCGACAACTATATGAACTAACCGGACGAAATTCATGCAAACAAAGCAAATTTCAAATTAACCGGATGAAATTCATTACATTTCAAAAACTTTTCCTACAAACTAGACGAAATTCATTACATATTTCGCACAAACCATACTAAACCTACTGTAAACCAAATCTAAACGATCGCCGGTGCCCGGCCACCATGTCCGGCCATGAACCGGCGAAAGCCGGCCATTGCCTTTGCCTCCTCCTCATCCGCCTCAATAACCTCCTCCTTCGACCGGAGCACAAGGTTATGAAGATTTCCGCCTCCACCTCGCCGTCAAGCGGCCAATCGGCCGCCGATGTTTACCCCACCAAGCTTGGCGTCGACTGAGTGGAGTAGCGGTGGCCTTCCCAGGACCAGAGCGGCGGCGACCTACCGTATACTACTCTTCCTCGCTGCCGGCTGCGCCCGCACCCGCGGCCGGCTTCACGGTCGTGGCGGCGGAGGGCGGCCCGGGGGATGCCGGCGATCTCCTTCGTTTGCTCCTGTGACAGTACGTCGAAGAGAGCTTTGGAGCGCGCCCGGAGCGGAGCCGCCGATGTCCCTCGTCTGCTCCTGCAACAGTACGTCCAAGAGAGCTTCGGAGCGCCAGGAGGCCATGGTTGAAGTGGTGCCGACAGAAGGAAGGGACCGGAGGAGAATAAGTGTGGGTCTTTGGCTATGGCTGGGAGCTGGGGCTCAAGTTAATATAGCGGGCGAATGGCAATGAGCCGTGGCAGACGGATGGACAACTGGCACTTGAGTAGGTTCGTCGGGCGTGAATGCGGACGCTGCTTCAGTGACTTAACTGCAGATGTGTTTGGGTTACTTACATGTGGGCCCAATGGGCGTCTGGCCCGCATGTCAATGACACACCAATTGCACCTGTAGTTAAGTCTGGTGAATGCGGCATTGATATTCTAGAGAGAAGGTGACCGTTTCAGGCGGGAAGTGCGTGCTAGCGATGGAAGGGGTTTTGGTGTGCAGTGGCACTAAGATCGGTCGCTCGCGATAGTACATACTCCGTACCATACTACCATAGTACCCTCTCTATAGCTTAGGTTGTTTTATAGATTGTCGTTGTGATGGACGATATACATGAGCAAGGCGGTCCGAGTATTACCGTTGGTGTTGAGCTAGGTGAATACATGCTCGGTGTTCGCGTAGGCCTCCATCAAACGTCTAAACAGTAATGTCAGGCACCGCCGGGGCGCGCAGGTGATGGGCTCGCCGTTTGCATTCGCCATGAGCAGGACTTTGATTTAGAGGGCGACGTGCATGCATTAGCATGCTTTGACAGCGTGAGCGTGAGTGTCTGATGCAAAGTATTTCATTTTCATTTGGCTGACGAGGGTGCGTTGCAGCGACGAGTCCGTGGTTTGATTCCCCACATACGCATAATTTTGGTTTTTACAGTCTTTCTTTCTCCATTCACAGGTAGGCCCGCGTAGATAGATAAAGAACACGAGCTCATGAGGCGCATGCGGACTGTTTGACTGGTCAACCATACAAATACGGAGCTATACGCTGAGCCAGCGACCGTATAATCAACATATCTCGTATACAATAATCAAAGTGAGCTATCAAGACAAGTTCGATGACCGCCAATGCATTTTACTCGGTAATAAATGACCAGGATTGAAGGGGAATCCTAATTTGCTTCGTCTTCTGTCCTTGGGCTCTTGACAAACCAATGCACTATACGGTTGTCCGGCCACTCCACCCCAGAGCTCTCACCAAGCGTCGTTCATGCCACCGCGCCGCACACTAACCAGTAAGGCAGCGATGGCATCCCGCCGCGCCGAGTTCCTCGCCGCCCATGAACGCACACAAAATGGTAGGGAAGCAATGGCATCCCGCCGTGCCGAGTTCATTGCCGCTCGCGACCTCATAACTATGTGGGAGGAATTTGAAGATGCCAAGGCCGAATGGGCGGTAGAGCAAGAGGCGGCCAAAGCCGCACAGAGGGAGCGGAAAAGTCAGAAAGCACTCAAGAAAAGAAAGGCCCACCGCCACAAGAAAGAAAGGACGCATGCGCTGCTACGGAGAGGTCGGCGGAGATCCAAGCACGGGGGTGTCGCCGACAAAGCCGGGAAGGAGAACGACGGCGTTTGGCCAGCATGTGAGAAGTAGTAGTACTAGTAGTTAGTGTGTGTGTCTGTGTCTGAGTATGAGCATGTACCAGTACTACTAGTTGCTATTGTAGTTTTTAGAGCAAATTACCAGTACATTAGCCTAGACTAAATGGAAAAATTCCTATCCTATGCATCAAATGGCATCTCTTTCTCTATAGGAATTGAGATGCATGTCATCTCACTTCCTATGATTTTCATATTCCTATCCTATGAACGAAAGGAGGCCTCTGTTGGAGTAAATACTGTAGCTAGCAGTACTGCTGGTACAGTAGTTTTCTTCAAGAAGCGGAATTCAATGAAGTCATGATGGTTCCTTCGTCCGAGCAACTTCAAAGTGGGAAGTGGGCCTGTGATTTGACGGCTCATTAGTCATTGTTACTGCGGCGCGACGACCTGGGTGACTCTCCCTTGGAGTTCTGCATGCATGGCAAGTGGAACAGGATGGTCGACGTCCCACATGTTGGCAAATGGAAGTACTATTCTTTTCGATATCAAGGAGCAAGGAAACCGCGTGGTATAGTACTACTGCTGATTGGTTCACAAAAAAAATAGTATCACTACCGATTTATAATTATTTTTTATTTCTTATGAATGCTAGCGTTTCAACTCTTACGACGAAGGGTGCCAAACACGACATGTGCTGGATGTCCCACACGTCAGTGAAAGGAGTGGGACAGGAACAGCGTGGTAGATCCCAGTGTAAAAAAACCAGCGTGGTAGAGCGTCTCCACTTCTTCCACTTCTGGATCGGAGACCACACGTAGTAGTACTTAGTGGTATGAATGATACAAAGTGCGACCTGGAGAGAAAGACACGTCTAGTTGGAAGGTCTCGGGGCATACAGGTAAACAAATATAAAAGTTAATATGTGCCTCCAACTAATATAGTAGTAGTAGAGTACTTATGCACGTACTCCATAACATCACCCTGCATTGCACGTACAACATTTAGTGGTAGTACGTAGTAAGAGACAAATGCCGCCAAAGAGTTCCCTTCTCGACCTACTTTTGGGTGTTTGGTAGAGTGTATGGAGGGTGCATGAGTCCACACTAGTTTACCACAAATACACTAGAAGCATGCATGAAGAGAGCATGCATGAAGAGGGGTGTTGAATTGAGCATGCATGAAGAGGGAACAACTATGCTGAGACGAGAACGCAACCAAACACACCCTGTATGCCATGCATGTTCATACCATTTGTGCCTTTCTACTTCACTTATTGCGCTACATTACTCAGGTTCGTACGTCCACTCCTGGGTACATATCCGTCTCGTAGTTCCAATGCCACGTGTTCTTCATATAGATGGAACGATTGTTGCATAACACGTGCGCCTTAATGCTAGATGTCTCGCGTGTTGGCAAAAGGATGAACAAAGCTCATGTAAAAAAATAGAGTGGAAGAACATAGATTCCAGACGACCGAGAAGGAGCAAGGAACCTCGTGGTGGAGCGTCTGCACTCATAATATTTAATATTATTCAGTGATATAAAATTAACCAATCATCTCCACAGTGGACTGGAAGAGTACGAAACATGGCAACCCAGTGTAGTTACATCATACTAGTACATGGCTAACCCATGCTATCACCATATTTCTTGGCTTCCGTGCGACACCTATCTCTAGTAATCCAGCAGCCTGTATTGCTTCTCCCTCCTCGTCTCTATCAAAGTGCGGCGGGCTGGCGTTTCTGCCGTCTATTGAGGTCGGTTAACTATCACATGTTAGCGACATGCCAAGAGCATTCTAAAAAAAATTCCTTTCACATTCCGTTTTCAAAAAGAAAAAAATCCTTTCACGTACGAATTTGCCTGTATGCTTTGAGCAACTTGCATGTCCTATACTGCTCCTGTTTGATACTCTAACTTAGCTAGAGGTTAGACTAACTCATGACTAACCCTGAACTAATTGTAGCCAAAGAGGTGTTTGGATGACAGGGTTAGATTGACAATAAACGCACTTGGAGAGAGAAAAGTGATTTTTCAGTGGTCCCAATGAGAACTATCTCCAGTTAGCACCTCTTGGGTGGGATAGTTTTTTTGGTGGGTTCTGTGCAACTTGCTCCAATTTAAACCCTCATGCTTGGATACTTTAGGGCTATTTGAGCCCCAACTAGCTCAAACTAACTCTAACCCATGGATCCAAACAGGGCCTATGGCCAGTCTCGACGCGGAGCAGTCGCGTGCACCGGGAAGCGGCGCTCTCTGGGCCATCGCGCCACTTCAAAGCCGTCGCCAGTGAGAGGTCGCCTCCGCTCTGGCCGAGCATTAATGTGGCACTAACGCTCCAGGGCGACGCTGACCATTTCATGCGGAAAGCGCGCGCTCGCAAGGGAGTATAGGTTTTGAACCGTTTTAGGTGTAGTAGTAATGGTAGTTTGCAAAACTACTCAATTATTGCACTCAGTTTCCTAAGAAATTGTGGTAAAAAATGTTACTCCATAGCCCGCTTCCCTTCTCCTTCCTCCTCGTGATTTACGTGGCCATGTTAACGTGGTTGTGTCAAAAAAATGTCACTTCCTGCTCGTGTTTTGCGTTATATAATTACAAACAAGATTCTCGTGCATTGCACGGAACATCAATATGCATTTTTTTACAAAACACCTATTGTGATTGACCCATGCAGGAGTAATCCCATGTGTACAAACTAATGATATCTCGAGAATGTCATCGAAAAAATGAAAGATGAGAGATAAGGCGAGGAGGAGTGGAGCGTGGTGGTGACTGGTGGTCGGAATGGACGGAGGCATGGGGATGGACGGTGCCGCCAGGCTGCAGCGGCCACCATGCATGCTAGATTGTTCCAGAGACTTATTCCTTTTTTTAATTGCTGAGCAATGAGGTTGCGAGAGATAATGATGTGGAGAGAGGTGCGGGTATCTTTTGGAAAATTATCATACTTTGCTTCCTATCCGTCAGATATAGATCATACAGTCTGTATTACAAGATGGCAGGCACACCATCATCGCCAACTCGTTTTTTTATAAGGGTACAGATGATAAAATTGCCGACTACTAAAGTAAATTGGAATCTGTCCATGTTATGCAAGTAAATAAAGGTGATTGTTTATCATACGGGTAAGGTTGGATGAAGGGACAAATGCTTCGCCTAGAGCATGTGTGTGTGAGATGGAGTCTTAGTGTGTGTGGTGTGTGTGAGAGAGAGAGAGAGAGAGAGAGGAGAGAGAGAGAGATGGAGTCTTAGTTTGTGTGTGTGAGAGAGAGAGAGAGAGATGGAGTCTAAGTGTGTGTGGGGGGGTGCGTGTGTGTGTGTGTGAGAGAGAGATACACTACTAGGGAAAAGCCTATACACAGAATCTTACCAGCAGCGCTCTTCAAAATACCACGTTACTGCTACTTAGCACCAGCGCGTGTGACCGAAACGCGCTGCTG
>NC_041393.1:254514661-254517488 GCF_002162155.2 Triticum dicoccoides
CCCCACGCGCACGACCAGCCCTCACACTCACAATCCCACTCTCGCCCGCGTAAACCGTCGTCGTGCGTCGCCGCCGCCGCCGCCTTCGTCCGTCCGCCGCCGAGGTACTCTCCTCCTTCCATCCCTCCTCCATCCTCCTCGCACATCCTCCCTCCTCCTGCGGCCACCCCTCCCTCCTCCTCCGCCGCCATCCTCCCTCCGCCTGCAGCCGCCCCTCTTCCCTCCTCCGCCGGCAGCCCTCCTCCTACCGCCCTCGACCTCGCCGCCCCTAGCTACCTCTCCGTCGCCCCCACCCCCTGCCACTAGTTAGTACTAGATTTAGTAGTAGTAGATGTTAATTTAGGGTTAGCTAGTACTAGATGTTGCCTAGTCAGTACTAGATTTTTAGTAGTAGTAGTGGTAGTTGAACTACTTTAGTTGTAGTTGAATTAGTTTAGTAAGTAAATTAATAAACTAGTTGAATTAATAGAACTAATCTATTTTTAGTAAGATAATTAATATAACTAGTTGAACTACTTTATTTTTAGAAAGAACTAGTTTTTTTTCTATTTATAGTAAGTTTATATTTAGTAAGAACTAGTTGAATTAATAAAACTAGTTGAACATGTCATGTTTGTTGTTAGTGATAACTTATATGGTTTCAGGTGACCTCTGTCGTCCCCGTCACCGACCCCCTCCGACATCCCCGCCGTCGTCCCAGTCACCGACCCCCTCCAACATCGAGGTGAGACCAGCCAAATATCCTTGTATATCTTGTGTTGTTGCTCAAATAGGATATGTGGTTGCCCAAGTGGCCGTTCATGTTCAGTGTACATCTCCAAGTGGCCTATGTTTTGCCGGAGTCTTGATTAATTTCCGTTCCGGCAAATTTCAGGCGCTCGATATGTCCTTTTTTAGCAAAGGTCATGCCGGATTTTGTCGTGAATTCTGGCATGACTTGTGCTAGAATATGTACAAGTTTAATCTTTGAATTATGATTGTAGGAAATGTCGTACTCGGACGACGACGGTCTCCCGGGGGAGTGTAGCTGGTGCCATGATGATCGAGGTATGTGTGACAGGTTCGTTCGGCTGGACGAAGATCAGCGCTTCAGCATTAAGCTTGAGGAGACCTTCGATTGTGAAACGGTACGCAACAACGACAAGTGTTTTTTTCTACATTAAGCATGACTTCAACTATTTCAACGTCTATTTTTCATATTTTACAATTCGACTAGCTTATCCCATGCCATGCAAGACGCTATGTCTTGGAGAGGATGGGTTTTGAAGACCATGAAAATTTCGAAACAAAGAAAATACACCTAAGGACCCATCATGATATGGATTTTGAAGTAAATATGTGCAATGCTCAGAGCGTAACCCATTTTGGTTACCAAAATTGGGAAGCACTTTGCAAAATGTATGGTTTTTATGAGGGTATGATTGTCACCATGGATCTTGGTGATCCTGATAGCGAGGAAGACAATATGGACATTTGGGTCCTTGTTGATACGCTTCCGATTGTACCGCTATGTGAGTTTCTCAAACATAGTTATTAACTAATTTATATTGTTTATTTCAAAATAGTTGATAGCTTATTTCCATTGACAGGTTATTTTGATTCTTCAAAGACTATGCGGAAGATGGTAGATAAAACCCACTACACCGAAGGCACCCAATTAACGTATAAGGAGAAAAATCATCTGATCGCATTTTGTACTCTTCTTGAGAATTACAATGACTATTATCGAACTCCTCCAAATTATGGTGAATACGTGCCACTAGTGCATGTGTTGAACAACGATAACTTCTCTGGAGATACCCTAGTAAGATTTTTTACTATTACGACATCCGTGCATCTTTTGCATACTTCTAAAACTAGTACATCATTGCTAACTACGAAGTTATTATTATGTTTTTCAACAGAAACTCCCGATGGATTGTGTGCCTCATCTGATGTCTCTGCATGGTCGCCTCTCAGTTCTGAACATACTGCCAGGTAAATCTACGGAGCTCACCTGTGCATATCGGATTTCTAAAACCCATGAACACATGATCATTAGAGAATGGAAGAAATGTATGGACATTCGCAAGGAGGTTCTTGGAAGTAACATTCAGCGAAAGGCAAGAATTGGAGACAGGCTAATCTCCATTCTCCATAATGGAGAGTCAGGGGCTATCTTGTTTTTTGTTATTTTACCTTAGAAAATGTAGTAGGTCTTAATCGAATGTAATAGGTCCTATGAGGTACAATATGTTTATTATGTGGTAATGTGTTAGAGTTGATAATGATGATCTTGAGGAGGTGTTATGTGATGTCAATGATAAAAACGATGATATTGAGGAGGTTTTATATGACAATGATGTATTATGATGCTAAGTTGTTAATGATATGATGATGATGATGATATTATTATATCATTGGGTGAAAGAACCGCGGATTAGTTTCAAGTGGATGGACATCCACTTGAAACTAGTCCACGGTTCTTTCACCCCATGATGTAATAACTCATTATGATGTAAAAACAATCTCTAAATTCCTGTTGTATGAAAACTTGTGTAAAGGTGTATGAATACAACATGAAACGAAAAAGAAAAGAAATAAAATACTAAAAAATAGTAGTAGCGCGGGTAAGGAGAAGCGCTACTACTAGTTACCAGTAGCGATGTTCTGATGAAGCGCTGCTACTAAGTCAATTTAGTAGTAGCGTGGGCCAACGCGCTAATGCTAAGCATTAGCTGTAGCGCCTTATCAGTAGCGCTCCTGCCCGCGCTACTGATAGGCCCAAAACCCGCGCTGCTGCTAGGCTTTTCCCTAGTAGTGAGATGGAGTCTTAGTGTGTGTGTGT
>NC_041393.1:254517661-254591814 GCF_002162155.2 Triticum dicoccoides
TGCATGCGTGTGTGCGTGTGTGCGTGTGTGTGTGTGTGTGTGTTGCGGGGTCCTTTGTGGCGGATGTAATTTAAGTGTGCATGGCTTCATCATAGAGAGGTGATGTGTATGGCAGAGGCCACCAATGATGGGGTGCGAGAGAGAAAATGCCCGTAGGAGGGAAGAGAAGGTGCGTGCGTGTGAGAGGAGTCGACATCGAGAGAACATGTTTGTTCGAGAGACACCAAGGAATACTACTATATATCGATGGTGCATGTAGGCGGGAATTAAACAAAGGGATGGTCTTATTGGTTTCGGGGATATAGGGGAAGAGTGAGAGGCACGCGCGATGGGGGGGGTAGCTAGAAGGAGATTGTCAAGTGTGAGTGTGTGTTTTGCCCATCCAGGCGGAAGTTATGTGCACAAAAGAGGAGAATGATTCGATGTGGCATTAGGATTGAGGGTAATTAACTACGTATGGAGACATAGAGACCTTGAATGTGCATGTGTGAGAGGTATACACGTATACGTGGGATGTCTGTGTGTACGTGCGTGCATGATCGAGATAAAAAAGAATACATAAGTCCTAAGATCAACGACATGGGAGAGACGGATCAGTATGACAATATGCATGCATGTGAGAATGCAGGGAAGAAGGACCGACAATTGAGCATGTGTTTTTGTCTTTAAGAGATAGTGGCGTGGGCTGGAGCATGCATCTATGGCGAGCAGAGGGGGTGAGGCGCAACGATTGTGCAAAAGAGATCAACCTATAAATGCATATGTATTGATAGACATATATAGTGTGGGTGATAGGAAGCAAGACTCCGTGCGAGAAAGAAATGTTAACGGAGAAACTACAGATAGATACAGAGATGGAGATGCTAGCTAGAGAGACATCCGTTAGTTTGGGCGTCGGAGATGACCGTCGGGTGGTTCAAAGGGTGAAGTTGTATATGTGTGTGAGAGGGCACTTGAATGCATGTAGAGAGAAACATATGTAGTGTGCGTGATAGGAATCAAGAGTGAGGGCAAGAAAGAAGGTTGATGGAGAAACAGATAAATAGAAAGATAAGGATGCTAGCTACTGTGCGCTAGAGATAGGAGTCGAGTGGATCAGAAGGCTGGGTTATGTGTGTGGGTGTGAGAGAGATAGGGAGAGGGTGCATGTGAGACACATACAAACAGATATCAGAGAGAAATGAGATCCAGAGAGACGGAGTTTTGTGTCTGCGAGAGAGAAAGATATTTCACAATGAGAGTGATATCTAGATAGACATATGAGGGAGCACAAGATATCTCTATGGAGAGAGGGTGTGTTTGAGCGACATACAAGGGAACAATGGAGAAATATGAGACCCTGGGAGACAGAGTTTGTGTTTGTATGTGAGAAAGAGATATTGAAGAGGAAGAGTCGTAGGTTCTCATATCTAAGGAGCGAAAGACATCTTTGTATGAGGGGTGTGCGAGTGGCACACATGGGAATAGTTGAGAGAAATGAGACCCCGGGAGACAAAGCTTTGTGTTTGTGTGAGAGAAAGAGATTCCACATGGAGAATCTAGAGACACATAGCAGGGAGTGAGATATACTTAGAGAGAGATAGAGTGATGAAGGTCGAGGGAGAGAGTACCGTCGGTGTGTTACGAAGATAAAAGATCATTGTCGACATACAGGTAGCACGAGAGATGCCTGAGAGACGATGAACGCGTATAGGTCCATAGAGATAGTCGTATATAAGCATGAGTGATAGCTATATGAGACGAATATCTGGATTAAAGGGGATTCAAATATTTAAACTGGAGATCATGACATCGATAATATCATAACGTAAATTGGTGTATCAAACATGCATATTCATTTGAATTTGGGCACACGTGTAATGTTATATAGTTTATCAATATTGGTGATCCATAGATTCTTCAATTACAAACAATGCATGGTTTATATGCAATTAATGTCTAAACGGGATTACACTATATATTGCGTGTGTGAAACACATTATACATGTTTGAGAAGTTAAAAAAACCCTACATGAAACACACATTAATTGGAGACAGTTAGCGAGGAATGCATACATTGGGTTTCAACATAAAGTGGTTTCAAATATTTGAAAATCCAAATTGATGGATACAACCTTATGAATCTGAGATCATGCCATTTGTAAACCATATTTATGTATAAATGGTTTTGTGCTTTTGAAAGTATATATAAAAAATGATGTATATAGAATGTAATTCCAATTGAAAATGGATCCCACCCGAAAAAAATAGTAGAATACAAACGAGATTCGAATTGAGTTGGCATGGTAAACGTGAACTGTGCAAAATTTGAACGAAGCGGGGAAAGTCGCAGTAACCGCCGGAAACCAAAATCTGTGAGATGGAAATCACTACTGCCTATCGCTGCCACGCAAAGCCTATCTGCTGGATTTCTATAGGTTTCGATAGGGGTAGGTTTGTAATTTCACCCAAACGTGACGTAACCGCCTCTCACCCAGATTCATACACGGTGGGCGTAAAAACACAGTGTGCCCTCGGCCGAAATCGACTCCCTCCCTGATTCATATTCATACACAGTGGGCGCCAAAAACAAACTCTCGTCGGCAAATATTCGGTGTATATGAGATTACCGTCCTATCCCCAACCGACTAATGTTGTTGTGATGTAGTAGAAATTTGAAACGGGGGCTAATGTCACGCCCAATATGCGATCCTATCCAAAAGGAACTCGAAGGTCCCACCAAGGATAGACCCGCATATTGAAACGCTTTTGCAAGGTGGATATCATTACATCAACATTACATAATTAGATGGGGATACATACATAAGGCATACAATGCCACACGAATACAATATCATCTTACATAAGAGCACCATCCGACTACGAATGAAACACAAACAGAAACTCAAATGACATTCACCCTGCTAGCCCAGGCTGCCGACCTGGAACCTATGCTTGATCGAAGAAGAAGCAGAAGAAGAACTCCAAACAAGCAAACATCGCTATCGCGTCATGATCATCGCATAACCTATACCTGCAATTGTTGTTATAGTAATCTGTGATCCACGAGGACTCAGCGATCCCATTACCATGGGTATCAAGACTAGCAAAGCTTAATGGGAAGGAAGGGGTAAAGTGGTGAGGTCGCAGCAGCGACTAAGCATATATGGTGGCTAACATACACAAATAAGAGCAAGAAGAGACCAAGCGGAACGGTCATGAAGCTAGCAATGATCAAGAGGTGATCCTGCACTCCTACTTACGTCAAACATAACCCAAAACCGTGTTCACTTTCTGGACTCTGCCGAAAAGAGACCATCACGGCTAAACACGCGGTTGATGCGTTTTAATTC
Organism: Triticum dicoccoides; assembly: GCF_002162155.2. NCBI lineage: Eukaryota > Viridiplantae > Streptophyta > Magnoliopsida > Poales > Poaceae > Triticum > Triticum dicoccoides. The sequence continues at coordinate 254,520,994 of NC_041393.1, forward strand.
AGATCTGGTGTCAAGTTATCTACAATCGGACATTAACAAATTCCCATCTGCCCATAACCGCGGGCACGGCTTTCGAAAGTTTATAACCCTGTAGGGGTGTCCCAACTTAGCCCATGATAAGCTCTCGCGATCAACGAAGGATATACCTTCTCCCAGGAAGACCCGATTAGACTCGGAATCCCAGTTTACAAGACATTTCAACAATGGTAAAACAAGACCAGCAAATCCGCCCGATGCACCGACAATCCCGATAGGAGCTGCACATATCTCGTTCTCAGGGCAACACCGGATGAGCAGTCCGTACAACTAAAACCAGACCTCAAGTTTCCCTGAGGGGGCGCTGCAAAGGGCTCTGGTTTGGACCAACACTTAGACAAGCACTGGCTAGGGGGGCTAAAATAAAGATGACCCTTGGGCTCCGGAAACCCAAGGGAAAAAGGGGTAGGTGAGGCAAATGGTAAAACCAAGGTTGGGCCTTGTTGGAGGAGTTTTATTCAAAGCGAACTGTCAGGGGGGTCCCATAAATCACCCAACCGCGTAAGGAACGCAAAATCCGGGAACATAACACCGGTATGACAGAAACTAGGGCGGCAAGAGTGGAACAAAACACTAGGCATAAGGCCGAGTCTTCCACCCTTTACCAAGTATATAGATGCATTAATTAAATAAGAGATATTGTGATATCCCAACATAATCCTATCCATCATGGAGCAATCTTCAACATCACCTGCAACTAGCAACGCTATAAGAGGGCTGAGCAAAAGCGGTAACATAGCCAAGCAATGGTTTGCTAGGAAGGGTGAAAAGGTTAGAGGCTGAACATGGCAATTTGGGAGGCTTGAGGAACAAGTGATAGGTAGCGCAACAAAGTGATAGAACGAAACAACTAGCATAGCAATGATAGTAGTGAGATCCAGGGTAGCGGTCATCTTGCCTGAAATCCCGCTAGGAAGAAGAACGAGTCCATGAAGAAGATGAACGGGAGTAGTTGAACGAATCCTCACAATCGCAACATTATCGGAACTAAGAAGCAACACTGGAAAGAAACAAACAACATGGTAAATGCACAAGCATGAACATGGCATGATGCACAAACAAGTATGATGCATGACTGGTTTAATGAGGCATGGCATGGCAAAGTGCAACAAACCACACTACAAGTTAAGTGGAGCTCAATATGCAACGAGGTTGCATATTGACAAAACTTCACAACAATTATTTAGTTCATCTCGTTTAAGCTACTCAACAATATTAAATGTTGTTAAACATGGCAAGAGGTGAAGCATAAGAAAACTAACTATTTAGGCAAATTTAAATGAGGCCGGAACAACAAACAACATTTCCGGAAAATCCTCATATGCAATTTATGAATTTGCTACTGTTCTGCCCTAAACCATATTTTAATGTTGTTAAACAGGAAAATAAAGTGGACTATGTTAAACTAGGCATTTTTCCACCCCATTTACATATAAAGTTTATATAAAACGGAGCTACGGTTATTTAGTTATGAAATAAATCATTTTAACATGGCATTTGAGAAAATTTAAACAAACAGCATTTTAAACATTTTAAACATGGATGAAAGCAACATATTGTGAAACTAGATGAAATTCTAAGCATTTTACATATATAAATTATTTACATATGATGCATATTTTGTGAGTTATTAAATGCATGAACAACAGGGGGTTTTCTGTAAAACTGTAAAACACTGGATAATTAGACAAAATCACTGGACTGGAATAAAAACCTAAACAGGCCGAAACTGATTGGAGCAGGCCCAACAGAAAGAAAAAAAGGAGGCGCTGGGGGCCTCACCCATGGGCTTCGGCCCGTTGGTGGAGAAGGCTGGCGGACAGGCCGGCTAGGCGCGACTGGGCCTGGCTGCTACTGGGCCACGGGAGGATCTGGAGGCGCGCCGACCCAGGAGTGGTCACGAGCCTGGTTCCTTCGATGCAGGGAAGCAGGGGATCGAGCTCGTGCTCGATAGAAGGCAGCGACGGTGCAGGGGACAGCAACGACGGCGTGGGACTTGAAGGGGAGCGACAGCGGGCTGTAGGGAAGGCCGGCGAGGTGGAGACCGGGCGGATCCGGCTGGCCGGCCCCGGATCTGGGCAACGACGGTGCGGGCGGAGCTCAAGGGCGGCATTGGTTCCCTATGGAAGAAAAACAGGGACGGAGCACATTCAGAGAGAAGAGAGGAGCTGGGGTGCGCGTGGAGGAGGAGCTCACCGGCGGCTTGGCGAGGAAACGGGAGGTGGCCGGAGGAGCGGGAAACGGCGAAGAGGAGGCCGGTGCGGGGCGATACAGACAACGGCGTGGGGCGGTTGCAGCGGCTGCATCTGCCGCTCGTTGCAGCGGAGATGCGGCGCGGCGAGGGACTTGCAGCAGTGGGTGCGGCGGAGGAGGCCAGGACGATGAGGTCCGGCGGGGAGGCGGAGTTCCTTCAGCGGGCTGAAGAACTTGAGGCGCTCGGGTGCCATGGCCGCTCCAACTCCCTGTTGAGACAGAGAGAGAGCATTGTGAGAGAGAAGAGAGAAACGGGAGAGGAAACGAGGGGAAGGAAGAGAGGGACACAGAGGACGCAGGGGAGGTGCTCATCTGCTGGGTGCACCGGCGACGATCGAGGAGCTTGGGAGTCGGGGATGCGGTAGATCGAGCTGGCAGAGGAAGGGGAAGGCGCTCGGCTGCCGTGATTTGGTTGGGTGGCGCTGAAATTGAAGGTGGAGGAGGCATGATTAGTCTCGGGTGGAACTGGATCAGGAGGATCCCGAGGGAGAGAAGGCAGGTAGGTGGCTGGTTGGCTTGGTGTTGAAACCAAGGGAGAGAGTGGCGGCGGCTAGGAGGAAGGGGATGGGACAGACAGCCTAGGTTTTAGGGATTAGACTAATTATATAGCGAGTCGTTAGGTTATGGTCCCTCCGATCAGATCTGACGGTCGAGAAAAATAGGCTAGGGAGTCCAATAAATAAAATGAAGATGTTTTATAGATGTTAGGGTATTATCCGGATCCAACGGTCATGACCGAGCGGGTCGGGTTCGGGAAAGGTTTCGGACGCGCGCGCGAGGGGGTCTGTGCACTGGCAAGAGAGGTTAGGTGGTCACGGTCAAGAGGGAAGTGAAAACCCGATTGGTCTTGGAACGGTCAAAGGAGGCATGGGGAACTCGGCAACTACAAACAGGCTAAGAGTTTTATGAAAACATGCAGATGCAAAGTGCATGATGCTATGAGATGAGATGCACACCATGAACAAAATGCAAAACAAAAGACAAAAACCCAACCACGAAGGAAATAACATATCGCATCTCCGGAAAAGGCAAGAGTTGGAGTTACGAATATGAAAAGGCAAGAGTCGGGGCGTTACAGCTAAGTTTGTAAATTTCCTCGCATTTGAGACAAGCGCGCCCTGAATACATGGTTCCCCCCTTCCTCTCTACCTCCCTTTTCCCCATTCGTACTCCGTGGGCGCCAAAACACCCTCTCCACCCCACCCTCCTCCGTTTGCCGCCGTCCGCCACCCCATCCACCGCCGTCCTCCTCCACCATGCCGGAGCTGATACCCCGACGCCACCGTCCATTACAAGAGATCGACCTCTCTCATCCACACATTCGTACCGGGATCCTTGCATCCCGTCCTCTCGCTTCATCCCCGCCGTCGTCCACCTTGCCGGCACCGCTCCTACGACCGTCTCGTCCACCGTGCCCCGCCACCACCGTCTACCCTCCTAGATCTGCTTCCACGCTGCCGACATCCATCGCTACCGCAACATCGTCAAATTCTCAGCAGATGCGTACACGGTGCCGCACCAGAGGCGGTACTCTTTCGTATCTGCTCAACTTATTTATCGCAGCAAGAAAATAGATCGCCCCTGCTTTACTTTGATTTCTTGTCTTGGTTGCGAAGTTGCCTTTGTTCGGTTTGCACCTTCAGATCCGCCATGGCACTCTCAACACTATACTCCCAATGCTTATGGTTTTCCCCTTTTATATTCCACACTAGTTAAATCACAGTAGACTAAATTTCAAAATTGGGTCAGTCGATTTTTCAGAGCTCGCCGGAGTTCGCCGATGCGATCCAAGGGGCTCGGGTAGTTGTGGGGCCTCACCGAACGAAGAAAACTCGACGTGGGTGGGGGTGGCAGAGGAACACAGGCGGTGGGGGCCGGTGGTCCGGCCGGCGGCTCGTGCGGTGTTTTGTATGGGAAGAATCAGAGACGAGGAAGAAGAAGGGTTAGGAGACGTAGGATCTTCATCCAACCGCCTGAAATGGTCGAGAGACAGCTGGGAGTTGCATTCTTAATGCGCTCTGGTTCATCATGTGTGGGCACTGCGCAACCAACATTTTATTATCCAAAATATGCTTGCTCTTCTTTACCATGTTCGATAGTGCTGGCCTGTACGTGATCGATAGGCTTTCAATTACTAGCAGCAATACAACATCGTATTTCAAACCAGTTCCACTTTCCCGATTTATATATCGTGGTTATGGTGTACCCCTGTTATGTACACTATACAGTATATTATCATGGTTTGGCAATAAACTCTCTATACAGTATATTATGAACCTATCATCTGCCAGCTATCCTTACTTCTGGAGCCTATTTTTTGTGTACTTCTGCCAGATTATATAAATGCACGCACGATATTACAGCACACATGAGCTCTCTCATCAGAATCCAGTGATAGCACATAAGTGTTTACAGGGGCAACCCTATATTAGAATATCATCTGCATTACAAAGATAATCTCAAACCTATTTATGTTTTTATGGTTCTCAGATATTATACGCAATTACAGTGAATATCAGAATCCGCGCATCAGAAGAATATTGTGGAACACTGCAATGACTTACAAAATTGGCACCAAGGCATTGAGTGCCATTCTGGAAGCAATGAAACTCGTACACTCCCCACCTGCTGATTCTTATTCAGAATATCATCCTAATGACCATTCTAACCTCGAGGAGTCCAAGGCAGATGGCCTGTCCTGTTCACCCATCAAGGTGCATGTTCTAATTTGGCAAGGTTTTATTTATTGCGCGTATCTTGCATATGTTGTCTTGCATTTCTTCTACTTTGTTGCACCACAATATGCTTACTTTACTCATCATATAACTCGAGATGCCATGCCCATCCATTATCAATACATATTCCATCTGTAGTCATACCATGTTTTTCCACTCAAATGTTGTTCTTGTGCATCAGACATCAAAAAGGAAGAGGGTGATTGCCGAACCTGAAGGAGCACTAGCAAAGTCCTTGAAAAACGTGGTGGTGCTGGAGAAATCAGACAGCGCCCCACTTATATTGGATGTACAACCAGTGACACAAAACATAGGACCGACTCCAGCAGACTTTACCCATACTTCACTGGCCACACCACTAGCCCCACCACACAGGACCTGGACTCCAGCAAAAGGTATACCGATTTCATTTGCCATAGCACTAGCCGTACCACAGAAAAATCCAACTCCAGCAAAAAGTACAGCAAGTCCACCGGCCGAAGACCTATCCCAACTATAGAGACGGCCAACTCCTGCAGATTGGAACCCCATTCCATTTATTCCCAGTTTAAAAGACAATGCTTTCAATGTTGTTAGGGACTACGTGCATATATTCCTATCATGGGAAGATTATAGTGAAGACAAACACCATTTTCACATCTTCCTGTCCAACTTACGTGTAAGTGCTATTATTCATGGTTATTATTTTCCTGTTTTCTGCTGATCGAACACATCAATGATTTACATTACATTGTTGTAACTAGGTGAGGGTCAATCTGGATAGTCATGATGAGCAAAGCTTGCTTGTGCTTTTCAAGGAAGCATTGCAGCAGTATCGGTGTTACCTGAGGAAATCACACTTTGATGTCAAGTGTATAAACGAATTTCCGGTGAAGTCTCCTATGCTAAATTTAGAAGACATTGAATGGAAAAACCTTGTTATGCACGGGTCTCGTTCCCAGGATGAGGTATTGTCTATGAAATCACATGACAATTTGAACTTCTACTTTTCTGCATGTGCCTTACGGATCTTTTTTGCAGGAAATCAGCTCGAAGAAGAATTCCGGTTTGAAAAGAATGACAGGATATCGCAAATATGCTGCCCGCTGCTTTGCTCTTGGTAGTACATGTTGTCTTGTATCACTGTACTTGCATACGTACCTGGTTCATTATGTGACAGCAGTATGCATGATAGCTTGCTTATCAATTGTTCGCTCCAAATTATGTGATCTGTATGAATGGTTACATTAGTGTAGAATATATCCAATGCCATTGAATTTTTTTAGCTCTGCATTGTTCTTGTAAGTACATGTTGTCCTTTATCAGTGTACTTATATTGACAGGTAGTTGTTCATGTACCATAACTCTGCAGCTAATTTTCCTTTGCCCTCCATTTTCTACACATCAGATCTATATTTACTCTTACCATAAGGTTGGTACTGAAGAAGTTTAGCTGTGCATTGCTCTTGGCTGTGCCTTTTGCCTGTATCGCTGCACATACATTTATAGCTACTTGGTTATGTAGCATCACTCTTCATCTTATCTTAAATATTCTCCATTTTTTCGTATATTATCATATCTATATTTACTCTTAACAAAATGTAGAATAAAGGCAATGCTTATGAAGAAGATTTTGTGCTAAACTTCTTGAATTGCCCCCATCAGCATGGACAAGGGCTTTATAGAGCTTGTCTTCACCAGTAATGTAAGTTTGTCCTTCTCAAGCATTCAAACTTTGTTGTGTATATTTGGTTAGGCATGACTGCAACAACTGTTTATTTTTGGTGTTTGCATCAAATTGCATGTTTAAAGTTTATTATGTAGTTCATAAACAAAAGTTTGTCCTTCTCAATTCAAGTTTTCAGTTGTACAACCAAGTTCCTTCTTCATACCATGTAAATTAAACTATACAGAGCAAGTGATCTTCTTTTGCACTGCATGTATGCTTATGTTCTTCATCCGTAATCCAGTGGTGTGGTGAACCTACCCACTACAGCACAATGTCATATTCTGCAATGTCTTAACTATGAACAATGTCATATCATTCTACTACTATTTAAACCGTCTCTTTATTTGCCAATCTGAAATGGGATAAATTGGCAGCACACTAACCATTGATACTTATGAGTTCTTGATCCGTAATCCAGTGGTGTCGTGAAGCAGCCAACTCCTTCACAATGTCATTTCCTGCCATGTCTTGACCTGAACATTACCATATTGTGTTAAGGCAATTTTAAACCGTGTCACTTTATTCGTCAGTAAGAAATGTGATGAATTGTCAGCACTGATACTTTTATGTGCAAAACCTGTCATATGTCTGTTTGTTTATCTTTCAGAGTGAGGAAGATATAAGTGTTGAACAAGCGCATTCTCATCATCTTGCTCAGCTGCTTGCGCTGCAGCTCCCCAACAGGGCTAACCTTTCTTGAACTCTATTGAAGTGCTGTCGGTTTTGTATATTATTTTGTCGGCGTGTTTATTTGCACTGGTGGCGATCTTTGATGCCGAGTGTATGTAATCTGCTGTCTGCTTGTGCCTTATTATCATAGTGGCGAACTTTGATGCCCAGTGGATGTAATATGCCGTAATTTCTTTATTGTATAGTCTAGGTTTTTTCTTATTCACGATGCTGCAGTTATTTTACTGTATATATATCCTGTCTTCGCAATAAACCGGCCAAACCGTAAAATTATGATACATAATCGGGCCTTCATGCAATCACGATGTATGATCCGCATCATGGGCCCCGTCAAATTGGCCCACTAGTAGATTCGGGCCTTTAATAGGCCGAGTAACCCTCGGCCCTCTTTTCGCAAGAAAACTCAATGGGCTTTTAGAGGCGGAGACGTAGGCTGGGCCTGAAACATGCCGAATTGCTCTTGGGCCGGCGGCAGCCCGAAATGGACCCCGGCCCATGATTGTGCGAATCAATTCACGGGCTTCTAACAGGCCAAAGTTGTCTCGGTCCTTGTTTGGCCCAATCAGATATCGGCTGCGAGTAGGCCGGATGCAAACCGGGCCATAGTTAGGGCCGAAGTGTTAAATGGGCCCTTAACAGGCCGATACTAATATCAGGCCGAATTACTAAATGGGCCTTTAGCAAGTGGGCCCAAAAGCATAGCGTCCAGTCAACGGGTTGAATCTGATATGGGCCATAATTGAGCACAAAGCCTCTTAAAGGGCCGGACCTGATCTAGGCCGTGATTTGGCCCAGAAAGTGGGAGGCTTTTAACGGGCCGGATCTTATATGGGCCATTATTAGGCCCGGAACGTGGCAGGCCATTAATGGACCGGATCAATTATGGGTCGGCATTTGGCCCAAAACATGGCAGCCAGTTAATGGGCCGGCCTACTAGGGTCCTCAAAATCTTGTGGGCCTACAGCTGGGCCAGCCCATTAATGTCGGCGAAATCTTGTGGGCCTTTAGCTGGGCTAGCCCATTATGATCCACAAGAATTTTGTGGGCCTTTACCTGGGCCGGCCCATTATGGCACACAAAAATCTTGTGGGCCTTTACCTGGGCCGGCCTATTATGGCCCGCGAAATCTTGTGGGCCTTTAGCTGGGCCAGCCCATTATAGTCCGCAAAATCTCATGGGCCTTTAACTGGGCCAGCCCATTATGGGCCGCAAAATCTTGTGGGCCTTTAGTTGGGCCGGCCCATTTAAACTTCATTGGCCGTGCCACGTGTGGACGTATCATAGGCGCCTTCTGTCCAATGAGTGGATGACATCTGTCCCAACGATGAGCCGACACGTGTTTCCTCCAGCCAATGATGATTTTACACGTGGAAAATCCCCATTGGTCGGGGCTGTTAACGGGTTATCGGGTCCAAAACCCGACCCGATAGCTTAACGGCGTTCCGTTACGGTGGATGCCACGTGTCGGTCACCCTTGACGAAAGCACTTCCGTGACACGCGATTTATCGTCATGGAAGTGGACACTTCAATGATGATAATTTTGGTAATGTCATGGAACACTTCTACAACAGCACAGGTATGACTATCTTGATTCTGTCATAAATTAGTCATGGATGTACATGCATGACAAAAAGCGTGACCTACTGTGACAAACACGTATCATCACGGAAGTGTATTTTTTTTGTAGTGGCCGGTTTGGTGTAATCTTTGTGCCCTTGCTCCTCCGCTGATCACGTCGTTCTTTGATCGCCTGGTTGATGACAACGAAATAGCCCGGGAGGTATTCTGTTCAAAAGAAGACAACAGAAGTAAAAGCCGGCTTCAAGTGATAGCCGGCGGCTAACCAGTCAGCGGAGAAAGAAGGCATACCTTCGAGTATATCATCAATCACCAAGTAGCCTTCCGACAGGTACTTCTCCCTATCGGCCCAGCTCAAGCACTAGGACTCGAACTCGGCCGTGAGGCACTCCTTCTAGGCCTTCAGAATCCGGACCTGCTCCACATGCTGGGTCGCCTGGTCCGTCAGCTCCTTCTCAAGCCAGTCGAGAGCCGTGGCTGCCTGGCTGTGTTCCAGCTCCTTAGCCTGAAGCTGGCTCTCGAGCTCGTGCATGCGGTTCCTCAGCAGGGTGGCGCCTCTGCAAAAGCAAAGAAGAATCATCAGCATCTACATCAACTAAAGAAAGAAGCTGCCGGAGAAAATCCGGCCGGACTGCTCAGCAGTCGGCCCGAATCTCGGGGGCTACACCCAGTGGGTGCGCTTGCGCACCCCCACTGAAAGTCGTCCTACATACCACGACTCTTCTGCAACTCGACAGTTCGGGTGGCAAGATTTTGTTTCTAAGTGTTGTAGGCGGCCGCTCGCTTGTTGTGGTAATCCTACATCAAGAGAAACACTCCGACAATTAGAAGCATGCCTTAAAGTTCCAAGCCGGCTGCTTGTTGTAGGCGGCCGCTCGCTTGTTGTGGTAATCCTACATCAAGAGAAACACTCCGACCATTAGAAGCATGCCTTAAAGTTCCAACCCGCCTGCTAAGCAGCCGGCTTGGAACTCGAGGGCTACACCCAGTGGGTGCGCTGGCACGCCCCCACTGAAGATCATGGAAGAAAAACGAAGCAAGATGAAGGCATACCCGGACGGACGTCTGCATAGCCAACATGTCTTCCCTCTCCCTCAGGAGAGTGGCGCCTTGGGAGAAGAACTTGTGTAGCACGTCCTTCACCGCAGGGTTCAGGGCGGCCATGCCAGCCCCTGCCGTCCAACCCGGAGGGGAAGCGCTCGTGGCCCCGGCATTGGTCCCCTGGGAGCTAGAGGCCCCGTTTTCCATCGCTGCCGGCTCGGAGGTCGCCCGCGCCAGGCGCAGGCGCAAGGAGGCACGCTTATCACGGCCTAGCTCGTCGCCAACCCAGCGCCAGCCAGAAGCATCTCCGGCCCCCTGGGGTGGCCGTCACCTCACCTATCAGCACCCGATGCACGCTGGATCTTCTCCTCCTCCGGGATGGCGGCATTGGCAGACTCCTATTGTGGCGCCGACTAGTTAGCTCCGGCTGTCCCAGTCGGCGGATGGCTCTCCTCCACCTGCACCTCTAGATGTTCGAGGTTGGTGGTCTCCAGGATCCCGCCAACACCTGAATCCTCTGCGACCTTGGTGTCGGCCTCCGCCTGCGCCCTCGCTGCGGCATGTGCCTCCGCCTCCGCCACCGCGGCCGCCTGGGCGTTGGCCTGTGGCCCCTCTACGGCCTTCCGCTCCTCTTGCACCTCCCATGCATTCCTTTCAATCGCCTCCTGGAGGGCGATGGCCGGATCCACACGCCTGACCTCCTCAGAGCCGCTTGCTGACCCAATCATCGAGGGGGATGGAGCCCGTGTTGTGGCAATGGGCGCCCTACTCGGCAAAGCAAACAAGAATGAGAAAACTACAAAGGGAAAGAAAGACAATTAAGACTGTGCACCCAACGCACTTAGCCGGATACCATCGGTAGCGCCTTTAGAGCCCTCCGGGTGGCGGCCACCTTCGCGGCCTCGTGCCACTTGGTCGCAGCCACCTGCTTGGCCTTCTTCGGCGGCTTGCTGCCAAACATCCCCTCGGAGCGGCGCTTGTGCGCGCCGGGTGTATTAGTCGGCGCTCCGCCAGGCGGCCGCGGCGTCGAAGGGCTGGCTCCCATCCTTGAGGCACCTTGAGGGCGGCATTGCCCCTCGCCATGTTCGTCATCATCCGGCTAGGACCAGACATCGCCGTCTCCTCCTGCGCCACCTCCTCCGGCTCCGCCAGCTCCAACGCCGCCTCCTCCGATGGCGTCGTCCTCGCCTCTGTCCTCCAAGGGGGACGCCACTAGCTGAGGGTAACCCATGTAGCTCACCTCACGGTCTGGCATCCATTGGTGGCCCGGAGCCGGCGCGTTGACTGCTCCCTGGCCAGGAAAGCACTACCCCGCACCTGGGTGGTCATGTCAGATGAAAAGCAATGCATGGGTGAAGAAGGGGGACCAGATACTCAATGGTGGTGGCGGGTTGGCGTGGCTATATGTGTAAGTGCATCTAGTGCCCCTTAGTGATTTTGGTGTATTGAAGACTTATAGGTTAAGGGACTGATGCATTTATGAGTGTACATCTATAAGTCTATGAGGAGTTTGATATTTACAGAGAAAGTCGACCCCTAAAAATGAAGTTCTTCAACTGAAGACTTTGGATCTCTAAAGACTTTCTGAAGACTTTGAAAGTGAAGAACTTGGTGTGACCTTGAAGACTAGGCAATCATTCGAGGAACATGAAGCGTGAAGAATTTTGTTTTCGTAGTTTCATTTTCTCTTTCTTGAGTCATAGGAAACACCATACTGTTAAAGGGGGTCGAGGAAATACTAAGGAAAAATTTCCATGTGATGCTCAACTCAAAATTCTACACCTACCAGTCCCTTCGAGTGAAGCCATTGGAAATCTCATACAGTTAAGTCATATTGTTCATTGACAGAGACAAAGTTCTTCTGGTCTCTGAGGATTTTGTTCTGACTGAGGAGTTAGGAATTCACCAGTGTGAATTGCGTACACAGTGAGGAACATGATAGCCCTGAGGATTTTGATAGTCAAAATTCCGACCGTTGCTGTGCTATGCGCCAGCGGTTCCAAAATGTCTACCCACCTAACGGTCATATCAGACAAGGGCATTTATGTTTTATCATGTTGGGCTGCTCCCTAGGCTATAAATAGCCGCCCACTTCAACCACTAGCTAGTTGGATGCTCCGAGAGAAATTGAGACTTGTCAATTGAGAGCATCCCATCCTCCGAGGATTTTGAGCGAAAATCATCAAGTGAGGAAAACCCAAAACCCAACACCTACAAACCAAAGTGATTGAGCATCACTGAAGAGATTGATCCTGCGTGGATCCGACACTTGTTTTCCTTTGAAGACTCTGCTTCTTCCAAACGGTTAGGCGTCAAGGTCTAGAGCATCCAAGAGGAATTGTGGATCGCCGAGTGACCAAGTTTGTGAAGGTTCGGAAGTCACCTGAAGACTTACCACGAGTGATTGGCCGAGGTCTGTGTGACCTTAGCTCAAGGAGAATACGGTGAGGACTGTGTGTCCGGGGTTGGGTGTCCTCGGATTTAAATACTCAGCCACTCCAACCAGATGTACAACTGAGACAGCAGTTGGAACTGGTCTACCAAATCATTGTCTTCACCAAGCTTACTGGTTCTATTTCCTCAACTCTTTCATTTCTTCTTGTCTGTTGTTGCGTGCCTGTTCATATCTGTTTGAATACTTTGACTGAAGACTTTCTCAATTTCCTCAGTTCAATTTCTTCAGTCTGTCCGTCTTCTTTCTTATGTTATCCTGTGTTTACGCTTTCTGTACTCTGTGCTTGTCTTCATCTAGCCATGATGACTATGCTTGTATTCTGTTATGTTTACTTCTGAGTACTTATTCCGCTGCTAGTAGTTCTTCATTTAGGAATTTCCTCACCGGCAAATTCCTCAGTGTAGAAATCATAAAAATCGCCTATTCACCCCCCTCTAGTCGATATAATTCACTTTCAATTGGTATGAGAGCGAGGTACTCCCTTGTTCTGTGTGATTTTGGTTTAACCGCTTGGTGTTTTAGTTATGTCGACCGCAGGTATGATTAAGGTCTCTGCTGGGTGTCCTACCTTCGATGGAACGGACTACCCCTACTGGAAGAATAAGATGTGAATGCATCTTGAGGAAATTGACAACGATGTCTGCTATGTTGTGGAAAATGGTGTTCCCTCAGTCACACCTTCTCTGAACGCTACTGATGTGAAGAGATTCAAGCACCTCGATTCTCAAGCAATGAATATCATATGTGGCCATCTGAGGAAAGGACAGTATGGAAGAGTGAGTGCTTTGGAAACTACTAAGCTTATCTGGGATAGGCTATCCAAAGTGAATGAAGGAATCTCAACTCAACGTGACTCTCATGTTGACATTCCTCGCAATCTCTTCAACCGCTTCAAAAGACTCAACAATGAAAATGTTCAGCAAACCTTCGACCGCCTCAATGACATCTCAAATGAGCTTCAAGCGCTTGGCACCACTGACATCACCGACCATGAGGTGGTGAAGAAATTGCTGAGATCGCTAGATTCTTCATTTGATACTCTGGCACTGATGATTCAAGAGCGTGCTGACTACAAGTCACTTGATCCCGCTGATATCCTCGAGAAGTTAAATACTCATGAGTTCCAGCTTGCTGAGAAGAGAGATCTCTACGGTTTGATCTATGGCAGATCACGTGCTTTGAAGGCCAAGGCAGTCTCTGAGTCTGAAGATGAAGACTCTGCTAGCAGTCTTGGTGATCCTGAAGAACTGAGCCAGGAACTTGCACTACTCGTGAAGAAATTTCAGAAGTTCTCTAGATGTGGTCTCTTTGGAAAACCCTCAAGGAGCAATGATTCCTCATCCAGTGACTACAAGAAGAGGTTGTGTCACAAATGCAAGAAACCTAGTCACTACATCCAAGATTGTCCTCAGTGGGATAAGGAATCAAAGAAGAAGAAATACAAGGATTACAGTTCTGATGATGCAAAGAAGAAGAAGAAATCCTCAAAGTCTTCATCATCAAAATCCTTGAGGTCTTCATCTCACAAGAAGAGCAGCTCCAAGAAGGCTCGGGCATTCATTGGCAAGGAAATGGACTATGAGGTTGAATCTGAAGAACATGAGGATGAGGAGGCATCTGAGGAGTCTGAGTCTGGTGTGGCGAGCCTAGCTGTCGCTACTGCATTTGTCAGCAAGTCTATCTTAAACTCTGAAGAAAATGACTCCACCAACAAGGCTGATGAAGGCAATGATGACTACGCTCCCACCTATTGCTTCGTGGCAAAAGGTGCCAAGGTGACTAAATACGCCTCCTCTGACTCTAGTGAGGATGAATCTGTTGGGGAACATAGTAATTTCAAAAAAATTCCTATGCACACACAAGATCATGGTGATGCATAGCAGCGAGAGGGGGAGTGTATCTTCATACCCTTGAAGATCGCTAAGCGGAAGCGTTTATCAACGCGGTTGATGTAGTCGTACGTCTTCACGATCCGACCGATCCAAGTACCGAACGCACGGCACCTCCGAGTCTTGCACACATTCAGCTCGATGACGCCCTCGCCTTCTCGATCGAGCAAGACGGGCGAAGTAGTAGATGAGTTCCGGCAGCAAGACAGTGTGGTGACGGTGTTGGTGAAGAACAATCTCCGCAGGGCTTCGCCTAAGCACTACGGAAACTATGACGGAGGATAAACTAGAGGGGGCGGGGTTGCCGGCACACGGCTTGGTGTTTCTTGATGTCTCTTGGGTGCTAGACCTACCCCTCTATTTATATGTTGAGCCTTGGGGTCGAAACTTGGAGTAAAAGCCTCCACAAAGTCGGTTTCACCCGAAAGGCAAGAGTCCTTCTCGGACTCCAGGGCCAGATGCCAGGGTTCCCGGCGTCTGGACCCAGACGCCAGGGACCCTGGCGTCTGGCCCCTGGACTCCGCAAAACTTCCTTTTTGCACTTTCCAAAAACCTTGTGGGCTTTCCCCTTTGGCCCAAATAACGTGTTCTCGTACCCAAACATTTCGGGAAACATCCGGAACCCGTTCCGGTGAATTCCGGAACCCGTTCTGGTGAATTCTGGAACCCTTCCGGAGATCAAACACTATTATCCCATATATAAAACTTTATCTCCGGACCATTCCAGAGTTCCTCGTCATGTCCATGATCTCATCCGGGACTCCGAACAACATTTGGTTACCAACAGACATCATATAATACTATATCGTCAACGAAACATTAAGTGTGCGGATCCTACGGGTTCGAGAACTATCTAGACATGGCCGAGACACGTTTCCGGTCAATAACCAATAGCGGGACCTAGATGCCCATATTCGCTCCCACATATTCTATGAAGATCTTTATCGGTCAAACCGCATAACAACATACGTTGTTCCCTTTGTCATCGGTATGTTACTTGCCCGAGATTCGATCGTCGGTATCTCAATACCTAGTTCAATCTCGTTACCGGCAAGTCTCTTTACTTGTTCTGTAATACATCATCTCGCAACTAACTCATTAGTTGCAATGCTTGCAAGGCTTAAGTGATGTGCATTACCGAGAGGGCCCAGAGATACCTCTCCGACAATCGGAGTGACAAATCCTAATCTCGAAATACGCCAACCCAACAAGTACCTTCGGAGACACCTGTAGAGCACTTTATAATCACCCAGTTATGTTGTGATGTTTGGTAGCACACAAAGTGTTCCTCCGGTAAATGGGAGTTGCATAATCTCATAGTCATAGGAACATGTATAAGTCATGAAGAAAGCAATAGCAGAATACTTAAACGATCAAGTGCTAAGCTAACGGAATGGGTCAAGTCAATCACATCATTCTCCTAATGATGTGATCCCGTTAATCAAATGACAACACATGTCTATGGTCAGGAAACATAACCATCTTTGATCAACGAGCTAGTCAAGTAGAGGCATACTAGTGACACTCTGTTTGTCTATGTATTCACACAATTATTATGTTTCCGGTTAATACAATTCTAGCATGAATAATAAACATTTATCATGATATAAGGAAATAAATAATAACTTTATTATTGCCTCTATGGCATATTTCCTTCAGTCTCCCACTTGCACTAAAGTCAATAATCTAGATTACACAGTAATTATTCTAACACCCATGGAGTCTTGGTGTTGATCATGTTTTGCTCGTGGAAGAGGCTTAGTCAATGGGTCTGCAACATTCAGATCCGTATGTATCTTGCAAATTTGTATGTCTCCCACCTGGACTAGATCCCGGATGGAATTGAAGCATCTGTTGATGTGCTTGGTTCTCTTGTGAAATCTGGATTCCTTCGCTAAGGCAATTGCTCCATTATTGTCACAAAAGATTTTTATTGGACCCGATGCACTAGGTGTGACACCTAGATCGGATATGAACTCCTTCATCCAGACTCCTTCATTTGCTTCTTCCAAAGCAGCTATGTACTCCGCTTCAGACGTAGATCCCGCCACGACGCTTTGTTTAGAACTACACCAACTGACAGCCCCACCTTTCAATGTGAACACGTATCTGGTTTGCGATTTAGAATCATCCAGATCGGTGTCAAAGCTTGCATCAACGTAACCATTTACGATGAGCTCCTTTTCACCTCCATATACGAGAAACATATCCTTAGTCCTTTTCAGGTATTTCAGGATGTTCTTGACCGCTGTCTAGTGATCCACTCCTAGATTACTTTGGTACCTCCCTGCTAGACTTCTAGCAAGGCACACATGAGGTCTGGTACACAGCATTGCATACATTATAGAGCCTATGGCTGAAGCATAGGGAACATCTTTCATCTTCTCTCTATCTTCTGAAGTGGTCGGGCTTTGAGTCTTACTCAACTTCACACCTTGTAACACAGGCACGAACCCTTTCTTTGCTTGATCCATTTTGAACTTCTTCAAAACTTTGTCAAGGTATGTGCTTTGTGAAAGTCCAATTAAGCGTCTTGATCTATCTCTATAGATCTTAATGCCCAATATGTAAGCAACTTTACCGAGGTCTTTCATTGAAAAACTCGTATTCAAGTATCCCTTTATGCTATCCAGAAATTATATATCATTTCCAATCAGTAATATGTAATCCACGTATAATATCAGAAATGCTACAGAGCTCCCACTCACTTTCTTGTAAATATAGGCTTCTCCAAAAGTCTGTAGAAAACCAAATGCTTTGATCACACTATCAAAGCGTTTATTCCAACTCCAAGAGGCTTGCACCAGTCCATAAATGGATCGCTGGAGCTTGCACACTTTGTTAGCTCCCTTTGGATCGACAAAACCTTCTGGTTGCATCATATACAACTCTTCTTCCAGAAACCCGTTCAGGAATGCAGTTTTGACATCCATCTGCCATATTTCATAATCATAAAATGCGGCAATCGCTAACATGATTCGGACAGACTTAAGCATCACTACGGGTGAGAAAGTCTCATCGTAGTCAATCCCTTTAACTTGTCGAAAACCTTTTGCGACAAGTCGAGCTTTGTAGACAGTAACATTACCGTCAGCGTCAGTCTTCTTCTTGAAGATCCATTTATTTTCAATTGCTTGCCTATCATTGGGCAAGTCAACCAAAGTCCACACTTTGTTCTCATACATGGATCCCATCTCAGATTTCATGGCCTCAAGCCATTTTTCAGAATCTGGGCTCACCATCGCTTCTTCATAGTTCGTAGGTTCATCATGGTCTAGTAACATGACTTCCAGAATAGGATTACCGTACCACTCTGGTGCGGATTTTATTCTGGTTGATCTACGAGGTTTAGTAACAACTTGATCTGAAGTTCCATGATCATCATCATTAACTTCCTCACTAATTGGTGTAGGTGTCACAGGAACAAATTTCTGTGATGAGCTACCTTCCAATAAGGGAGCAGGTACAGTTACCTCATCAAGTTCTACTTTCCTCCCACTCACTTCTTTCGAGAGAAACTCCTTCTCTAGAAAGTTTTCGAACTTAGCGACAAACGTTTTGCCTTCGGATCTGTGATAGAAGGTGTACCCAACAGTCTCCTTTGGGTATCCTATGAAGACACATTTCTCTGATTTGGGTTCGAGCTTATCAG
Organism: Triticum dicoccoides; assembly: GCF_002162155.2. Taxonomy (NCBI): domain Eukaryota; kingdom Viridiplantae; phylum Streptophyta; class Magnoliopsida; order Poales; family Poaceae; genus Triticum; species Triticum dicoccoides. Next base: position 254,539,032 of record NC_041393.1, read on the forward strand.
GTTGAATATTTTTCACATAAGCATCACATCCCCAAACTTTCAGAAACGACAACTTTGGTTTCTTGCTAAACCATAGTTCATAAGGCGTTGTCTCAATGGATTTTGATGCTGCCCTATTTAACGTGAATGCGGTCGTCTCTAAAGCATAACCCCAAAACGATAGTGGTAAATCAGTAAGAGACATCATAGATCGCACCATATCAAGTAAAGTACGATTACGACGTTCGGACACACCATTACGTTGTGGTGTTCTGGGTGGCGTGAGTCGCGAAACTATTCCGCATTGTTTCAAATGTAGACCAAACTCGTAACTCAAATATTCTCCTCCACGATCAGATCATAGAAACTTTATTTTCTTGTTACGATGATTTTCAACTTCACTCTGAAATTCTTTGAACTTTTCAAATGTTTCAGACTTATGTTTCATTAAGTAGATATATCCATATCTGCTCAAATCATCTGTGAAGGTGAGAAAATAACGATATCCGCCATGAGCCTCGACATTCATTGGACCACATACATCTGTATGTATGATTTCCAACAAATCTGTTGCTCTCTCCATTGTACCGGAGAACGGCATTTTAGTCATCTTGCCCATAAGGCACGGTTCGCAAATACCAAGTGATTCATAATCAAGTGGTTACAAAAGCCCATCAGTATGGACTTTCTTCATGCGCTTTACACCGATATGACCCAAACGGCAGTGCCACAAATAAGTTGTACTATCATTATCAACTCTGCATCTTTTGGTTTCAACATTATGAATATGTGTGTCACTATCATCGAGATTCAATAAAAATAGACCACTCTTCAAGGGTGCATGACCATAAAATATTTTACTCATATAAATAGAACAACCATTATTCTCTGATTTAAATGAATAACCGTCTCGCATCAAACAAGATCTAGATATAATGTTCATGCTCAACGCTGGCACCAAATAACAATTATTCAGGTCTAAAACTAATCCCAAAGGTAGATGTATAGGTAGCGTGCCGACCACGATCACATCGACTTTGGAACCATTTCCCACACGCATCGTCACCTCGTCCTTAGCCAATCTTCGCTTAATCCGTAGTCCCTGTTTCGAGTTGGAAATATTAGCAACAGAACCAGTATCAAATACCCAGGTGCTACTGCGAGCATTAGTAAGGTACACATCAATACCATGTATATCACATATACCTTTGTTCACCTTGCCATCCTTCTTATCCGCCAAATACTTGGGGCAGTTCCGCTTCCAGTGACGAGTCTGCTTGCAGTAGAAGCACTCACCTTCAGGCTTAGGTCCAGACTTGGTTTCTTCTCCTGAGCAGCAACTTGCTTGTTGTTCTTCTTGAAGTTTCCCTTCTTCTTCCCTTTGCCCTTTTTCTTGAAACTAGTGGTCATGTTAACCATCAACACTTGATGCTCCTTCTTGATTTCTACCTCCTTAGCTTTTAGCATTCCGAAGAGCTCAAGGAATAGTCTTTTCCATCCCTTGCATATTATAGTTCATCACAAAGCTCTTATAGTTGGTGGCAGTGATTGGAGAATTCTATCAATGACGCTATCATCCGGAAGATTAACTCCCAGCTGAATCAAGTGATTATTATACCCAGACATTTTGAGTATATGCTCACTGGCAGAACTGTTCTCCTTCATCTTGCAGCTGTAGAACTTATTGGAGACTTCATATCTCTCAATCCGGGCATTTGCTTGAAATATTAACTTCAACTCTTGAAACATCTCATATGCTCCATGACGTTCAAAACGTCGTTGAAGACTCGGTTCTAAGCCGTAAAGCATGGCACACTAAAATATATCGTAGTCATCAGCTTTGCTCTGCCAAACGTTCACAACATCTGGCGTTGCTCCAGCAGCAGGCCTGGCACCCAGCGGTGCTTCCAGGACGTAATTCTTCTATGCAGCAATGAGGATAATCCTCAAGTTACGGACCCAGTCCGTGTAATTGCTACCATCATCTTTCAACTTTGCTTTCTCAAGGAACGCATTAAAATTCAATGGAACAACAGCACGGGCCATCTATCTACATTCAACATAGACAAGCAAATACTATCAGGTAATAAGTTCATGATAAATTTAAGTTCAATTAATCATATTACTTAAGAACACCCACTTAGAAAGACATCTCTCTAATCCTTTAAGTGATTACGTGATCCATATCAACTACACCATGTCCGATCATCACGTGAGATGGAGTAGTTTCAACGGTGAACATCAATATGTTGATCATATCTACTATATGATTCGCGCTCGACCTTTCGGTCTCCGTGTTCCGAGGCCATATCTGTTATATGCTAGGCTCGTCAAGTTTAACCTGAGTATTCCTCGTGCACAACTGTTTTGCACCCGTTGTATTTGAACGTAGAGCCTATCACACCCGATCATCACGTGGTGTCTCAGCACGAAGAACTTTCGCAACGGTGCATACTCAGGGAGAACACTTCTTGATAATTTTAAAGAGAGATCATCTTAAAATGCTACCATCAATCAAAGCAAGATAAGATGCATAAAGGATAAACATCACATGCAATCAATATAAGTGATATGACATGGCCATCATCATCTTGTGCTTGTGATCTCCATCTCCGAAGCACCTCCATGATCACCATCGTCACCGGCGCGACACCTTGATCTCCATCGTAGCATCATTGTCGTTTACGCCGTATATTGCTTCTATGACTATCACTACCGCTTAGTGATAAAGTAAAGCAATTACAGGGCGTTTGCATTTCATACAATAAAGCGACAACCATATGGCTCCTGCCAGTTGCCGATAACTTCGGTTACAAAACATGATCATCTCATACAATAAAATATAGCATCACGTCTTGACCATATCACATCACAACATACCCTGCAAAAACAAGTTAGATGTCCTCTACTTTGTTGTTGCAAGTTTTACGTGGCTGCTACGGGCTTTAGCAAGAACCGTTCTTACCTACGCATCAAAACCACAACGATAGTTTGTCAAGTTGGTGCTGTTTTAACCTTCGCAAGGACCGGGCGTAGCCACACTCGGTTCAACTAAAGTTGGAGAAACAGACACCCGCCAGCCACCTGTGTGCAAAGCACATCGGTACAACCAGTCTCGCGTAAGCGTACGCATAATGTCGGTCTGGGACGCTTCATCCAACAATACCACCGAACCAAAGTATGACATGCTGGTAAGCAGTATGACTTGTGTCGTCCACAACTCACTTGTGTTCAACTCGTGCATATAACATCTATGCATAAAACCTGGCTCTGATGCCACTGTTGGGGAACGTAGTAATTTCAAATTTTTCCTACGCACACACAAGATCATGGCGATGCATAGCAACGAGAGGGGGAGTGTATCTTCATACCCTTGAAGATCGCTAAGCGGAAGAGTTTATCAATGTGGTTGATGTAGTCGTACGTCTTCACGATCCCAAGAGGGGACGGGTTGCCGGCACACGGCTTGGTGTTTCTTGATGTCTCTTGGGTGCTAGCCCTACCCCTCTATTTATATGTTGAGCCTTGGGGTCGAAACTTGGAGTAAAAGCCTCCACAAAGACGGTTTCACCCGAAAGGCAAGAGTCCTTCTCGGACTCCAGGGCCAGACGCCAGGGTTCCCGGCGTCTGGCCCCTGGACTCCGCAAAACTTCCTTTTTTCGCTTTCCAAAAACCTTGTGGGCTTTCCCCTTTGGCCCAAATAACATGTTCTCGTACCCAAACATTTCGGGAAACATCCGGAACCCCTTCCGGTGAATTCCGAAACTCTTCCGGAGATCAAACACTATTATCCCATATATCAAACTTTATCTCGGACCATTCCGGAGTTGCTCGTCATGTCCACGATCTCATCTGGGACTCTGAACAACATTCAGTTACCAACATACATAACTCATATAATACTATATCGTCAACGAAACGTTAAGCGTGTGGACCCTATGGGTTCGAGAACTATGTAGACATGACCGAGACACGTTTCCAGCAATAACCAATAGCGGGACCTAGATGCCCATATTAGCTCCCACATATTCTACGAAGATCTTTATCGGTCAAACTACATAACAACATACGTTGTTCCCTTTGTCATCCGTATGTTACTTGCCCGAGATTCGATCGCCGGTATCTCAATACCTAGTTCAATCTCGTTACCGGCAAGTCTCTTTACTCGTTTCGTAATACATCATCTCGCAACTAACTCATTAGTTGCAATGCTTGCAAGGCTTAAGTGATGTGCATTACCGAGAGGGCCCAGAGATACCTCTCCGACAATCGGAGTGACAAATCCTAATCTCGAAATATGCCGACCCAACAAGTACCTTCGGAGACACCTGTAGAGCACCTTTATGATCACCCAGTTACGTTGTGACGTTTGGTAGCACACAAAGTGTTCCTCCGGTAAATGGGAGTTGCATAATCTCATAGTCATAGGAACATGTATAAGTCATGAAGAAAGCAATAGCAGAATACTTAAACGATCAAGTGCTAAGCTAACGGAATGGGTCAAGTCAATCACATCATTCTCCTAATGATGTGATCCCGTTACTCAAATGACAACACATGTCTATGGTCAGGAAACATAACCATCTTTGATCAGCGAGCTAGTCAAGTCTAGGCATACTAGTGACACTCTGTTTGTCTATGTATTCACCCAAGTATTATGTTTCCGGTTAGTACAATTCTAGCATGAATAATAAACATTTATCATGATATAAGGAAATAAATAATAACTTTATTATTGCCTCTAGGGCATATTTCCTTCAGAATCTGATGAGAATCTCAAACCCAGCTACTCTAAACTTGCTAAAATTGCTGTGAAACAACAAAAGGCCTTTGAAAAGGTTCAAAACATGCTAGACAAAAGTGATGATATGTTGGGTGAAGAAATGGATCGCACTAAAGCCTTGACTGAAAATCTTTAGAGACTTCAGTCCAGGTTTGACAATCTTCAAGGTCATCATAACACTCTCTTATCTGATCATGAGAAGCTTTCTTATGAATTTCTTCAAAGAAACCAAGATCTTGAAAAGCTAAGAGTGGATTATGAAGATCTTCAGAAGGAGCGCGATTCATTACTTGCTCAACAAATCAGCGCTACCCAGGAAGAATTTGTTCCTCCATGTCTGAAGTGCATTGAACGTGAAACTGCTAATTCTTCACCTGAATGTTCAAATGCTTCTAATGCTACAAATTCTTCATATGTCTCTGCTGTCACTAATTCCTCATCTGAGGACAATGCACGTATCACTAATGATGCAGGGCTGAAGGAATTGTACATGACAGGCATGTACAAAAGCCTCAAAGGGAATCAGACTCTTTGTGATGTGCTCAAAAAGCAGATCCTCAACAGAAACCCTAGGAAAGAGGGTATTGCCTTTGAGAGGAAACTCAATGCTGATGGAACATATTGGAAGCCCGAGCAGTACCCCAAAACCTCATGGGTTGCTGCAAAGGGACCTCCAGTTGATCCATCCAACTTATCTGGCTTTACATGTGAATCTCCTCATTCTTCTGACGAGTCATTTGACTCTAACTATAAACTGTTCAAAAATCAGAATGGTGAAGTATTTGCTAGATATGTTGGGACTAACTGCAGGAACGGTTCTCCTATGAAGAAATTTTGGGTTCCCAAAAGTTGCCTTGAAAGTCTTCAGGTGAATGTCCTCATGACACCACCTATGAAGAAAAGGAACTCCAGATCAAATTCTTCATATGAACCAAATTCTTCATATGGATCCAAGTCCTTAGGTAGACCAAATTCCTCACGTGGATCAAAATCCTCAAAAGGATCAAAGTCGTCATATGATCATAACCGTGCTAACCCTTCTGTTTCACAGGCTAGAGCTAAGGGCTATGAATATGTGCATTATTCTTCAAATCATTATGTTCATAAGTCCTCAAAGAATTTCTCTGCTTATTCATATGCTTACCCTAACCCCTCTTATGTGAAACAAAGTGGACTGGCGTCCATGCCACCTTTCTCATATGGTGCTCGTAGAGTGATGAATTCTTTGCCACCCCTCTAGATGTGGGTGGTGAAGAAAAATAACTAATATCTTATGCAGGGTCAGGTCTCCAAACGTACTCAAATCGTCTGAAGAATTTGCTGGAGACCTGAACAGTGCCTGATAGGACGCGGGCTAATCATGATGAAATGAACCTTCATTTCTCACGTCCTCATACTGATTATCTATTCTAGTTGCTTGATGAAATTGACCTGATGATACTGATGTCATATTCTTCACTGATGAAGTATATGAGTTTGTAAGCTGCATTAATTCATCTGCAGGATGATCAACCCAAAGCAAATGAGTGGGTCCTCGATAGTGGATGTACAAATCACATGACTAGTGACAAGAATCTCTTGATGGATGCTCCCTTATCACCGTCACATATGAAGCATGTCATCTTCGTTGACAAAGGCAAAAGTCAGGTATTGTGTCTAGGTAAGGTTGCGATCTCTAAGGACATACACATGGACAAAGTCATGCTTGTCGAGTCCTTAGGATACAACCTCATGTATGTCTCAATGCTTTGTGATCTTGATATGGTTGTTGTCTTTGGCAAGTATCGTTGTGTTGTGATCTTGGAAGATGACAATTCCAAAGTCTTCGAAGGCTTTAGGAGAGGAGACTTGTACACTGTTGATTTATCTATAGGACCACAGCCTGCCATGTGCTTACTTGCAAAAGCTTCAGAAGCCTGGCTATGGCATCGACGACTTGCTCATGCTGGCATGAGGAATCTGCACATGCTCGCGAAGAAGAAGCATGTCATTGGCATTGAAAATGTCAAATTCCTCAAGGATCACTTATGCGGAGCCTGTGAAGCTGGGAAGATGACAAAGGCCAAGCATCCAGCGAAGACTATCATGACTACCACTCGACCATTTGAATTGCTTCACATGGATCTCTTCCATCCTAATCATTATTCTGCTGTGACAAATGATGCATCTCTATATGGCTTTGTTATTGTTGATGATTATTCTCGTTACACATGGGAACACATTGTCACTTACAAACATGAAGTGCAGGAAGTCTTCAAATGATTTTCCTCGAGGGCTTCAACCAACTTTGGTGTGAAGATCAAGCACATCAGGAGTGACAATGGAACTGAGTTCAAGAATTCCGGTCTTGATGACTATCTTAATGAACTTGGTATTACTGATGAGTTATCTGCTCCTTATACTCCTCAACAAAATGGCGTCGTGGAGCGCAAGAATAGAACTCTTGTTGAGATGGCTTACACTATGCTTGATGAATACAAGACGCCTCGTCATTTCTGGAGTGAGGTAATTGATACTGCTTTCCACATCATCAACAGAGTATATCTTCACAAATTCTTCAAGAAGGCTGCCTATGAACTCCTCACTGACAAGAAACCCAATGTAAGTTACTTCAAAGTCTTCGGTGCTAAATGTTGGATTAGAGATCCTCATCACAATTCTAAGTTTGCACCGAAAGCACATGAGGGTTTCATGCTTGTTTAGGGAAAGAACTCACACACCTACAAAGTCTTCAACAACATTCTTCACAAGGTTGTTGAAACTGTGGATGTGCGGTTCGATGAAACTAATGGCTCGCAAAGAGAGCACCTACCTTCTGTGATAGATGAACCAACATCTGAGGATTCTATCAAGTTCAAAGCCACTGAGGATGTATTTTCCTACTGAAGAATCTACTGAAGAATTCATTCCAGAACGTGATGAATGTCGAGCTGGTGCACCTGAAGAAAATGGTGCTAAGGAAAATGCTCCTAAAGAAAATGCGGATCAAATTCCTCGAAGACAACCCGCTCATCCTCGTATTGCAAATGAAGTGCAAATCGAGAAGAGCATCGATGACATTGAAGCACCAGGTCCCCTCACACGCTCAAAAGCTTCACATTTATCTAACTTTTGTGGGCACTTTGCGTTTGTCTCTATCACAGAGCCCACTAAGATAGATGAAGCATTTCTGGAGCCTGAGTGGATTCAAGCTATGCAGGAAGAATTACATCAGTTCGAGCTCAACAACGTCTAGGAACTGGTCAAACGTCCAGATCCTCGCAAGCACAACATTATTGGCACAAAGTGGATCTACCGCAACAAGCAAGATGAAAATGGCCTTGTGGTGAGGAATAAGGCACGACTTGTAGCTCAAGGCTACACACAGATTGAAGGAATTGACTTCGATGAAACTTTTGCACCTGTTGCTAGACTTGAGGCTATTCGCATATTACTTGCCTATGCTAACCATCATGATATTATATTACAACAAATGGATGTGAAAACTGCATTCCTCAATGGTAAGCTTGAGGAAGAAGTATATGTTGCTCAACCCCCAGGTTTTGAAGATCCAAAGAATCCCGACAAAGTCTTCAAGCTCAACAAGGCCCTGTATGGCCTCAAGCAAGCCCCTCGGGCATGGAATGATACCTTGACGGAATTCTTCATGAAGAAAGGCTTCAAACCCGGTTCACTCGATCCAACTCTTTTCACTAAGTCTTATGATGGTGAATTGTTTGTGTGCCAAATATATGTTGATGATATCATTTTCGGCTGTACTGACCAACGATATAGTGATGAATTTGCCTATATGATGAGTGAAGAATATCAAATGTCTATGATGGGAGAGTTGAAATTCTTTTTAGGTCTTCAAATTCATCAACAACGCAATGGAATATTCATATCTCAGGAGAAATACCTCAAGGACGTATTGAGGAAATTCGGCATGCAAGATTGCATAGGGGTCAAAATTCCAATGCCCACAAATGGCCATCTATGCACTGATGAAAATGGTAAAGACTTCGATCAAAAGGTATACCGCTCCATGATTGGCTCTTTATTGTACCTGTGTGCATCTAGGCTGGATATTATGCTTAGTGTTTGCATGTGTGCCCGATTTCAAGCTACACCGAAGGAATCACACCATAAGGCTGTGAAGCATATTCTTCAATACTTAGCTCACACACCAACACTTGGATTATGGTATCCCAAGGGCTCTACTTTTGATCTCATTGGATATTCAGACTCTAACTATGCTGGCGATCGCGTGGACCGCAAGTCAACATATGGTACATGTCATTTCCTTGGACGATCTTTGGTCTGTTGGTCCTCGAAGAAACAGAACTGCGTATCTCTCTCCACTGCAGAAGCTGAGTACATTGCTGCTGGATCGTGCTGTGCTCAACTACTAGGGATGAAGCAAACACTCAAGGACTATGGCGTCAACGTGAAGAATGTGCCTTTCTACTGTGACAATGACAGTGCCATCAAGATTGCTCATAACCCAGTTCAGCACACGAAGACCAAACACATTCAAATTCGTCATCATTTTCTTCGTGATCATGTGTTGAAAGGCAACATCTCCATCGACCACGTCAGCACTGAAGATCAATTGGCCGATATCTTCAAAAAGCCCTTGGATGAGAAGAGATTTAGCAAGTTGCGGTGTGAGCTAAATATCCTAGAATCTTCGAATGTTCTCTGAAATGGACACACCTCCTAACACTTATGCTGACTTGATGACTTAGATGCGCAACACACGAAGTAATGTTTTTCTTCAATCAATGACGACTAACCCTCTAAGTGTGAAGAAATTAATGAAGAAATTGATTCTCAGAGCCCTACGACAAGTGTACGTGGTGTCTGAAATCAGCTTTCTTATACGGTGGGTTACGCCACCAACCAAAGTTGAAAATCTTCAAATTTGAGTTTTTCTTCGTTTTTGAAATTCCTTAGTTTTTCAAATTCTTCAACTTTGCATTGTCTTCACTCTTTCCGGTGTTGTTCTTCATTCGAATATATATATATATATATATATATATATATATATATGTATGTATATATATATGAGTTTTATGTCCTCTACAGCATTCACTTATTGTTATTTCTTCAAGTTGATTTCATCTGCTAAGTGAATGTGATCGGACCCTTTCCCCTCTATGCTAAACTAAACCCAGTCTACTCACAAATTCCTCATATGCGTTCTATTTGAAACTCGTTCAAATTCTTCACTGTGTCCTTGACAGCTGAAGAAATTGCGAACGGAACTTTTAACTTATCTTATCTGAATTTTCGGCTTTGCCGCTCAAACCGTTCCGCTTCTCACGATAATACTTATCTAGTCACCCATGATCCTACACGATCGCCACGTCTCAGTACATGGGTGACACATGTCAAGCGAATGAGAAGAGGCCAGGGGCATGTTCGTCCGATTTCCTCGGTTGAACAGTTTTTTCACTCCCTCTATAAATACCCCTGTCTCCTCACTTCACTTTCACCTCGCTTGCGCTCTCTCTCCCGCTCGAGCTTCCCAAAACCCTAGCACCACCGCTACTTCATCGTCGCCAGTGAGGAAGAGCTTCACTGCCTCGACCTCGTCGCCGTCGTACTCGCGCCGGTTGTGGATTTCTTCACTCCGCCGTCGCCGTAGCCGTCTTGCTCTGCCGAGTTAGGGCGTGGAAGATCTGACCTAACGAACTTCACTTCTTCTTCCAAGTTCATCGTGTTCTTCACTTCAGGTAATTAAAAGTTACTTTTAACTGCTCGCTTTGATTCTCAAGTTTTCCTGAAAATCTTCAAAAGTGTTTATTCTTCAATTCTTCTCACACATAAACACCTCACATGTCATCTGCTCTTGATTCGTTTCTCTAAGCAATGATTTTCTTCAAGATTCCTCAATTGTGTGGATTTTTAATCTACACAACTCTGGAACCTAAGACAAAGAACGCTTAGTGAAATTCCTCAAGACTCATTTGGTCAAATTCCTCAAAACCTATTCTTTTTGAAAAACCTTCTGAGAACGCATATGACCTCTCCAAATTCCTCGCAACTATACTCTGTTCACAGGTACAAATGTCCGCTGTTGAATCAATAGGTTCTCATCAACTTAAGTCATTTGCAGCGTTCCTCGAAGAAAAGTTGCATACCTCTTCAGAAACTTCAGTTGTTCATATTCCTCAGCTGAAGAAAATGGGTGACAAAAGGCCACAGAAGGGAGGAAAGAGGCCTGAGGTCAATACTGCGTTTGAAATCCCCGAGGACATATATAAGGACTACTGCACACCTGATGAAGCGCAAGGTGCGCAAGGTGCGCATACAAAGGATAGAGAGGAGATGGGCACGAGAATGGAGGGAGTACAGATATGTCACTCCCAAGTATATGAAGAAATTCACACTCAACCCTCCATGCCCAAGACCTCCATTGGCACCAGGCGAGTTGGCAGATCCCACCAGCCTCAAGCGCGGTGAGGATTATCATGATGAAGGGGCAAAGCGCCAAGCCAAACTGGCTAAGCAAGCAAAGGAAGCAGTGAAGAAATTCAACGTAGACTCTGCTGCTGCTGCTGCCTCTACTGAGGCCTCTGCTAGTCAGCCAAACAAGGCAATGCACAAGAAGCCTGCACATAAATCCAGTGCTTCACCTTCAATGCCCTCACGGCTAAGCTCCTCTGCTATGCCATCAAGGCCAGATTCCTCAAGGCCCTCATGGCAAATTCCTCAGACTGCTCCTTCAAAGTCCTCAGCTCCTCCGTCAAAGTCTTCAGCTGCTCCGACAAAATCCTCGGCACCTGTGCATCTCGCCACATGCCAAAGGACTCAAGGCTTCTCTATTGCCTCAGGAGCATCTGCAAGCTCCTCAGCTGCTCGAAATTCCTCAGCTGGTCCCTCTCTGCTGAAGAAAAAGGCCACTGTTGGACGAGGCACTCACCCAAGTCCTCACAAGAAGCAGGTTGCCTTCCATGTACCTGTGGGATTTCGGGTTCCGGCAGACCCTCTAGGTTCGAACACTGGGGTGCGCGCGGAGATTTCACCCTCTGCCTACCTACACCTCACCGCCTCGCTATGATCTAAGCAATCAAAGGAACAACACAAGAGACACAGGGTGTATACTAGTTCGGGCCACCATTGTGGTGTAATACCCTACTCCAGTGTGTGGTGTGGTGGATTGCCTCTTGGGCTGATGATGAACAATACAAGGAAGAACAGCCTCGCGAGGGTCTGTTCTTAGCTGGTGCGATGAACTGCTAGGGGGAGTTCAATCGCTTTCTCTCCTGGTTTTCTGGTGAGGATTCCCTTGTCTATCTGTTGTTCTCTCTTCGATCTGTTGTTGTCATCCCCCCCTCTACCCTGGGGGTGGCTAGTCCTACTTATAGGCAAAGGCCCTGGGCCTCCTCCCAAATATTAAGCAGGAAGGGCGCCAACAATTGGCCATTTTGAAGGGGAACATCTAGTACACTTATCCTGACTAAAGTTGGTCCTCGCCTGCTAAAGGCTCTGGTGGTGACGCCGGCCTGGGCTCCACGATGACCTCCATCCTGCCGTTTTGCTGGTCTTGGTCTTGTTGCACCAAAATGGATGCCTTCGCTTGATGCTCCTGCCTGCGCTTGCTCCCTTTGCACCAAAGAGGAAAGAAGGACACAGCGCGGGCCGGCGCCCGCCTGGCGCCCTTGGTCATCATGGCTTGCGTCATGGGCACCTCGCGAGGTACCCCGCCTAGATCTCTCCGCCTCCTCGCGAGCCAGCCTGACGAGGCCGTGCCTGAGGAAGCGTCCTATCGTCCGCCCCGCGAGGCTTGGCCCCTCGCGAGGGTCTTGATCTTGTGCTGATGAAGATGGGCCATGCTGGGCCGCCCCTTGAGCCACGCCGCAAGCCGCAGGCAGGCAAGTCTGGGGACCCCCATTCCCGGAATGCCGACAGTATCCCCCGGGCCCAAGGCGTGCCCGAACTTGGCTGAGCAGAGAGGCGAAGGGGCAAGTGCGAAGCGCCGCGAGCCCTAACAGCCTGCGGCCTCAGGCGCCGCATGGCGGTTGATTGGACGTGGGTGGCCCTGCTCCCCCACGCCTCCTTATTTTGTGCCCAGCTAGGCGGACCCATGGTTGCACATAGTCTTTCCTCTTTCACCGCTCAACCGTCCCCTGCTCTTCCTCCCCTCGAGCTCCAGTCTCTGCTTCCAATCCAATCTCGAATCCCCCCTCTTCCCATCGCCATGGCTCCGCCGAAGAAGCGAAAAGGGAAGAAACCGGTGCCTCCACCTCACTCGCCGTCGCCGTCGGCCTCCGCCGTCGATCGGTCGATCATACTCAACCGAGAAGGTTTGGGCAAAGTCAGCTTTGCTGTGGCCACCATCTTCAACGAGTGCGGGAGGACGACAGCCTGGCCCGCATCCCGCTTCTCCATTGACAGGGTGGTCACCGAGGTCCGGTATTTTGCCGACGCCCTGTGGGCGGGATTGGTTCCCCCTTCTCCGATTTCTTCAACGTTGTGCTTTCCCATTACCAGATCCATATGATGCATTTGGGTCCTGAATCCATTACTCTTCTAGCCGTCTTCGCCTTCGTCTGTGAGGCGATGATGGGAATCCCTCCTTCGGTTGCCTTGCTGCGCCACTTCTTCTCTCTGTGCCTCGTCGATCCCACCCAATGCTCAGGGTGCATGAGCTTCATTGCTGCACCAGAAATAGCGGCTTCAGGGGTTGATTTCAGCCTTCATCCGTCCGCGCCTGAGTTCCGCGAGTGGTGGCTGTACGTGGATGTTGGGGTGCCCAGCCCCCTGCTTTCGGAGCCAAAGGCGCCCGCTATCCCCAATTCAGGTTGGGGCCAGGAGACGCTCACGAGCCCCCAGCTCATCTTCGTCTGGCATCGATTCGCATTCTTGAGGGCGCTTGGTGTGACAGCACCTAAGGTGGTGAAGGAGTTCCTGCTATGCCGCATTGCTCCTCTCCAGCGCCACTCCTACCGGATGTGGTCCTTCAGCGGGCGTAAAGATCGCATGAGGCTCCAGGAGGAGGAGCTGACGCCCGAAGCACTGAGGAAGGTGCTCTTGGTCTTGACTGGGGACCCTCCCCATGGCAGCATTCGGCATGGGGGGGCTTTGTTGTACCTTTGCTAGAACAGGGGCGACTTCGTGAAGCAGATGCCCAGCTTCGACGAATGGGGGCTGCTCCCCACCGGCCTCAGGGATCCTTGCAAGAACCCAGTGATAGTGACTGCCCTCCCAGTCACCCACGGCGGTCCTTCCTCGAGTGGCGGAGCAGGGAGGCGTGGACCGCCGAAGGCTGAGGGGGCCCCCGCCGGAGTGACGGCGCCGGGCGGCACTCCTGAGGGGGCAGCTCCCGAGGCCCGTACTGCCGCGGCTGGAGGTGCTGAGCCGTTGCCCACGGCGCCTGTTGTTGAGGCCCCTGGGGCCCCAGCTATCCTTCTTGGTGAGGCAACCAGCGGCGTGCACCAGGACGACGCACCAGACGCTGGGCATCTTGACGCTTCTTCCTCGTCGCAGGCTGACCCATGCGCTCAACTCCTGGGTCACTTCTGCGTGGACTTCGAGGCTCTCTGGAGGAAAAGGGAGGCCTTGGGTCACGATTACCCTTATCGCATGCTGAAGCGCTAGAAGTATTTCGCCATTGATGAGTAAGCCTTCCCCTTTCCCAGCTCTCGGTCCTCCCGTTGCTTTGGCTGATTCTTGCTCTGCAGGCCCCTTCCTGCCGAGCTCGCTGAGATGGACGAGGAGCCATCCCCCCAGGCTCCACCCTCTCCACTGCCTTCAAGCGCTCCTAGTTCCAGCAGAGCCCTCTCAGTGAGGCCGGCCGGAGAGGTGAGCCATCCTGTGGTGCATCGTGGCCCTGCGCGCCTTGCGACCCTCCTTCGTGGGCCTCCTTGGGGCATAGCCATCCTCCCCTGGGCCTCGAGTCTGACCATGGATGACGATTGGCTGAGGTCGGCCCTGTGCTCTTTACTTGGGGAGGGGCCGGCCCTCGGCCAGGCTTCCGGCGAGGCGTGCCCGACCATCACGAGGGCGCCAGCCCCTAGCCCCCTGCCCAAAGGGGGAGTGCTGATTCGTGGCCCCCGGCGTTTACTTGGGGCGGATGACGACGCAAAAGACGCGCTCGAGCGCGCCCGGAGGTGTCGAGTTCTTCGCCAAGGGTTTCTCCGGAGGGCGGCTGACGCGGTGAGCCAGCTTGGTGAAGAGCTTGACGATGAAGACGCATGCCTTGAGGCTGAGGGCCTGCACCTGGCTGAAGGGACGCGCAAGCTGGAGGCGGCCATCGTCCTTGCACGCCACCAGCGTGACCTCGACAAGGTGGAGGCCGAGGCGTTGCTGGTGGCCTCTTGGGAGGCCCGTTCCCTGGCCGTCGAGGAGGCCCGAGAGGCCGACGGATGGCGCAAGGTGTCGGAGGAGCGGGCGCGGGAACTCTTGGCCCGGTGCCACTCCCTGGAGAAGCAAGTGGAGCTGCGGGAGACGGCCCTTGCATCGATGAAGGTGGCTTCGGTTGACCAGGCAGAGCTCCTGAGGCATGAGGAGGTACTGACGCTGGAGGCTGTTGAGCATGCACGTGATCTTGAACGTCTGGAGACAAGAGAGCGCTTGGTGACGCAGGCGGAGGATGACGTTGCTGCGCGCGAGGCCCGAGCCACTGCAGAGGTTGATCGTGGGGTGGTGGCGGCCCGCTTGGACCTTGAGCGCGAGTTTGAGGAGAAGCTGGGGTTGATTCGGGTCGAGGCTGAAGGCAGGACCGCCGTCCTGAGGGCCAAGCTGGAGGAAGTGACGCGGCGGGCCGATGCTTCCCCGGCCGCCCTTCACGCAGCGCAGGAGGAGCTGACTACCTCCCGTGCCGAGGCGCTTCTTCTTTGCCAGCGAGTGGACGAAGCTGAGGCTGTTGCGCGGCAGAACGAGGACGAGATACTCCAGCGGCGAGTTCTGGAGCATGAGCACGGCCCCATGCTCGCTGGGCTCCGGGAGAGAGCCAACACGACCTTGTGTAACATCTGCGAGGTGGTTGTTGCCCAGCCCCACACAGTCAACTATGTTGGCAATCTTCAGTTCCTCACCAATGTGGTGACGCAGCTGGAGGCGCGATCGATTGGAGCCAACAGGCTGGTGGAGGAGAGGAGCCGCGCCCTGCTCGGGCGTGCCTTCTCTCGTGTCTTCAGCCACCTTCAGAACATGTTCCCCGGCTTCGACTTTGACGCCGCCATTGCCCCAGTACCCCAGGCCGTCCGGGGCGACCTGGCACGCTGGGTGGAAGACAACGTGGATGCCCTTGTCAGGGCCTTCGCTTCTGATAACGACAATGCGGTTGTGGCTACTGATGAAGGTGAGGTGGTGAACGGCCCTAGCGCCGCTGCCGGCGATGCGGAGGGCGACGGCGAGGCCAGTGACGCCAGCGATGATTCAGGAGGCGCCCCTGAGGATGCATTGGGGGATTTATCTGAATGACCGTGTGTTGTCCCTGCTTCCTTACCCTGTGCAGACAGAGTTTGGGTCTTGCCCTAAAGGTTGTAGGAGCATTTTGGGAGGGGGAGCCCCTCATGTAAAAACTCGTATTCAGCATAGCGGTAGATGCAATATCACTCGTACGCCTGCGCCAAGCGGCTGATTTCGTGACGAGCTGGTTGGCTGGTTTACCTTTGACCCGCGTGGGCCTCGAGTCAGCCTGCGGAGGGCTGTGGTGCCTCAAGAGTCTTCTGAATGAGCCCATAAAACCTGTAATGAAAACCTCCAGAGAGGGCGCGGCGGTGGCAGTCCGGGCTGCACGCAAGCTAGGCCTGGCCCGGCTCGTGATGAGCTCGTGAGGGGAGGCAGCTGAGGCGAAGCGGTAACCAGAACGCGAGAGATTGCTCGAACAAGACTAAACACCCCTTCCCCGAACACACGCAAATCCTTGAGCTCAAATTCAACTTAAATTCAACGGGGGGAAATGGCAACCAAGGGAAAAACAACGAAAGCAGAAAAAAGGCCGCGTCCGGCACCTAGTCTAGTCTTGGACGTCTTCTCACCAGCGCGGAGCTAAGTGCTGCCACTGGGCGTGGGAGGGAGCCCCAGGGCCTGAGGCCGGCACCCCTGAGACTCCGGGGCGTGTACAACCCCACTCATGATTACGTGAGAGTGTCACGGGGCGGCGAGCTTCACAGGCACTGGGCCTTCTTCACAGGTACTGGCCTTGCTTCATATCGCCAGACGAGGGCCCCGCCTTGCGCAACACTCTAGTGCCACCGACGACGACCGGAAACCAGGACGCCGCCGATGTGGTAGAGCGGTCGCCAGCGGTTCCCCCGACGACCACAAGTCCTCTGCCGGGGGCAGGCTCTAGGGCACCTCCCCAGCAGAGGGCCTACCTCCTGAGGACACCTTGCTCCGAACGCCGCAGTGGTGATGTTGGATCTTGGCCCCTCTCCTGCAGCCCCCAGCGCCCTCCTCCTGAGGGATAGGAAGCTGCGGGAGTGGGGTAGCCACCCGTTGTCGTGACCTGCACCTCCTGCGATCCATGGTTGGCGTATGCCTACTCCTGAGGAATTAGTGGTACCTGATACTTGTTGTTTCCAGCGTAGCCGACGGGGCCTCCTCGGGGCTCCTGGAAGAGTTCAGCTTCTGGCGTCTCGTCCCCCGCCTTGGGCTGAGGAGCGAGCCTTGTTCGTCCTCATGTGTGCGCCCTTGGTCCATCATGTGGGGCACGTACTCCTCTGGGGTCGCCACCCCAAAGGCCGCATCGTAGCGCTCTGCGTGCCATGCAATTCCGCTTGATGTGCCCGCCTGGGGGTAATAACGCAGTGGCCCACCGGGGCCACGGGTTGTGGCGAGTCCTTCTACAATGGCCGGGGGTAGAGGCAGCACCGCTGTTGGCCCGGGGCTAACGGCCTGGCCGGCGTTGGGGTGGCCTTGGAGCCTGCTTGGCGCCGCACGGGACTGCACGGAGCCCCCGTGCGGGCTACCCTGGACCTGAGGTGGGAGTTGGGTGCAGAAGGGGGGAGCCCCCGAGTCGGCGAAGCCCAGGAGCTCTGCCACCCGCTCTAGCAGCACGTCGCCACCGCCTTCCAGCAGCCTGCACTTCAGCAGCTCTCGGGCCACGGTGAGCGCGGCCCTCGAGTTCGCCTGCTCCTGTCGGGTGTACGGCGCCGTGGCCGTGGCATGGTGGGAGGCCCTCGCCGCCGATCGCGCCTGTCGCGTCGTGGGAGCTGTCCCTGCCTGTCCACGCCGCCCGCGGCCCACAGAGCCCTGCGGACCGCGAGCTGCCCGAGGCGTGGGGTTGCCCGGAGCGAGCAATTCTGCGAGGGCAGGCCAGGCCGCCCAGGGATCGGGGTTGCCTGCCTCGTCGCCAGACATGATGATGACGATGCGACGGGACACGAAGCAGCAGCAGGTGGATTCCGGCACACCCCTACCTGGCGCGCCAAATGTCGGATTTCGGGTTCCGGCAGACCCTCTAGGTTTGAACACTGGGGTGCGTGCGGAGATTTCACCCTCTGCCTACCTACACCTCACCGCCTCGCTATGATCTAAGCAATCAAAGGAACAACACAAGAGACACAGGTTTTATAATGGTTCGGGCCACCATTGTGGTGTAATACCCTACTCCAGTGTGTGCTGTGGTGGATTGCCTCTTGGGCTGATGATGAACCATACAAGGAAGAACAGCCTCGCGAGGGTCTGTTCTTGGCTGGTGTGATGAACTGCTAGGGGAGTTAAGTCGCTCTCTCTCCTGGTTTCCTGGTGAGGATTCCCTTATCTATCTGTTGTTCTCTCGTCGATCTGTTGTTGTCAACCCCCCTCTACCCTGGGGGTGGCTAGTCCTACTTATAGGCAAAGGCCCTGGGCCTCCTTCCAAATATTGAGCGGGAAGGGCGCCAACAATTGGCCATTTTGAAGGGGAACATCTAGTACACTTATCCTGACTAAAGTTGGTCCTCGCCTGCTAAAGGCTGTGGTGGTGACGTCGGCCTGGGCTCCACGATGACCTCCATCCTGCCGTTCTGCTGGTCTTGGTCTTGTTGCACCGAAATGGATGCCTTTGCTTGATGCTCCCGCCTGTGCTTGCTCCCTTTGCACCAAAGAGGAAAGAAGGACACTGCGCGGTCCGGCGCCCGCCTGGTGCCCTTGGTCGTCATGGCTTGCGTCATGGGCACCTCGCGAGATATCCCACCTTGATCTCTCCGCCTCCTCGCGAGCCAGCCTGACGAGGCCGTGCCTGAGGAAGCCTCCTGTCGTCCGCCCCGCGAGGCTTGGCCCCTCGTGAGGGTCTTGAGCTCGTGCTGATGAAGATGGGCCATGCTGGGCCACCCCTTGAGCCACGCCGCAGGCCGCATGCAGGCAAGTCTGGGGACCCCCATTCCCAGAATGCCGACAGTACCCTCTGATGATGATGAGGCTGATGATGAAGAACTTGCCGAAATCATCCGAGACAGGCAAGCTAGGGCCGCTAGAGCCAAAGGCAGCAATGTGTCGCTGATGTTGGATCCTAAGTTGATCCTCGACTACATTGACCTATGGCACAAGGACCCAAACACGCCTTTGCCGGAGATGAACCTCACTCCTGGTCAAAGTCATGTTCTTACTGCCTTCATTGAAGAAGAAAAATGGAAATTTGAACAAGGCAGAAGTTTGAAGAAAGCGCAGTACAAGAAACAGCGCTACCTCAAGGAAAATGTCCTCACTCTCACTCCTGATCAGCTTCTTGCCTTGCAAGTTGAAATCAAACAGCTGAGTGATGAATTTGATCGATACCATGCTGATTGGAAGGGTGCCAAGGTGCGTTTTGTCAATCTGACGAAGAAATTGACTTCAAGTGCTGCTCCACCTGTGCATGTTGAAGTTACTCAGGCTGAGGCATCTTCTCAGCCTATTGAAGAACATGCCAGCACCACTGATGACAATCAGGCTGCTGAAGACCATGAAAGTGCCAAGGCTGATGACTCCATTCCAGCCGCTGAAGATATTGCCAGGGCATCCACTAGTGATGCGCCTGAGGGAAGTGAACAAATGAGGACAACCGCATCAGTTGTGCCTGAGGAAAATGAACCAAAGTCATCTGCACCTCCTGCGCCTACACCAACTACACCAACTCCGGTCCTTCCATCTGCATCAGATGCAAAGAAGACCAAGGCTGCAAAACGTGCAGCTGTGGAGAAAAGGAAGACATCAACTTCTTCAAATTCTTCAGCTCCAAAGAAGATGAAGACTCTGATCAGTTCAATTGACAATCCAATTGATGCTGTTCCAGTCTCATCAATGCCATCAAAGGATCTTGTTCCATTTGGTGAAGACTATGTGATTCCTGATGAATCTGATGAAGAATCTCCTTCTACTGCTACGTCAGAGCAATTGGACGAAGAAATTGAAGTGGATAAGATCCCTTCAACCCCAATCAGTTCCTCACCTTTGCCGCAGTTTACTGCTGAAGAGGCAGGTGTTGAAGAAATTGAAGAGGAGGATGTGGACATTGGCTGTACCAGTCCCGTGCTCAATGATGAATTTTGGGACAGTTAACATCCCAACTCTCCAATGTTCACTCCCCTTCAAGCTATTCCTCAGTCCCCTGCCGCCACTGTAGTGCAAATGGGATCTGAAGAACCTCATGCAACCCCAAGTATTCATGAAGAAATTCCAGCCACTAGTGCTGAATAAATTGTCAATGAAAAATTGACGACCCAGGCTGAAGCTGCAGAAGAGCCTGAAATTCCTCAACCTGTGGAACCTGAGATTGCGATTCCTGAAGTAGTGCTGCAATTGACTGACACTCCTCAACCCAAGCCAAAGGATCCTTTCTCCAAGCAGCAAAAATTCAAGGCGGATGATTTCTTTGGCGAGCACGTATTCTTCACGGAATTCAACCCCTATGACAATGCTCGTCTTAGAAGGAAGCATTTCTGGACTGCCAGCTAGGCCAACTTCTATTCCTCAGTGCTCGTCAACAAGGACAATGTCTTCGATCATGAGCATATTCCTCATGTGGACATGGAATCCATGCCTTGCTTCTCTCAAGTCCTCAGCATGATTCATGACGCTGGCTTGCTCAATTTCTGCTCTGACATAGCTGATTGGAATGAAGAACTTATTCTTCAGTTCTACCAACTTTGCATATCACAGGCGATGCTGCTGACGTCAACTCATGGGTGTTGGACTGGATGACTGAAAACACTCATTACAAGGCACCAGCCTCTGAATTGCTTCGTGCCCTACCAATCAGTCCTCCACCTAACGGTGCTCGTTGTCTGTATGATGAGCCTGAACTTGGTCGCAGCCACCTGCTTGGCCTTCTTCGGCGGCTTGCTACCAAACATCCCCTCGGAGCAGCGCTTGTGTGCGCCGGGTGCATTAGTTGGCGCTCCGCCAGGCGGCCGCGGTGTCAAAGGGCTGGCTCCCATCCTTGCGGCACCTTGAGGGCGGCATTGCCCCTTGCCATGTTCGTCATCATCCGGCTAGGACCGGACGTCGCCGTCTCCTCCTGCGCCACCTCCTCCGGCTCCACCTGCTTCAACACTGCCTCCTCCGATGGTGTCGTCCTCGCCTCTGTCCTCCAAGGGGGACACCCCTAGCTCAGGGTAACCCACGTAGCTAACCTCACGGTCTGGCATCCATTGGTGGCCCGGAGCTGGCGCGTTGACTGCTCCCTGGCCAGGAAAGCACTGCCCCGCACCTGGGTGGTCATGTCGGATGAAAAGCAATGCATGGGTGAAGAAGGGGAACCAGATACTCAACGGTGGTGGCGGGTTGGAGTGGCTATACGTGTAAGTGCATCTAGTGCCCCTTAGTGATTTTGGTGTATTGAAGACTTATAGGTTAAGGGACTGATGCGTTTGTGAGTGTACATCTATAAGTCTATGAGGAGTTTGATATTTACAAAGAAAGTCGACCCCTAAAAATGAAGTTCTTCAACTGAAGACTTTGGATCTCTGAAGACTTTCTGAAGACTTTGAAAGTGAAGAAATTGGTGTGACCTTGAAGACTAGGCAATCATTCGAGGAACATGAAGCGTGAAGACTTTTGTTTTCATAGTTTCATTTTCTCTTTCTTGAGTCATAGGAAACACTGTACTGTTAAAGGGGGTCGAGGAAATACTAAGGAAAAATTTCCATGTGATGCTCAACTCAAAATCCTACACCTACCAATCCCTTCGAGTGAAGCCATTGGAAATCTCATACAGTTCAGTCATATTGTTTAGTGATAGAGACAAAGTTTTTCTGGTTTCTGAGGAATTTGTTCTGACTGAGGAGTTAGGAATTCACCAGTGTGAATTGCCTACACAGTGAGGAACATGATAGCCCTGAGGATTTTGATAGTCAAAATTCCGACCGTTGATGTGCTATGCGCCAGCGGTTCCAAAATATCTACCCACCTAACGATCATATCAGACAAGGGTATTTATGTCTTATCATGTCAGGCTGCTCCCTAGGCTATTAATAGCCGCCCCCTTCAACCACTAGCTGGTTGGCTGCTCCGAGAGAAACTGACACTTGTCAATTGAGAGCATCCCATCCTCCGAGGATTTTGAGCGAAAATCATCAAGTGAGGAAAACCCAAAACCCAACACCTACAAACCAAAGTGATTGAGCATCACTGAAGAGATTGATCCTACGTGGATCCGATGCTTGTTTCCTTTGAAGACTGTGCTTCTTCCAGACGGTTAGGTGTCAAGGTCTTGAGCATCCAAGAGGAATTGTGGATTGCCGAGTGACCAAGTTTGTGAAGGTTCGGAAGTCACCTGAAGACTTACCACGAGTGCTTGGGCGAGGTCTGTGTGACCTTAGCTCAAGGATAATACGGTGAGGACTGTGTGTCCGGGACTGTGTGTCCTCGAGTTTAAATACTCAGCCGCTCCAACCAGATGTACAACTGAGACAGCAGTTGGATCTGGTCTACCAAATCATTGTCTTCACCAAGCTTACTGGTTCTATTTCCTCAACTCTTTCATTTCTTCTCGTCTGTTGCTGTGTGCCTGTTCATATCTGTTTGAAGACTTTGACTGAAGACTTCCTCAATTTCCTTAGTTCAATTTCTTCAGTCTATCTGTCTTCTTTCTTGTGTTAATCTGTGTTTACGCTTTCTGTACTCTGTGCTTGTCTTCATCTAGCCATGATGACTATGCTTGTATTCTGTTATGTTTTCTTCTGAGTACTTATTCCGCTGCTAGTAGTTCTTCATTTAGGAATTTTCTCACCAGCAAATTCCTCAGTGTAGAAATGATAAAAATCGCCTATTCACACCCCTCTAGTCGATATAACGCACTTTCAATACGGCTCCTTGCCGAACTGCCAGTCGGCCTCACTAAGCTTGCTGCCAGAGAAATAGTTAACATGTTGGACCACCTCGATAGTCACCAGCTCCTTCGTGGACATCCAGCATGGGTCCCGGCGGCCGCTCATTTCGCAGATCAGGTGCGGCCGGAATTGGAGGGGTGAAACCCGATGGTGGATGAAGGCGGCTAGCAAGTCCGTCGGCTTGAGGCCCTCCGAGTCTATCATCTCCTGAAGCCGGATGAGGACGTTGTTGATGGAAGCCGGCAACGGTTTGGGCTACTGCCCCAATTGTGTCGTGGTTCAGTATGCGGGCCGATTGTGAAGGCCGTGTCGGTGTTCTGGGAACGGGGGTCCCCAGACTTGCCTGCCTACGGCCTGCGGCATGGTTCAAGTGGGGGCCCAGTGCAGCCCAGCTTCATCAGCTCAAGCTCAAGACCCTCGTGAGGGGCCAAGCCTGACGGGGCGGACGACAGGAAGCTTCCTCAGGAGCAGCTTCATCAGGCAGGCTCGCGAGGAGGCGGAGAGATCAACGCAAGGGCACCTCGCGAGGAGCCCGTGACGCAAGCCATGACGATCAAGACCAGGAGGGCGCCAGGCGGGCGCCGACCTATGCAGTGTCCTTGTTTCCCATTCGGTGCAAAGGGGGCAAGCACAGGCCAAGGCATCAGGCAAAGGTTACCGTTCCGGTGCCACAAGCCCAAGACCAGCAGAACGACAGGATGGAGGTGATCGTGGAGCCCAGGACGACATCATTGTTAGAGCCTTTGGCAGCCGAAGACCAACTTTAGTCCGGATAAGTGCACCAGATGTTCCCCTTCAAAATGGCCAATTGTTGGCGCCCTTCCTGCTCATTATTTGGGAAGAGGCCCAGGGCCTCCCTCTATAAATAGAGCTAGCCACCACAGGGCAAGGGGGACGGATCGATCAGAGGGGGACGGGTCGATCAGAGAGAAAGAGATAGAGAAGCGAGTGAACTCACCCAAGCAGTTCATCGCACCAGCTAAAGAACAGCCCCTCGCGAGGCTGTTCTATCTTTGTATTATTCATCATCAGCCCCTGAGGCAATCCACCACACCACACACTGGAGTAGGGTATTACACCGCAATGGTGGCCTGAACCAGTATAAACCTCGTGTCCCTTGTGTGTTCTTATTTCTAGCTTAGATTCCTTGCGAGGCCTCGAGACGTGAGCTGGTAGGGGAAAGATCTTCGTGCGCACCCCAGAGTTCGAACCTCAAGGGTCTGCCGAAAGTCGAAATCCGACATTTGGCGCGCCAGGTAGGGGTGCGCCAGAATCTTTCTTCCGCTGGTCGCGTGTGATCTTCCGTCGTGTCCATGGCTGACGCTCACCGGGCTCGCGCCGAGCGTCGGGCTGCTCTCGCCACCCGCGTCGCCCAGACGGCGTCTATCGGCGGTCGCCCCCATCATTCCCCGTCGTCTGCCGCCAACGCCGCCACCGGCCCGACGGAGAACAAGCAGCACTCCTCGTCCCTGCATCCTTCGGTGCGGCGGGAAGGCCTCACCACCACCCCATCGCTGACTCCAGCCGGTTCGTCGTCCCACGCCCATCGCGCCCCCACGGACGCGCACGCTGTGCTTCTCCTGGCGCGTGAGCTCCTGCACTACCATCCTGTCGACGACCTCTACGAGGACTGGCTCGCCCACATCACCGAGCTCGTCAGCGCCGCAGGGGGCTCTCCTTTGCATCTCTCTCGCTTCCTCGCCCTCCATCCTGCATAGGAGGCAAGGATCAGGAGGTGCCTCCGCCACCTCCTCCCCAAGAAGGCGTCCTGGCTCCAAGGCACGTGGCCCCTGGACGAGACCCTCCACATCCGGCGCCTACGCTGCAAGAATGGAGTTGCCAAGAAATCCCTCGTCCCCAAGAAGGTGCCTGCATGCTCCCAGCACCAGTGCGCCATGTCCGCATTCCTGCACCACCATGTCAAGACCCCGCACTGCTCCAAGCGGCAGTGCATGGGAATTTCCAGGAGCAAGCCCAGCACCAGCAAAGGGCTCCGGTGGCCACTGCAGGCTGCCGCGCCTTCACCCTCGAGCTACGCAATGTCGCATGGCCAGGCAAGTTCAAGCCTGACCTGCCCCCTCGCTATGACGACACTATAGACCCCGCGGAGTTCCTGCAGCTCTACGAGCTTGGCATCGAAGCCGCCAATAGGGATGAAAAGGTCATGGCAGATTGGTTTCCCATGGCGCTCAAGGACGGTGCTCGAACCTGGCTCCTGAACCTAACTCCTGGCACGATCTCCTCCTGGGACGAGATGCGCACTCGCTTCATCGCCAACTTCCAAGGCACTCGCGACCGGCCCACGGCCATGAGTGACCTGCACCGCATCAAGCAACAGCCAGGAGAGACCCTGCAGAAGTACATCCAGCGCTTCAACAACGCTCGCCTCAAGATCCCCAGGGTGACTAAGGAAGCCATCATCTCGGCCTTCTCCGATGGCGTGCGTGACATCAAGATGAAAGAGGAGCTAGCAATCCATGAAGACCTACGCACATCTCTGGATCTGTTCAACTTGGCGACCAAGTGCGCCAGGGCTGAGGAAGGGCGCCTCTCCCTCCTCGAGCTTCCGGCTGCCGATCCAGAAGAGAGGAAGCCCAAGGTCAAGGACGTGAAGCATAAGGGAGTTGTTGTGCTTGCGACAGAGCCAGACACCAAGCGAGGTTGGGATCAGCATGAGTCATCCAAGGGTAGCCAGTACTGCGTGTACCACGAACTCCACACCCACAACACCAACGAATGCCAAGAGCTCAGGGCCGTGCGAGATGGGCGTATCGGCCGACGCCCCGAGCATAGCGACCGGGGCTATGGCCGAGGAGAAGGAAGAGGTGGAGGACGATGGGAAGACCATGGCCCTCTCCAAGGGTGGCGTGACCGACCGCGCGAGGATCGTTGGCAGGACCAGCCTCGCGAGGGAGGTTGGAGGGATCAGCCTCGCAAGGATCACCCGCACGGCAACGCAGGCCTCCCTCCTCTGCCACCAACGCCAAGGAGGAATGAGGACCAGCATCAGGATGAGGGGGCTGGTGGCTTCCAGGAGCCGCGCGCAATCGCTTGCATCCTGGGCGGCGCCCAGGCCCCAGCCTCACAACGCATCTTCAAGCAGTTCGCTCGCGAGGTGAATGCAGTCCTCCCCAAGCTTGAGGCCACGCGCCCTCTCAGGTGGTCTGCATGCGCTATCACGTTCTGCTCAGCGGATCAGCTCAAGTGTGCAGCAATGGTCGGAGTCCTCCCGATGCTTTGCTCCCCAGTCATCAGCAATGTGCAAGTCACCAGGACCCTCATCGATGGCGGAGCAGGACTCAACATCCTGTCCGTCGAGACATTCAACAATCTCCAAGTGCCATATGATCAGCTTCAGTCGACCAAGCCTTTCTCAGGAGTCACTGATGGTTCCACTTTTCAAATAGGGCAGGTTCGCCTTCCAGTCACCTTTGGGCGGCGCAACAACTACCGCACCGAGCTCATTGACTTCGATATCGCCCACATTCGCCTGCCATACAATGCCATCCTCGGGTACCCAGCCCTGGCCAAGTTCATGGTAGTAACTCACCATGGCTACAATATCCTGAAGATGCCAGGGAGCGGTGGAGTCACCACAGTACCTTGTGAGGAAAGGGATGCAGTGTGTTCTCTTGAGCGTGCCTTCCAAGCCGCGACAATCGAAGACCCAGATCACAGGAGCGGGAGACTTCCTGAGGCGGTCCCTAAGAAGAAGAAGGCTTCACCTGGCCCAAACTCTCACGAGGCAGGCACCTCCAGAGGCGTTACGTCAGGATTCGCGCCCGTTCAGGGGGCGCCACCCTCTGTTGCATAGGAAGGCCCGCCCGGCGCCCTCCTCGGGCAGGGCTCGGGGGCTCTTTCTTGGAGAGCCACCGACTTTGCCAAAGTCACGAGGGAGGCGCTCGGGCACCACTTGGAGGTGTGCTTCAAAGCACGTTTCCCTCAGAAAGGTATGAGGCAAGGAGGGCCAAACCTTCAGGAGTTCATCGCGAGAAACATATAGGAGCTACAGGAGTCAAGAGTCATGCGCGGCAGCCGCCGCTTGCCCGCTGCAGCCCCCCATCTAGGCGAAGATGGCGGGTTGCGCGTCTGCATCGACATGCCAGGGCTCAACCGAGGCGCATCTCAGGAGCGCCTCCGGCCTTCGCGCGTGGGGCGTTGTGAGGATCCACCTCACAGCTACGTTCGCATGCCTTTCGGCATGCCGAACACGGTCGCCGCTCACCAGTGTCTGCTGAGCAGCATTCTGGAGGCTCAGGAGGGCATGCATTATGCAGTCCTGGCGAAGATGGAGATGGTCATCGAAGATCCACGCGAGCCCCTGGAGCCTCCCGAGGCTCCTGGTCCCAGGAGCTCATGAGGATCGGCTTCCGCACCGCGCGTCGTCCGCTACTTCAGCATCCCTTCATGTTCAACGGTATCAGGTGACATCTTTCAAAGTTCCATTTTCAGCTGGGAGCGTCCCACGGGGCTGCATCATTCCCAGGTCGTGTGGGTCCGTCCCTGTGGCATGTATCCGTTTTGCTCATGTTCTTTGCTTACCTTGTTGGGGGCGCCCCTCGGGCTGCATTATCCCGAAGCCGCTCGGGCCTGACCTAGTGGCGTTTGCTTTTTCCGCATCTATCTGAAATGGATTTGCTCCTCCGCGCTTAACCTGATTCCCATGGTTATCATCTGCTGCTTATCGCGGACCTCTCCACTCTCATGCAAAGCGCTTGCACGTTAAAAGGGGGGTGGCTGAGCATCGCGACTCATGGGCTCTTACTGGCTCTCCAGCCCTCACCCCTGGCCTTGACCCACGGCATCGCGACCTGTCATACCAGTGACGGCTAAGCTCGCTCGAGGGCCGGGACCTGAGGACGTAGAGCAATTGCATTCTAACCACCTTGCAGGAACACACCATTAATAAAGGCCTAGAGTCAGGCGCAACCCGCCTCGAGGTAGGGCCTCGTGAGTCG
Source organism: Triticum dicoccoides (assembly GCF_002162155.2). Classification (NCBI taxonomy): domain Eukaryota; kingdom Viridiplantae; phylum Streptophyta; class Magnoliopsida; order Poales; family Poaceae; genus Triticum; species Triticum dicoccoides. Next base: position 254,566,979 of record NC_041393.1, read on the forward strand.
CGCGCTGGCTCACGGGTGCCCAGATACACCTCTCCTAGCCCTACCGTGCCGGCCACATGTCAGGGCGGGGCTGTACACGCCCCGGGGGCTCCTCCCGGAGGGGAGCCCCCTCCCACGCACCAGTGGAAGCACCATGCTCCGCGCTAGCTGACGACACTGCCGAGGAGCGGCTATGCCCGTACACATACGAAAGCACTATGCTCGGCGCTGGTCATAAACAACTGAGGGCGGCCCATGGCCGTACCAACCTCATGGAGCCCAGAGCTCAGTGTCTGGCACCATCGCAATGCCTCCCCTCGGGAGTGCCGCGCGAGGGGGCTAGCCACGGGGGCTACGCCCGAGTGCACGCCACCCAGCCAAGTCCCTCGGACCTAGTCGTCGCGCGCCCCTCCCCGAGTGGAGCCAAGGTATGAAAACTCAATTGAACGTCAAGGGGGACTCCTGAGCATCGCGACTCAGGAGCCTCATTGGTCATGTAGCCCCTCACTCCTTAGTCCCGTCCTGGTTTCCGGTCGGGGCTAATGGCGGCTGAGGTATGCGCAGGGCCTGGACCTGCCGATGTAGAACGACAAATCCACTCCTATGCCTCCCTTCCCTACCTATTGTTCGCGCGTCAAGAGGGACTCCTGAGCATCGCAAGTCAGGGGCCTAACTTTCCACGTAGCCCCTCACTCCTTAGTCCCGTCCTGGTTTCCGGACGGGGCTAACGGCGGATGAGGTATGCGCGGGGCCGGGCCCTGCCGACGTAGAACACAAGCAAATAGGAGGGGAAAATGCAAATTTCAGGGAATTCAAAAGAAAATATTACAAACCATAGATTGTTTCACAACGCCAAACAGAAGTTTAAATGCCTCCATGAGGCATGGTGCATGTTGCAGGAATTTAAACAGGACAGAAGACGCGAAGGGGCCACTTTCAAGTGGCGCCGCCGCCTGTGGTGGAGTCACGCTGGGCGGCTCCGCCTCCTGAGGCCGCGGAGGGGGCGGCATCGCGCCCGGGCAAGGTGCTGAAGGCACGGAACCTCCCCAGCAAAGCCTCGGCTCGGCCTTTCACGGCCTCAGCAGCAACAACGGCAAGGTCACCGCTCACGGGTTCCAGTAGGCTGTCGAGGTCGACGTTGGGGTCGCGAAGGTAGACATGGATAAGGACACGCGTCAGCGCTGCAGAAGACAGGGCATGCGCCTTGGCCTCGGCCATAGGACCAAGGCCGTCCGCGACATCTTCAAGTACACGGACCAGGAAGGGAAGCAGCTCGGCAGGGTCATCCTCTGCACCAGCCAACGACTTCTCTAATCCGCCCTCATAAAGCGTCTTCAGCGCGGCGCGAGCTTTCTCCTCCAGCTTCGCGAAGGCCACTCGATCCTCGGCTAGGACCTTCGCCTTGCCGTCTAGCTCGGTCCTCTCCACCTTCAGCGACTGCTCCAGCGTCTCCAACCGGCCATGGCGATCATCAAGCTCCGCGTCGCGGTCCCTGATGGTAGCCTCCTAAGCCTCCATCTCCTTCTCCTTCTCCTGGCGGCCGCAGACCCCCTTGGCGAGCTCGTCACGCAGGCCTTGCAGCTCCACCTCCAGCGCCTTGCAGCAGCCCTGGGCATCCGTAGCATCGCCCAGGGAAGCGTCGTGAGCGGCCTTGGCCTAGCAGGCAGCCTGCTTCTCCCCATCGAAGGCCGACACGGCCTGGCTCAGCGCCGCTCGGACTGAGGCGGCAGAACGGGCCCAGCCAGAAGCTAGCTCCAGGCGCCCGACCACCAGGCAGGGGTCCGTGCTCCGAAGATCCTCCCGCAGCTGGCTCGGTTCGTTGGCAGCCTGGTCCAGGACGGCAGAGGGATAAGAAGAGACAGGAGCCGGTGGAGCAGGCGGAGAGGATGGCAGTGTGATCACGACTTGGGAGGAAGAGGCCCCCTGGGCCTCATCAGGCAGGCTTGTGAGGAGGCGGAGAGATCAAGGCAAGGGCACCTCGCGAGGAGCCCGTAACGCAAGCCATGACGATCGAGACCAGGCGGGCGTCGGCCTGTGCAGTGTCCTTGTTTCCCCTTCGGTGCAAAGGGGGCAAGCACAGGCAAAGGCATCAGGCAAAGGTTACCATTCTGGTGCAACAAGCCCAAGACCAGCAGAACAGAAGGATAGAGGTCATCATGGAGCCCAGGACGGCGTCATCGTCAGAGCCTTTGGCAGCCGAAGACCAACTTTAGTCAGGATAAGTGTACCAGATGTTCCCCTTTAAAATGGCCAATTGTTGGCGCCCTTCCCGCTCATTATTTGGGAAGAGGCCTAGGGCCTCCCTCTATAAATAGAGCTAGCCACCACAGGGCAAGGGGGATGGATCGATCAGAGGGGGATGGTTCGATTAGAGAGAAAGAGAGAGAGAAGCGACTGAACTCACCCAAGCAGTTCATTGCACCAGCTCAAGAACAGCCCCTCGCGAGGCTGTTCTCCCTTTGTATTGTTCATCATCAGCCCCTGAGGCAATCCACCACACCATACACTGGAGTAGGGTATTACACCGCAATGGTGGCCTGAACCAGTATAAACCTCGTGTCCCTTGCGTGTTCTTCTTTCTTCTAGATTCCTTGCGAGGCCTCGAGACGTGAGCTGGTAGGGGAAAGATCTTCGTGCGCAACCCAGAGTTCGAACCTCAAGGGTCTGCCGGAACTCGAAATCTGATAGGACGATAGGCTGATATATTCGCGTGTCAGGTGGAGGTTGCAGACGTAGAAGTATGAATTCTGCCACAAGTTTTCCGACTCCAGCAAAGCAATGGGAGGAAAGTGGGTCCCGGAGCCGGTGCGCCGCATAGCGACGCGGGCCCCGCAATGAGCCAGCTCGCCCTTTGCCTGGGAGCCCAGCTTGAGGTAGAAGAACCTGCCTCGCAGCTCGAGTGTGGGCAGGACGCCGAGGTAGCCTTCGCAGAAGGTCACGAAGGCGAAGAGAAGCCCCACCGTACACACCTTGCCAAAAGCTTTGGCGTTCGGCTCCTCGCGCGGCCTCGCGAGTGGGCCAGCAATCACGCCAGGAAACCCCTCCCTTGGGAGACCCCAGAGGGTTCACCCGAGAGGAAGGTGCCTCCGCGACACAGGAACCAATCTAAGGTCATGAACATGAAAGGTAAATCATGCCAAATACTCTAGTCAAGAGCCCCCTCGCTCGCGATGACGCTTTCTGAAACTAACTCAGGAAATATATCATTATTCCACACATTACAAGGAGACCATCCTCCCCCTAAAGGAAAAAATGTTTTCAGTCCTCGCGGGGCTATGTCCAAAAATGTTTACAGGAAGAGTAGAGAAGTGCAGGCCTAGCGGGACGCGCTATTGCCTGCATCACCGTCGCTGCCGTCATTGTTGGCCCCATTCTCCCCGGCCGCGAGTGTAGCCACGTCGTTAGCAAGATAAAACTCCTTAATCAGGTCGTCTACTTGATAATCCACCCAGCTCGCCAGGTCGCACTGTACGACTCCGGGAAGGGAGCTATCACGTCGTTGAAGTCAAAATCCAGATCCAGGTTGAGGAGGTAGCTGAACACGCACGAGAACACGCACCCAAGGAGATCTTGGCTCTTCTCCTTGATGATCTGGCGATCCCTCGCGGTCCTGCCTTCAAGGCAGGTCATGACTTGGGTAAAGAATTGCAAGTATCCGACATCGTCGGCTTTGTGCGGGCGGGCGATGCTCCCTTCCAAGATGGTGTCCAAGGCGCAGTTGGCCCTTGCCCTGAGGTCGTCAAGCATCTTGGAGTGCTCCCGCTGCAGCATTCAGCGGTGGTTCGCGTCGTCGGACGCCCTCTCCACAAGGGACGAGATGCCCGTGACCTGCTGCCGAAGAGAGGACAACTCAGCCTCGGAGGCGACTCGGGCTTCTTCAATGGCCATCCCGTGCTGCTCTGCCGCAGCAAGCTGGGCTTGGAGAGCATCGGCATTGCCTTGCAACTCGGCATGCCATTGCTTGAAGCGGGACTCCTAAAGCCCCAAGTTATGGCAGTATTCTGTGACAAGGGATTGGCGGATCTCCGCCACCTTCTGGTTGACCTCCAGTTGAATATTCGCCTCCCGAGAAGCAAGGTCCTCGGCTGACACCTCCAGTCGGTCGCGCTCCAAGCTCTGCGCCATCACCTTGAGTGTCAGCGCCTTCTCGTGGCCCAGAGCCTCGATCGTCTCGGCAGGAGCCCCGCTTGGCTACACCACAAAGGTGGCCCTACGCGTCCAGACCTGTCGCATAAGACCGGAATTCAAGACTCGGAGCTTCTTCTCGCGCTCCTTAGCTGCCTTGCAACTCTACTCCGTGGCTTGGGCTCCCTCTTGAGCACGGATGCAGGCCTCCCGAGAAGCCACAAGGGACCCCAAGACATCCTTGCGGGTGCGCTCATGTTGCAGGTGCGCAAGATTGACCGCGACCTTCAGGTGATGCCACTCATGCGCCTGGCGGAGGTTTTCCACCTCAATGTGAGAGTCGACATCAGCAAGCTCTGCTCCAAGCCGGCAAAGCGCACCTGCCGCTGCCTGGAAAAGATTGTGGCAGACAGTGCTCCGCCCCCGCGCCAGCTACAGCGCTTGGTCGGGCCTCTCTTCTGTGCCCTGGCCTCCTAGAGGGGCATGGGATTACTCACCTGCTTCGGGAAGGGCTCGGCGACCGGAGCCTCTTTGGCCACCCCACGGACTTTGGGCTCCGCGCAGAAGGGCGCAGCTCTGTCGCTCGAAGACAAAGCCAACGTGTGAGACACCCAATCGCTTGCAAGGATCATTGGAAGGGCCCTCGGTGCGACCTCCGCGTCACGGGTGCTGCTCTGACGGTGAGGCGCCAGGAGAACGGGCTCATGATCTTTATCCAGCGACCATGACACTCAGGATGGCAGCGCCTCCCGGGCGGCCGCTTGGTTCAGGGGGCTTGGGGCGACGGCAGGCTCCGGGGCCCTCAAAGCATGCATCACGAGCGGGCTCGTAGTCAAGGAAGGAGGAATCCTAAAGGGTAAATGTTAGGAGGGAACCAGTCACACAAGAATCCCAGGGTAAAGGTACTTACTCATTATCGGCTACCCATATCCTCTGTTTCAGAGCCCACGGAGCGACGTCGTGGCAGCTCCCGAATCTCCTCTTGTGGACCTCGACGACCGGAGGAGGCGTGCTGGAGTGGTGCACACTGCCCCCGGAAGTGGGGGAGACAATCGCAGCTACGGACGGGGCTCCGCTTGGGCCGCCCTCAGGACCGCGGGGGGTCACCTCAGGAGCATCTGGCAGCACCTGGCCCCCGAGGGCTGCCTCAGGAGCATCAGGAAGCGTACGGCCACCCGGGGCCGCATTGGGAGTGGTCGATAGCACGTGCGTCCCCACTACCGGTTGAAGGGCAAGCATGGGGGCCACCACAACAGGGTTCTCGCGAGGCCCCTCATGGCCCGCGGGAAGCAGGCCCTACTCGTCGCAGCGCACATCTGCCTAACAAAGGCCTCTCCGTACGAGCAATGGTATAAGAGGAGGCTCCCCTCAGCAGGAAGCGCGGCAGGAGCTGGGTCGCCTGTCAGGAACTCGAGCATGGTGCCCAGCGTCTTGGAGGGAAGCAATGTCACCTGATGCCTCATGGGATCTTTGGGGCCCATGAAGGTCCACATTGGGCGCGAATGGCGCTGGAGCGGTGTGATGCACCGCCGGATGAGCTCCCTCGCTACCATCGGCGCTTTCACCCCTGCTTCACGTAGCTTGGTCAACCTGGACTAGACGCGCCCAAGCCGACGATCAGCCAGTTCCACATGCCCCCAGCCGGAGCTTGGGATCGTCGGCATGCTTGGAAGGAGCAGGGGGCTGAGCAGGGCGGCATCCACATACACCCACCGCTTCAGGAATTCCGTGGTGTGTGTGCGGAACGTGATGTCGATACTGGAGCCAGCCACCGCCTGGAACGACACGCACCTAGAGCATTGTCGGCCATCGACAAGATGGAGCGAGAAGAAGTGGCGGAGCAAGGCCATGGATGGGGCAATGGCCACAAGGGCCTCACACAAGAAAGCAAATATGGAAAGAAGGACGAATGCAGGATCCAGGTGCAATGCCTGGATCTGGTAATGTGAGAGCGCGGCGTTGAAGAAATGGAGATAGGAGGGATCAGGCCACCTGAGAGGGCATGAAGATGAAAAGGAATTTTGGTGGGTCCCATCTCAACCAAAGCTTAAGAGGCAGGCCAGGCCTATGTCGCCTTCCACTCGCTGGAATCAACCGCGAGGGACAGGCGGACCTTGTCCAACCCTTCCTGGTTGATCACTATCAACCGGTCTAGTGCAGGCTCCAACCCCGGTGAGGGATCCTTGGGCGCGCGGGCTCCCCCTTCTTCTTCGACCTTGGAGCCACGGCTGCAAAGGAAGACGAGCGGGATGCAGCGTCTGGAGAAGGGGGCTCAAGCTCACAAGGAAAGGAAGGATCAGAGGACGAGCGTGGCGGACAATGCTGGCAGGGCTATGCTCGCAACAGGCAGTTCTCAAATCAGGCGGCTGCCGAGGCAGCATGGGGAAGCAGAGGCGCCCACGTCTTATTGAGCGCCATGCATCGACCAGGCCCACGGGCAATTGGGGCCAGCGACATTCTGCACTTGCTCCTTGGCTTCGCCTCGAAGCCAAGTGCGACCGTGCCTTGGGCCCGAGGGCTTCTGTCAGCATTTTGAGAACCAGGGTACCCATACTTGCCTGCCTACGGCCCACGGCGTGGCTCCATCGATGGCCTGGTATGGCCCATCTTCAGCGACGACAAGACAAGACCCCCAGGCTTGCTTGCGTGCGGCCCACGGCATGGCTCCATCGGCGGCCTCGTATAGCCCATCTTCAACGATGACAAGACAAGACCCTCGCGAGGGGCCAAGCCTCACGAGGCGGACGACATCAATACCTCCTAAAGGAGCGGCCTCCCCAGGCGGCCTCCTAAGGAGCGGAGATTTCTATGCAAGCACTCACCTCATGAGGCTGTGGTGACATCAGCCATGACAACCAAGGCCAGGCGTGCACCAGCGGGCGCAAAGCGGCAGGTTTCCTCTTTGGTGCTAAAGAGGCAAGCGCGAGTGCAGAGTCCCAAGGAATCGGCCAAAGGTTACCATTTGTATTCAACAAGACCAGGACCGCCACAACGGCAGGATGGATGTCATCGTCGAGCCCACCACGATGTCATGATCAGAAACTTTGCAGGCAAAGACCACCTTTCATCAGGATCAAATATACTACTTGTCCCCTTTCAAAATTGGCCACTGTGGGATCCCTTCCCGCCTAAGTTTCCAAGGAAGAGGACCAAGGCCACTATAAGTATAGCCTAGCCACCACCGTAGAAGGGATTGGACCCCCGGAGACCGAATCCCTAGAGCTCATCACAAGAACAAGCCTCCTGAGGCTGTTCTTCCCCCTGTACTAGTTCATCCTTAGCCTCCCGCGAGGCTAATCCACCACAAAGTAGGAGTAGGGTTTTACACCACAAGGTGGCCCAAACCTGGGTAAACTGCCGTGTCCATTTCCTTCTTGTTCATCGAGCTAGGTCGTGAGAGCACCGAGTTGATCGGCTTGAGAGGTTGAGTTCTTCGCACACGCCCCTGAGTTCGAACATTTCTTGGGTCTGCGGAGCCTAGAATCCGATACTAGTAGCTGGGGATTGAATCTCAAGAAGAAAGGATGTATCTACGATTTGAAACAAATGCTAAAACTACTACCACACGCCTTCAGTATCGTTTTTGGATCGAATTAAGGAATAGGTAGATGACCTACGGTGAACTTGAACGAACACGATGAACACCGACGAACTAGGGTGACCTAATGCATATTGGAAGTGAGGAAAGATGAATACTTGGAGATGCTAATGAGTAGCGGGTGTGTCTCACAGTTCTCTGGTCTAGTCAGGTTGATTGCTACCTCTTGAGCACTGCGTTGGTTTTCCCTTGAAGAGGAAAGGGTGATGCTGCAAAGTAGGGTAAGTATTTCCCTTAGTTTTTGCGAACCAAGGTATCAATCCAGTAGGAGGCTGCACGCAAGTCCCTCATACCTACACAAACAAACAAGAACCTCGCAACCAATGCGATAAAGGGGTTGTCAATCCCTTCACGGCCACTTGCGAAAGTGAGATCTGATAGAGATAATAATAAGATAAATATTTTTGGTATTTTTATTATATAGGTTGAAAAGTAAAGATTGCAAAATAAGATAGATCGGACACTTATATGATGGAAAATAGACCCGGGGCCCATAGGTTTCACTAGTGGCTTCTCTCAAGATAGCATAAGTATTACGGTGGGTGAACAAATTACTGTCGAGCAATTGATAGAAAACTGCATAGTTATGAGAATATCTAGGCATGATCATGTATATAGGCATCTACTACTATTACTCCACACATCGACCGCTATCCAGCATGCATCTAGAGTATTAAGCTCATAAGAACAGAGTAATGCATTAGGCAAGATTACATGATGTAGAGGGACAAACTCAAGCAATATGATATAAACCCCATCTTTTTATCCTTGATGGCAACAATACAATACATGCCTTGTTGCCCCTGCTGTCACTGGGAAAGGAAAACACAAGATTGAACCCAAAGCTAAGCACTTCTTCCATTGCAAGAAAGATCAATCTAGTAGGCCAAACAAAACTGATAATTCGAAGAGACTTGCAAAGATAACCAATCATACATAAAAGAATTCAGAGGAGATTCAAATATTTCTCATAGATAAACTTCATCATAAACCCACAATTCATCAGATCTCGACAAACACACCGCAAAAAGAGTTACATAGATAGATCTCCAAGAAGATCGAGGAGAACTTTGTATTGAGATTCAAAGAGAGTGAAGAAGCCATCTAGCTAATAACTATGGACCCGAAGGTCTATGGTAAACTACTCATAACTCATCGGAGAGGCTATGGTGTTGACGTAGAAGCTCCGTCGGACCGCAGGAAAAGGCTCTAAGATGGGATCTCCCGAGTACAAAAGGTTGCGGCGGTGGAAATAGGGTTTCGTAGTGCTCCTGGATGTTTTCAGGGTATGTTGATATATATAGGCGAAAGAAGTCTTTCACGGGAGCCACAAGGGGCCCATGAGGGTGGGGGCGTGCCCACCCCCATAGGGCGCGCCTCCCTGCCTCGTGGCTTCCTCAGTTGCTTCTTGAGGTACACTCCAAGTCTCCTGGATTGCGTTTGTTCCAAAAATAACTCTCGTGAAGGTTTCATTCTGTTTGGACTCCGTTTGATATTCCTTTTCTGCGAAACACTAAAATAGGAAAAAACAATTTGGGTAGGGCCTCCGGTTAATAGGTTAGTCCCAAAAAATGATATAAAAGTGTTAGTAAAGCCCATAAACATCCAAAACAGGTAATATAATTGCATGGAACAATCTAAAATTACAGATACGTTGGAGACGTATCAAGCATCCCCAAGCTTAATTCCTGCTCGTCCTCGAGTAGGTAAATTATAAAAACAGAATTTTTGATGTGGAATGCTATCTAGCATATTTCTCAATGTAATTTTCTTTATTGTGGCATGAATGTTCAGATCCAAATGATTCAAGTTAAAATTTCATATTGACATAAAAATAGTAATACTTCAAGCATACTAACAAAGTAATCATGTCTTCTCAAAATAACATGGCCAAAGAAAGTTATCCCTACAAAATCATATAGTCTGGCTATGCTCTATCTTCATCACACAAAATATTTACATCATGCACAACCCCGGTTTAGCCAAGCAATTGTTTCATACTTTAGTATTCTCAAACTTTTTCAACTTTCACGCAATACATGAGTGTGAGCCATGGACATATCACTATATGTGGTATAGGATGGTGGTTGTGGAGAAGACAAAAAAGGAGAAGATAGTCTCACATCAACTAGGCATATCAACGGGCTATGGAGATGCCCATTAATAGATATCAATGTGAGTGAGTAGGGATTGCCATGCAATGGATGCACTAGAGCTATAAGTGTATGAAAGCTCAAAAAGAAACTAAGTGGGTGTGCATCCAACTTGCTTGCTCACAAAGACCTAAGGCATTTTGACGAAGCCCATCATTGGAATATACAAGCCAAGTTCTGTAATGAAAAATTCCCACTAGTATATGAAAGGGACAACATAGGAGACTCTCTATCATGAAGATCATGGTGCTACTTTGAAGCACAAGTGTGGTAAAAGGATAGTAACATTGTCCTTTCTCTCTTTTTCTCTCAATTTTTTTGGTGGGCTTATTTGGCCTCTTTTTTTTATTTGGGCTCCTTTGGCCTCTTTTATTTTCTGTAAAGTCCGGAGTCTCATCCCGACTTGTGGGGGAATTATAATCTCCATCATCCTTTCCTCACTTGGGACAATGTCCTAATAATGAAGATCATCACACTTTTATTTACTTACAACTCAAGAATTACAACTCAATACTTAGAACAAAATATGACTCTATGTGGATGCCTCCAGCAGTGTACCAGGATATGCAATGAATCAAGAGTGAGATGTACGAAAGAATTATGAATGGTGGCTTTGCCACAAATACGATGTCAACTACATGATCATGCAAAAGCAATATGTCAATGATGGAGCGTGTCAGAATAAACGGAACGTTGGAAAGTTGCATGGCAATATATCTCGGAATGGCTATGGAAATGCCATAATAGGTAGGTATGGTGGCTGTTTTTAGGAAGGTATATGGTGGGTGTATGATACCAGTGAAAGTTGTGCGGCACAAGAGAGGCTAGCAATGGTGGAAGGGTGAGAGTGTGTATAATCCATGGACTCAACATTAGTCATGAAGAACTCATATACTTATTGCAAAAATCTACAAGTTATCAAAAGAAAGTACTGCACGCATGCTCCTAGGGGAAGGGTTGGTAGGAGTTAACCATCGCGCGATCCCGACCTCCACACATAAGGAAGACAATCAATAAATAAATCATGCTCCAACTTCATCACATAACGGTTCACCATACGTGCACGCTACGGGAATCACAAACTTTTAACACAAGTATTCCTCAAATTCACAACTACCCAACTAGCATGACTCTAATATTGCCATACTCATATCTCAAAACAATCATCAAGCCTCAAACTTCTCATAGTATTCAATGCACTTTATATGATAGTTTTTATTATACCTATATTGGATGCCCATCATATTAGGACTAATTTTATAACCAAAGAAAATACCATGATGTTCTAAAATACTCAAAATAATATAAGTGAAGCATGAGAGATCAATAATTTCTACAAAATAAAACCGCCGCCGTGCTCTAAAAAGATATAAGTGAAGTACTAGAGCAAAATTGTCTAGCTCAAAAGATATAAGTGAAGCACATAGAGTATTCTAATAAATTCTGAATCATGTGTGTATCTCCCAAAAGGTGTGTACAGAAAGGATGATTGTGGTAAACTAAAAAGCAAAGACTCGTATCATACAAGACGCTTCAAGCAAAACACATATCATGTGGTGAATAAACATATAGCTCCGAGTAAAGTTACCGATAGACGAAGACGAAAGAGGGGATGCCTTCCGAGGCATCCCAAACCTTAGGCTTTTGGTTGTCCTTTAATTTACCTTGGGGTGCCTTGGGTATCCCCAAGCTTAGGCTCTTGCCACTCCTTATTCCATAATCCATCAAATTTTTACCCAAAACTTGAAAACTTCACAACACAAAACTCAACAGAAAATCTCATGAGCTCCGTTAGTGCAAGAAAGCAAACCACCACTTTAAGGTACTGTAATGAAATCATTATTTATTTATATTGGTGTTAAAACTACTGTAATCCAACTTCACTATGGTTCATACACCCCCATACTAGCCATAGATTCATCAAAATAAGCAAACAACACACGAAAAACAGAATCTGTAAAAAACAGAACATTATGTAGCAATCCGTAACTTTCAAATACTTCTTGAACTCTAAAAATCCTACCAAAATATGAAGTCCTAGGCACTTTGTCTATTAATCTACTGCAAAAATAATCAACTAAAAATCACATTTCTGTGTTTTATTAAAATTATTCTCGTGCGTGCAAAATTTTCTGTTTTTTAGCAACATCAAATTAACTATCACCCAAGATGATCCTATAGGTTCTACTTTGCACAAACACTAATTAGAACATAAAACAACATCTAACCAGAGGCTAGATGAATTATTTAATACTAAACAGGAGTAAAAAGTAAATAACAGAAATAAAATTGGGTTTCCTCCCAACAAGAGCTATCGTTTAACACCCCTAGCTAGGCATTGAAATTTCAATTATGCTCACGTGAAAGACAAGAATTGAAGCGCAAAGAGAGCATCATGAAACACTTGACAAACACATCTAAGTCTAACATACTTCCTATGCATAGGCATCTTATAGGCAAACAAATTATCATAGCAAGGAAAAACTAGCATATGCAAGGAAGCGGAAAGAAACAATAGCAATCTCAACATAACAAGAGGTAATTTAGTAACATGAAAATTTCTACAACCATATTTTCCTCTCTCATAATAATTACATGTGGGATCATAAGCAAATTCAACAATATAGTTATCACAAAACATATTCTCATCACGATCCACATACATGCAAAGTTGACACTCTTCCAAAATAGTGGGATTAACATTAACTAAAGTCATGACATCTCCAAACCCACTTTTCTCAAAAAATTCATAAGATTGAACATTCTCCAAATATGTGGGATCTAAAGTTGAACTCTTCCAAACCCTCTTTCAATATTATTGCAAACATTATTATCAATCTCATATTCATCATGGGGCTTAAATATATTTTCAAGATCATAAGAAAAATCACACCAATCATGATCATTGCAACAAGTAGTGGACCTAGCAAAACTAGCATCCCCAAGCTTAGGGTTTTGCATATTATTAGCACAACTGACATCAATAGAATTTATAATAACATCATTGCAATCATGCTTTTTATTCAAAGATCTATCATGAATCACTTCATAAAATACTTCATCACAATTTCCAGATTCACGAATTTCAAGCAAAACTTCATAAAGATAATCTAGTGCGCAAGACTCACTAGCAATTGTTTCATCATAATTGGATCTCTTAAAAAGATTAGCAAGTGGATGAGGATCCATAATCTTTTAGCAAGCAAACGAACAATACGTGGTAACACAAACGAACAAAAGATCAAACGGAAGAGAGGAGAAGAAACGACAAGGGTGAAGTGGGGGAGAGGAAAACAAGATGCAAATGGAAAATAATGTAATGCGAGGGATAAGAGTTTATGATGGGTACTTGGTATGTCTTGACTTGTGCGAAGACCTCCCCGGCAACGGTGCCAGAAATCCTTCTTGCTACCTCTTGAGCACTGCATTGGTTTTCCCTTGAAGAGGAAAGGGTGATGCAGCAATGTAGCGTAAGTATTTCCCTCAGTTTTTGAGAACCAAGGTATCAATCTAATAGGAGGCTATACGCAAGTCCCTCGTACCTACACAAACAAACAAGAACCTCGCAACCAACGCGATAAAGGGGTTGTCAATCCCTTCACGGCCACTTGCGAAAGTGAGATCTGATAGAGATAATAATAGGATAAATATTTTGGTATTTGTATGATATAGATCGAAAAGTAAAGATTGCAAAATAAGATAGATCGGAAACTTATATCATGGAAAATAGACCCGGGGCCATAGGTTTCACTAGTGGCTTCTCTTAAGATAGCATAAGTATTACGATGGGTGAACATATTACTGTCGAGTAATTGATAGAAAAGTGCATGGTTATGACAATATATAGGCATGATCATGTATATAGGCATCACGTCTGCGACAAGTAGATTGAAATGATTCTGCATCTACTACTATTACTCCACACATCGACCGCTATCCAGCATACATCTAGAGTATTAAGTTCATAAGAATAGAGTAATGCATTAGGCAAGATGACATGATGTAGAGGGATAAACTCAAGCAATATGATATAAACCCCATCTTTTTATCCTCGATGGCAAAAATACAATACGTGCCTTGCTGCCCTGCTGTCACTGGGAAAGGACACCACAAGATTAAACCCAAAGCTAAGCACTTCTCCCATTGCAAGAAAGATCAATCTAGTAGGCCAAACCAAACAGATAATTTGAAGAGACTTGCAAAGATAACCAATCATACATAAAAGAATTCAGAGGATGTCGGTGTCAAAACCGGCGGATCTCGGGTAGGGGGTCCCGAACTATGCGTCTAGGCAGATGGTAACAGGAGACAAGGGACACGATGTTTTTACCCAGGTTCGGGCCCTCTCGGTGGAGGTAAAACCCTACTCCTGCTTTATTAATATTGATGATATGGGTAGTAAAAGAGTTGATCTACCACGAGATCAGAGAGGCTAAACCCTAGAAGCTAGCCTGTGGTATGATTGTTGTTCGTCCTATGGACTAAAACTGTCCGGTTTATATAGACACCGGAGAGGGCTAGGGTTACATAGAGTCGGTTACAATGGGAGGAGATCTTCATATCGTATCGCCAAGCTTGCCTTCCACTCCAAGGAAAGTCCCATCCAGACACGGGACGAAGTCTTGAATCTTGTATCTGCATAGTCCGGGAGTCCGGGCAAAGGTCATAGTCCGGCCATCCGGACACCCCCTAATCTAGGACTCCCTCATTAGCCCCTGAACCAGGCTTCAATGACGACGAGTCCAGCACGCACATTGTCTTCGACATTGCAAGGCGGGTTCCTCCTCCGAATACTTCATAGAAGATGTTGAACACAAGGATAGTGTACGGCTCTGCAAAATAAGTTCCACATAACACCGTAGAGAGAATAATATCCGCACCAATCTAATCTGCTGACGTATTCCGCAGCATGACATCACGCCACGACCAAGCCTTTATTCGAATCATTTTACTGTTCCACCTCAGCGCATTTAGCGAGGCGGTTTCCTTGGCACATCTTGTCAAAGTAGAGATCGTGTCCCCTTATTCCGGGATTCTCATCAATATGGGCATGGGTAACCCACCCGCGCCTTTGGTATGACTCCCTAATTGAAAGCGAGTCTCAAACAGTTACGGGGAGGGCTCTCGGTATTCAACTCCTTTATAAAGAGACCAAGGCTCGACTCCTTTCTTTTCAATCCAATCGAATCCGCCCCTCGCTTCAAGTTCCAACACCCAAAGCTCTAGTTTTAGGCGCTTCGGACCTTTGACGATGTCCGGCTCCGACCTTCAAGGCCGGTGGATGCCTTCCTCCATTACGGAAGAAGACGTGCGAAAGCTGAGAGATGCCAGGTACCTAACCGACGAAATCTCGCATAGGCTGCCTGCTCAAGGGCAGGCCATTCCCACTTCCCAGACTGGTGAGAGCGTGGTGTTCACATCTCACTTCCTTCGTGGGCTAGGCTTCTTCGATTGATCCCTTCGTGAGGGGGCTTATGTTTTATTACGGGCTGGAATTCCACGACTTAGCTCCGGAGTCCATCCTCCAAATCTCATCATTCATTGTCGTGTGTGAGGCCTTCCTCCATATTACTCCGCACTTCAGATTGTGGCTTAGAACCTTCAAGGTGGAACCGAAGATGATCTAGGGGCAGCATGCTGAGTGCGGAGGAGCTATCATAAGCAAGATGGCCGACGCTCCATGGCCCGAGGGCTCTTTCCAAGAGGAGTTCGGCTTATGGCAACGGGACTAGTTTTACATCATAGCCCCCAGGGGCAGCACATGGGTGGCGCCACCTGCTTTTCGCTCGGGTCCCCCACAACGGCGAGCGTCATGGGTTAATGAAGGGCTTATCTGGGGGCCGTCCAAAGACGTGCCCCTACTGCAGGACCGCATTCGAGATATCCTAGAAAGAG
The DNA here is from genome assembly GCF_002162155.2 of Triticum dicoccoides. Taxonomy (NCBI): domain Eukaryota; kingdom Viridiplantae; phylum Streptophyta; class Magnoliopsida; order Poales; family Poaceae; genus Triticum; species Triticum dicoccoides. The sequence goes on from NC_041393.1 coordinate 254,582,729, forward strand.
ATATTAACTTGGCCGTAGTGGTGCAAGATTTGCTGAGTCGCCGCATGCTGCCCTGCAAACGTCGCCCTCTCTGCCTGTGGGAATTTAATACGGAGGGACCGCGAGTCCTCCAACATTTTATGGACGTGACACCTGTGGAGATGTACAAATTGTTCTTCGGATCACAAGCAAGGTGTCCGGACTTGTCCGAGGACGCAGGTCTGAGCTGCAATCAGCCGGATGCTCAGGTAAGTAGCCCCGTATTTGGACATGCCATCCGTATTTTCATCATAAAATTGCCTTTTAACAGAGATATCGTTTGAACAGGAGTGGATAGTGAAGGCAAAGCTTATCAGGTGTCCAGCCCCCCTGCCCGAGACCGTGCCGGATCCCGTGTTAACCAGGATATTGGAGATTATGCTTTCGGCAGAGGGCGAAGAGGGGAACCAAGGAGCTACCGCCTCCATGAAGGAGGCTGATAGGAAGGGAGGAATCAAGAATTCCCCCGCCCTGGGAAAGAAAAGGACTGCCTCTGAAGACCCGGAGTGGATGGCCTCAAAACGGGGGAAGAAATCTTCGCCACAGGATCTGGCGCCAGAGAATGCCCCGGCTGCATTGCGCCCTCAAGGGGATCAGCTCTTCTCCGAGCCATAAGTAAAGAGAGGGGTTCCAAAATGAGTGGCATCCCTATTTTATTTCTGGGGAAGATAACCGAAATATTACTTTGCAGTTCGGATCTCAACCCTTCTCAGCAGAGCTCATCTTCAGGGGATCTTCGTCTGGAGATGATGGAGAGCGAAACGCCTCCCCTAGCTGCACTGTCTTACGAGGCAGGTGACCCCGAGGTGTCGTCCCGGAGGGTTTTTCCAAGTCCGGACCCTGAAAAAGGTCGTCAGGCTAGTCCGGCACCCTCTGGTGCGCGGTTGGAGGGGCTGAGGGATCTTCTCGGGCGAGCGTCCATCTCAGAAGAACACCGTATGTTGATGAACACGGTGGTAGGAAGGATTTCATCCGCGGAAAGCGGATTGTACGAGGCCACCAGGAGTTTACTGATAGGCTTTGAGGTACGTCAAGAAGTGTACCTTTTGGTAGAGCCACAGCCGCATATATAAAATGCGCCCTGTATAAATAGTAGCCCCTGAGACTCTGTGTGTCGTCAAAAGTGACGGCGCGCAGAGGATCATAACCCCAGGTGTAATATGTCACCTTTTTATGAAGGTGGCGAGGCGTTCGGTGGCTAGCCGGACTGATAAATCTGCCGAGCTAAAGCGGCAACTTGATGTGGCGGATGCCGACATCGCGCTTGTAAATAAGCGGCTAGATGAGGCACAAGGTATGCTCCACAGACACCTGATTAAGAGGAGTTCAATGTTCGTGCCTTATAAGATATGTGCTTAATGTAGATGGTGATGCTGTCGTGGAGAACATTCGGGCGGAACTTGCCCGATCCAAGGAGCAAGCAAGAAAAAGTGATGCGGCTGCCGTTAAGGCGGATGAAGAGCTAAAAGCCGAACAGGCTGCTCACTACCAAAGCAAGAAAGTAATAGCCGAGATGGCTATAAAATTGAATGATGCTGCCGACCGCTGTAAATTTCTCGAACAAGAAGAGAGTGCTGCTCAGAAGGACCTTGAGAAGATTACTGCCGAGGCCAAGGATACTCGCTCTGCAATGAGAGCTATGAAGGAGGAGCTACGTCAGGCCGGAGATATCACGGCTGGAAAGCCCTATATGCTGCGGATGAAGTTCGGGGATCCTAAGTATGCTCCGTTAGACCGGCAGTGGAGTGCGAAAAACACTTAGATTTGGCAGCGAGTACGGCAGACGCAACCGAACACTTCTGAGGTCGAGGTGACCATGAGTTGGAAGAACTTTTTTGGTCGCAGTTCCACAATCCAGAATGCCCACTTTCGGTATCCGACCATTTGGCCGACTCGGCGGAGCTGAACAGGTTATCCGGACTCGCCATGAGGTATGTTGCGAGTCGCTTGTGGCCGGAAGAGCCAGAGCTGAAGAGTTATTTTAGCTTGGTGCAGCAGTTCCTTGGTTCGGTGCCGCATGTTCATGCAATGAAGAGGTCGGCGTGCATAGAAGGTGCACAAATGTCTCTTGCCCCTGTCAAGACATACTGGGCGGATATGAAGGCCAGTGTTGTTGCATCCCGGGATTCGGACGAAAGCCGAGTACCTGCCAAGCACTACTTTGAGGAAGTTCTTCCGGGCGCTCGCTTAATAGAAGCGCAGTGCTCGAAGGATGTTGTGTTCAAATAGCATGTGCTATTGTAAAAGGAATAGTTTGATAGAATATAAAAGCTTTTTATACTTGTGCTTGCAATAATTATAATACCTCATGTGCGGCCGTTAATGTATATGTGTATATAACCTGAAAGATGGCAGTCGTTGGCTTCAGCCCCCACGCATATAATGCGGGGGTGTTCGCAAAAACGAGCCTTTTCACACTTGATCCAATGTCTTGGTCCTACAAAGGAGGTGATGGCGCGGCGAACTAGGCAACCGGACTATAATGCTTTATCACTTTCACTTAGCCATAGGAGTTTGACAGTGGGGCTACTTAATAGCCCCTAGTGGCACCGCGCTCGCCCGAATTCGGGGTGCGTGTGTGCCTGACTGGGAAGCGGCCCTTCGTTAATGCGGAGGAATTCTAAAGATTCCGAGAGTCATCGAGTGGTTGACCAGTCTCTCGCTATATCATGACAGTCAATTTTCGGCTTTCTCTACTGAGGTGCTCGCCTGGACGAACCGGGGCACAATCGCAGTAGTTCTCCTGGTGCCGCCTTAGCCGATAGAGCGGAACGTAAGTCAGCAAAACACAGGAGCCGGTCAAACTCAACATTTGACCATAGACATGATTCGGAGCTGATGCATATAAGGCCAAACTCGCGACGTCGAACACTCCCTAAGGTATTCGGTCTTTATGAAAATGGGCCGAACCAAAGCCCGTGGTAAAAAAGCCCCTTGTGTCCAGGTACGCGCAAGATTATGACGTGGCCACATGCCAAGACGCCAGCCTCCTCCTTGGTTATAGCGAAAACCGGGGGATGTTTATCAACAAGAGACAGTAAAAAAGGTTTACGCAGGGTCTTAATCTGAAAAGAATCCTTAAAACGGGTCCCTACTGCACGTCTGCGCCTGTGTCTCCATTGTGTCGTATCCTGGACGGGCATAGCACGGTGTTTGTCTGCGAAAGAGAGGAACTTAGTAAAAAATAAGCGTGTGAGAAATCTATATTAAAATAAACAAAATATAGTACAGAGACATGAGCAGAATTGAGCCGTATTGTCTCCTGGCGTAAACACGCAAAGCCCATTGTACAGGGTTATGCGGCTATTAAGACTTTGTATGTTTACGCCGGACTCGTCAAGCCATGTCCGGGATAGTAGGGATGGATTAGTGTGTGGCTGTCCAGGCGGCCGCACCATTGCCCGTACTTTGGGGATCAATTGATATTTCCCTTTAATGAGATGATGCCTCATGGACCGGGCATTTTGAGTGTAAGGGGTGCATAATGCGGTATTGCGTTAAAGCGGGCGAAAGCTTCACATCCTAGTAGCGCTTGATAGCGACTTATGAATGGGGCGATGTGGAAAGTTAGATTTTCACTTCGGAAGTTGTCGGGTGAGCCGAACGTGACTTCTAACGAAAGGGAACCCATACTCTGGGTATCTGGACCCGGCGTGACTCCTTGAAAGGAAGTGTTGCCATGGCGAATTATAGCTGGGTTTACCCCCAGTTTGCGGATTGTGTCCTAATATAACAGGTTTAGGTCACTGCCGCCGTCCATAAGGACTTGTGTTAATTGGAATCTGTCAATAATCAGATCTAGGACCAAGGCAGTCCAGCCTGCGTTCCGGGCCCCTCTGGAGTAATCCTGATGATCGAAGGTGATTGGTTGTAACAACCAGTGGCGGTGCTCCTCTGGGGCGGGCCGTATGGCGCGTAGCACCGTTCTTTTTTTCCCTTTTGTCATCTGAAGTGAATTTACTGTTTTGACTTCTTGTGGGAACTTCTTTTGTTCTCCGGTGTTCTGCTTGTGGGGTGCATCGTCATCCTTGCTTGGTGTGTCGAGCCCCTTGTGTTCGGCATTGAGTTTGCCGGACTGCTTGAAGACCCAACAATCTCTGTGGGTATGGTTTGCAGGTCTCCCGGGGGTACTGTGGATTTGACATATTTTGTCCAGGATTTTGTTGAGGTTAGATAGCTCGTCCCTGTCATCTTTGGGGGCGGCTTTTTCTGATTTTGCTGAGAGCTTTTGAATCCAGCGTTGACTGTCGTGCTCATTGGGCTGTTATCCTTGATCCGGCGCTGTTCTTTGTTACGGCGCGGTTTCCCGTTTCCATCTCTAAGTTCGGATGTACTCGGGTCGCTGGTGCTACTTCTTGCGAACCAGCTATCCTCTCCTGCGCAAAAGCGGGTCATGAGGCTTGTTAATGCTGCCATTGTTCTTGGCTTTTCTTGGCCGAGGTGTCTGGCGAGCCATTCGTCTCGGACGCTATGTTTGAAAGCTGCTAGGGCCTCAGCATCCAGACAGTCGACTATCTGATTCTTTTTAGTAAGAAATCCGTTCCAGAGTTTCCAGGCTGACTCTCCGGGCTGCTGAGTTATATGACTCAGATCATCTGCATCCAGAGGTCGGACATAGGTCCCTTGAAAATTTGCCCGGAAAGCATCCTCGAGTGCTTCCCAACTTCCCATGGTGTTTTCGGGAAGGCTTTTAAGCCAATGCCAGGCTGGCCCTTGAGCTTAAGGGGTAAGTATTTTATGGCGTGAAGGTCATCTCCTCAGGCCATGTGTATGTGGAGGATATAATCCTCGATCCAGACTCCAGGGTCTGTTGTTCCGTCGTATGCTTCTATGTTTACGGGCTTGAATCCCGCTGGAAATTCATGATCCAGTACCTCATCGGTAAAACATAGGGGATGTGCGGCGCCCCTGTATGTAGGTGTGCCGCGATGTTCGGATATTTTTTGCATTACATTGCTCACTAGAGCTTGCTTTCTTGGCCCATAGATGGATCTGGTTGGGCCAGTTTTTTGATGTGAATTCTTGGGTGGATCGCGTTCTGTATTGAGTGTGGCGCCCTTTGTTGCTTGAGATCAATCGTGGGGTCGTCTATCCGACCTGGTGGCTTCCTTGTTTTTTGACTGTGGGGGCTCTAAGGCCTCTTCATCAAATTCAGGTAGTAATTTTCGCCTCGGATAGCTCTTTGTCTGATGACTGTTGTCGTACTTGTGTGCGGTATTGAGTACTTTGCCCCATCTGATTCTGAGTGCATCTTCCGCTGTTTTGAGCTTCCGCTTCTGCTTTTTCAGGCTACGTGCAGTGGCGACGAGCCTTTGGTGGAGGTTCTGGTGTTCCAGTAACTTGTCCAGCATGAGTCGTCCGGACTATTATCTTTCCCGGGGACGGATTGTTCGGTTTGTCCGCCCTGTTTGGATGGTTGCTCGATGGCATGTTCGTCTTCCATTGATTTGCCTTGCTCTATGGCTGGGTCTTTGTCGAGGTGGGGCTTGGCGCGGCGCTTACGCTGCCGCTTTGATTGTTTTTTGAGGGAGCGATCCCTGGTTGCGCCCTTTTGATCCTCGTCGTTGTTTCTTTTAGGTGTGTCCACCATGTATACATCATATGATGGGGTGGCTTTCCATTGCCCTATAGGTGCTGTTTCTTGGTCGTCTCCTTCATCGGCGTCCATACGTCGATGTCTTCGGAGTCGAAGTCGAGCATGTCGGTTAAATCGTCGATAGTGGCTACAAAGTGGGTGGTGGGTGGATTTCGAATTTCTTCGTCGTCCGCATACCAACCGTGCTGACCATAGTCCGGCCAGGTCTCTTCTGACAAAGAGAGAGACTTTAGTGAATTCAGGATATCGCCAAAGGGCGACTGCTGAAAGACGTCTGTGGCGGTGAACTCCATGATCGGAGCCCAATCGGGTTCGATCGGAAAGGGTGTGGAAGATTCGGAGTCCGAAACGGAGTCCGACACCTTGGAGTCACGGGCCTTGCAAAGGACTAGGCTGGTATTCGGCTCTGTCGCTATAGAGATTGCGGCTCCTGGGGCGGCGTCCAACTGTCCGTCCCCGACTGGCGCAGTCGGCTCCGAGCTAACGGTCGGAGCGGACACTTGAGCGGCGCTCTGGGCGCTGTCCGGCGGCAGAGCTAGATCATGCCCATCGTGACAGTGCGGCGTGCTCGGCCGTGGCTCAAATCCGTCGAAGATCAAGTCCCCGCGGATGTAGGCCATGTGGTTTAGGCTTCCAAACCTGACCTGATGGCCACGGGCATAGCTTTCGATCTGCTCCAGATGGCCAAGCGAATTGGCCCGCAGTGCAAAGCCGCCGAATACGATCTGTCCAGGGAGAAAAGTCTCACCCTGGACCGCGTCATGGTTGACAATCGAAGAAGCCATTGGGCCTAAGGGTGACGACATAGAGGAACTCTCAATGAAAGCACCAATGTCGGTGTCAAAACCAGCGGATCTCGGGTAGGGGGTCCCGAACTGTGCGTCTAGGCGGATGGTAACAGGAGACAAGGGACACGATGTTTTTACGCAGGTTCGGGCCCTCTCGGTGGAGGTAAAACCCTACTCCTGCTTGATTAATATTGATGATATGGGTAGTACAAGAGTTGATCTACCACGAGATCAGAGTGGCTAAACCCTAGAAGCTAGCCTATGGTATGATTGTTGTTCGTCCTACGGACTAAAACTCTCCGGTTTATATAGACACTGGAGAGGGCTAGGGTTACATAGAGTCGATTACAATGGGAGGAGATCTTCATATCGTATCGCTAAGCTTGCCTTCATATCGGCGTTACGATATGAAGATCTCCTCCCATTGTAACCGACTCTGTGTAACCCTAGCCCTCTCCGGTGTCTATATAAACCAGAGAGTTTTAGTCCGTAGGACGAACATCAATCATACCATAGGCTAGCTTCTAGGGTTTAGCCTCTCTGATCTCGTGGTAGATCAACTCTTGTACTACCCATATCATCAATATTAATCAAGCAGGAGTAGGGTTTTACCTCCACCGAGAGGGCCCGAACCTAGGTAAAAACATCGTGTCCCTTGTCTCCTGTTACCATCCGCCTAGACGCACAGTTCGGGACCCCCTACCCGAGATCCGCCGGTTTTGACATCGATATTGGTGCTTTCATTGAGAGTTCCTCTGTGTCGTCACCGTCAGGAAGGATGCCGCACCCCGTCTTTAAAGACGGCGCTGTTGCTAAAGGAGCTTTGGCTGTCGGCCAAACTCTCTGGCTAGGCAGTTTTTTGATGACCGCCTGTTCGGCCGCCGCGCCAACGATGACCTCTTGAGCCATCGAAAGCAATCTCCACATCAGCTCGGAACTTGCCGAGCAGTTAGAGCCGATGGAGCTCTCTTCCCTAAACGAGCTCTTGGATCGCATCGCCGCCCTGGGAGTCGCTACAGATTATGGCCAGATTAGGCTTAAACCCGATCAGAGAGAGATCGACTCTCCCCAGGTCACCCGCCACGTTGAAGTGGTGGAATAACAATGCGGCGAATCTTCGCCCATCCTAAGGACCAGATGTGTCCGGATTCCCGACCCCTCCAAGCCGGACATCCGCGGAGGGGAGGATGTTGCCCAAGCCCTAAACCTAAAGTCAGGCAGCAGGCCTGATTCATTGTATAACATCCAAGAAAACAAGCTTCCGAATCCGGAAATTTCTTGGCCCCTGAGTCTTATATCGGGTGAGGTTCCGGATTTAAATCCACCCGCCCACCCAAATATAAGGGATCTATCCCAAATATGGCAAGAGCCCGGGGAAACAGTACACCACTACTAGGCCAGATTCCTCCTGGTTATGAACAGGATAAAGGACTGCCGTGAGAAAGACGCAATTTCATCCTTCAGTAACAACTGCATGGACATCAGAATCCTCAACGCCATAAGTCGCCGCGAAATTACACGCTTCGCCGACTTGACATCCATAGTACGAAAGTACTGTGCGACAGAAAGTGTTCGGAAAACTGAAACTAAATTCTAGGACAATCCGGCCCTGGATACAATCCCAGTCCAAAACAAAAGGGCGCATTTGAAGGAAATATGCCCTAGAGGCAATAATAAAGTTATTATTTATTTCCTTATATAATGATAAATGTTTATTATTCATGCTAGAATTGTATTAACCGGAAACATAATACATGTGTGAATATATAGACAAACATAGTGTCACTAGTATGCCTCTACTTGACTAGCTCATTAATCAAAGATGGTTATGTTTCCTAACCATAGACATGTGTTGTCATTTGATTAATGGGATCACATCATTAGGAGAATGATGTGATTGACATGACCCATTCCGTTAGCCTAGCACTTGATCGTTTAGTATGTTGCTATTGCTTTCTTCATGACTTATACAAAAGTTCATGCAACTATGAGATTGTGCAACTCATGTTTACCGGAAGAACACTTTGTGTGCTACCAAACGTCACAACGTAACTGGGTGATTATAAAGGTGCTCTACAGGTGTTTCCGAAGGTACATGTTGGGTTGGCATAATTCAAGATTAGGTTTTGTCACTCCGATTGTCAGAGAGGTATCTCTGGGCCCTCTCGGTAATACTCATCACCTAAGCCTTGCAAGCATTGTAACTAATGAGTTAGTTAAAAGATGATATGTTACAGAACGAGTAAAGAGACTTGCCGGTAACGAGATTGAACTAGGTATTGGATACCGACGATCAAATCTCGGGCAAGTAACATACCGATGACAAAGGGAACAACGTATGTTGTTATGCGGTTTGACCGATAAAGATCTTCGTAGAATATGTAGGAACCAATATGGGCATCCAGGTTCCGCTATTGGTTATTGACCGAGAATAGTTCTAGGTCATGTCTACATAGTTCTCGAACCCGTAGGGTCCGCACGCTTAACGTTATGATGACAGTTTTATTATGAGTTTACAAGTTTTGATGTACCGAAGTTTGTTCGGAGTCCCGGATGTGATCATGGACATGACGAGGAGTCTCGAAATGGTCGAGACATAAAGATTGATATATTGGACGACTATATTCGGACACCGGAAGTGTTCCGGGTGATTTCGGAGAAAACTGGAGTGCCGGAGGGTAACC
>NC_041393.1:254592074-254617655 GCF_002162155.2 Triticum dicoccoides
CAGGAAGGGCCGCGCGCCCCCTCTCCCTCTGGTCCAAATTGGACTAGGGGGGCCTCTTTCCTTCCCCTCCTCTTCCCCTTCCTTCCCCTCCTAGTAGGAGTAGGAAAGGAGGAGTCCTACTACTAGGAGGAGGAGGACTCCTCCTGGCGCGCCCAACAAGGGCCGGCCGGCCTCCCCCCTCCCTTCTTTATATACGGGGGCAGGGGGCACCCCATAGACACACAAGTTGATCTACGGATCGTTCCTTAGCCGTGTGCAGTGCCCCCCTCCACCATATTCCACCTCGGTCATATCGTCGTGGAGTTTAGGCGAAGCCCTGCGCCGGTAGAACATCATCATCGTCACCACGCCATCGTGCTGACGGAACTCATCCCCGAAGCTTTGCTGGATCGGAGCCTGGGGATCGTCATCGAGCTGAACGGGTGCTGAACTCGGAGGTGCCGTACGTTCGGTGCTTGGATCGGTCGGATCGTGAAGACGTACGACTACATCAACCGCGTTGTCATAACGCTTCCGCTTACGGTCTACGAGGGTACATGGACGAACACTCTCCCCTCTTGTTGCTATGCATCACCATGATCTTGCGTGTGCGTAGGAATTTTTTTGAAATTACTACGTTCCCCAACAGTGGTATCAGAGCCTAGGTTTTATGCGTTGATGTTATATGCACGAGTAGAACACAAGTGAGTTGTGGGCGATACAAGTCATACTGCTTACCAGCATGTCATACTTTGGTTCGGCGGTATTGTGAGATGAAGCGGCCCGAACCGACATTACGCGTACGCTTACACGAGACTGGTTTCACCGTTACGAGCACTCGTGCTTAAAGGTGGTTGGCGGGTGTCTGTCTCTCTCACTTTAGCTGAATCGAGTGTGGCTACGCCCGGTCCTTGTGAAGGTTAAAACAGCACCAACTTGACAAACTATCGTTGTGGTTTTTGATGCGTAGGTAAGAACGGTTCTTGCTAAGCCCGTAGCAGCCACGTAAAATTTGCAACAACAAAGTAGAGGACGTCTAACTTGTTTTTGCAGGGCATGTTGTGATGTGATATGGTCAAGACATGATGCTATATTTTATTGTATGAGATGATCATGTTTTGTAACCGAAGTTATCGGCAACTGGCAGGAGCCATATGGTTGTCGCTTTATTGTATGAAATGCAAATGCCCTGTAATTGCTTTACTTTATCACTAAGCGGTAGCGATAGTCGTAGAAGCAATAGATGGCGTAACGACAACGATGCTGCGATGGAGATCAAGGTGTCGCGCCGATGACGATGGTGATCATGACGGTGCTTCGGAGATGGAGATCATAAGCACAAGATGATGATGGCCATATCATATCACTTATATTGATTGCATGTGATGTTTATCCTTTATGCATCTTATCTTGCTTTGATTAACGGTAGCATTTTAAGATGATCTCTCACTAAAATTATCAAGAAGTGTTCTCCCTGAGTATGCACCGTTGCCAGAGTTCGTCGTGCCCAGACACCACGTGATGATCGGGTGTGATAAGCTCTACGTCCATCTACAACGGGTGCAATACAGTTTTGCACACGCGGAATACTCAGGTTAAACTTGACGAGCCTAGCATATGCAGATATGGCCTCGGAACACGGAGACCGAAAGGTCGAGCATGAATCATATAGTAGATATGATCAACATAGTGATGTTCACCATTGAAAACTACTCCATCTCACGTGATGATCGGTTATGGTTTAGTTGATTTGGATCACGTGATCACTTAGATGACTAGAGAGATGTCTGTCTAAGTGGGAGTTCTTAAGTAATATGATTAATTGAACTTAAATTTATCATGAACTTAGTCCTGGTAGTATTTTGCAAATTATGTTGTAGATCAATAGCTTGCGTTGTTGCTCTCATATGTTTATTTTGATATGTTCCTAGAGAAAATTGTGTTGAAAAATGTTAGTAGCAATGATGCGGATTGGATCCGTGATCTGAGGTTTATCCTCATTGTTGCACAGAAGAATTATGTCCTTGATGCACCGCTAGGTGACAAACCTATTGCAGGAGCAGATGCAGACGTTATGAACGTTTGACTAGCTCAATATGATGACTACTTGATAGTTTAGTGCACCATGCTTAACGGCTTAGAATCGGGATTTCAAAGACGTTTTGAACGTCATGGACCATATGAGATGTTCCAGGAGTTGAAGTTAATATTTCAAGCAAATACCCGAGTTGAGAGATATGAAGTCTCCAACAAGTTCTATGGCTAAAAGATGGAGGAGAATCGCTCAACTAGTGAGCATGTGCTCAGATTGTCTGGGTACTACAATCGCTTGAATCAAGTGGGAGTTAATCTTCCAGATAAGATAGTGATTGACAGAGTTCTCTGATCACCATCACTAAGTTAGTAGAACTTTGTGATGAACTATAGTATGCAAGGATGACGAAAACGATTCCTAAGCTCTTCGTGATGTTGAAATCGACGAAGGTAGAAATCAAGAAAGAGCATCAAGTGTTGATGATTGACAAGACCACTAGTTTCAAGAAAAGGGCAAAGGGATAGAAAGGGAACTTCAAGTAGAATGACAAGCAAGTTGTCACTCCCGCGAAGAAGCTCACAGTTAGACCAAAGCCTGAAACTGAGTGCTTACACTGCAAAGGAAATGGTCACTGGAAGCGGAAATGCCTTGAATATTTGGTGGATAAGAAGGATGGCAAAGCGAACAAGGGTATATTTGATATACATGTTATTGATGTGTACCTTACTAGTGTTTATAGTAACCCCTGAGTATTTGATACTTGTTCGGTTGCTAAGATTAATAACTCGAAATAGGAGTTACAGAATAAATAGAAACTAGTTGAGGGTGAAGTGACGATGAGTGTTGGAAATAGTTCCAAGATTGATATGATCATCATCACACACTCCCTATATTTTCGAGATTAGTGTTAAAAGCCAAATAAATGTTATTTAGCGTTTGCGTTGAGCATGAATATGATTTGATCATGTTTATTGCAAAACGGTTATTCATTTAAAGTTAAAGAATAATTGTTATTCTGTTTACATGAATAAAACCTTCGATGGTTATACACCCAATGAAAATAGTTTGTTGGATCTCGATCGTAGTGATACACATATTCATAATATTGATGCCAAAAGATGCAAAGTTAATAATGATAGTGCAACTTATTTGTGGCACTGCCGTTTGGGTCATATCGGTGTAAAACACATGAAGAAACTCCATAAAGATGGATTTTCGGAATCACTTGGTTATGAATCATTTGATGCTTGCGAACCGTGCCTTTTGGGCAAGATGACTAAAACTCCGTTCTCCGGAAGAATGGAACGAGCTACTGACTTATTGGAAACAATACATACCGATGTATGCGGTCCAATGAGTGTTGATGCTCGTGGCAAGTATCGTTATTTTCTGACCTTCACAAGATGAATTGAGCAGATATGAGTATATCTACTTGATGAAACATAAGTCTGAAATAATTGAAAGGTTCAAAGAATTTCAGAGTGAAGTGGAAAAATCATCGTAACAAGAAAATAAAGTTTCTCCGATCCGATCACGGAGACGAATATATGAGTTATGAGTTTGGTCTTCATATGAAACAATGTGAAATAGTTTCGCCACTCACGCCATCTGGAACACCACAATGTAATGGTGTGTCCGAACGTCGTAATCATACTTTACTAGATATGGTGCGATCTATGATTTCTCTTATCAGTTTACCACTATCATTTTGGGGTTATGCATTAGAGACAGTTGGATTCACGTTTAATAGGGCACCATCTAAATCCGTTGAGACGACACCGTATGAACTATGGTTTAGCAGTAAACCTAAGCTGTCGTTTCTGAAAGGTTGGAGTTGCGATGCTTATATGAAAAAGGTTTTCAACCTTATAAGCTCGAACCCAAATCGGAGAAGTGCATCTTCATAGAATACCCAAAGGTAACTATTGGGTACACCTTCTATCATAGATCCAAAGGCAAGTTATTTCATTGCTAAGATGGATCCTTTCTAGAGAAAAAGTTTCTCTCGAAAGAAGTGAGTGGGAGGAAAGTAGAACTTGATGAGGTAATTATACCTTCTTCCTTATTGGAAAGTAGTTCATCACAGAAATCAGTTCCAGTGATTCCTACACCAATTAGTGAGGAAGTTAATGATGATGATCATGAAACTTCAGATCAAGTTGCTACCAAACCTCGTAGGTCTTCCAGAGTAAGATCTGCACCAGAGTGGTACGGTAATCATGTTCTGGAAGTCATGTTACTAGACCATGATGAACCTATGAACTATGAGGAAGCGATGATGAGCCCAGATTCCGCGAAATGGCATGAGGCGATAAATCTGCGATATGATCCATGTATGAGAACAAAGTATGGACTTTGATTGACTTGCTCAATGATCAGCAAGCCATGTTAAATAAATGGATCTTCAAGAGGAAGATGGACACTGATAGTAGTGTTACTATCTACAAAACTAGAATTGTTGCAAAAGGTTTTCGACAAGTTCAAGGTGTTGACTACGATGAGAGTTTTTCACTCGTATCTATGCTTAAGTCTGTCTGAATCATGTTAGCAATTGCCGCATTTTATGAAATCTGGCAAATGGATAAACAAAACTGCATTCCTTAATGGTTTTCTTAAAGAAGAGTTGTATATGATGCAACCAGAAGGTTTTGTCAACCTAAAGGTGCTAACAAATTGTGCAAGCTCCAGTGATCCATCTATGGACTGGTGCAAGCATCTCAGAGTTGGAATATATGCTTTGATGAGTTGATCAAAGCATATGGTTTTATACAAACTTTTGAAGAAGCCTGTATTTACAAGAAAGTGAGTGGGAGCTCTGTAGCATTTCTAATATTATATGTGGATGACATATTGTTAATTGGAAATGATATGGAAATTCTGGATAGCATGAAAGGATACTTGAATAAGAGTTTTTCAAAACAAGACCTCGATGAAGCTGCTTACACATTGAGCATCAAGATCTATATAGATAGATCAAGACGCTTGATAAGATTTTTCAATGAGTACATACCTTGATAAATTTTTGAAATAGTTCAAAATGGAACAGTCAAAGAAGGAGTTCTTGTCTGTGTTACAAGGTGTGAAGTTGAGTAAGACTCAAGACCCGACCATTGCAGAAAATAGAAAGAGAATGAAAAGTCATTCCCTATGCCTCAGTCATAGGTTCTATAAAGTATGCTATGCTGTGAACCAGACCTATTGTATACCTTGTTCTGTGTTTGGCAAAGGAATACAATTTTGATCTAATAGTAGATCACTGGACAGCGGTCAAGAATATCCTTAGTCAGGACCAAGGAAATACTTCTCGATTATGGAGGTGATAAAAGAGCCCGTTGTAAAAAGTTACATCGGTGCAAGCTTTTACACCGATCCAGATGACTCTAAATCTCAATCTGGATACATATTGAAAGTGGGAGCAATTAGCTAGAGTAGCTCCATGCAGAGCATTGTAGACATAGAATATTTGCAAAATGCATACGGCTCTGAATGTGACAGACCCGTTGACTAAGCCTCTCTCACAAGCAAAACATGATCATACCTTAGTACTCTTTGGGTGTTAATCACATAGAGATGTGAACTAGATTATTAACTCTAGTAAACCCTTTGGGTGTTGGTCACAATACGATGTGAACTATGGGTGTTAATCACATACAGATGTGAATATTGGTGTTGAATCACATGATGGTGTGAACTAGATTATTGACTCTAGTGCAAGTGGGAGACTAAAGGAAATATGCCCTAGAGGCAATAATAAAGTTATTATTTATTTCCTTATATCATGATAAATGTTTGTTATTCATGCTAGAATTGTATTAACCGGAAACATAATACATGTGTGAATATATAGACAAACATAGTGTCACTAGTATGCCTCTACTTGACTAGCTCATTAATCAAAGATGGTTATGTTTCCTAACCATAGACATGTGTTGTCATTTGATTAATGGGATCACATCATTAGGAGAATGATGTGATTGACATGACCCATTCTGTTAGCCTAGCACTTGATCGTTTAGTATGTTGCTATTGCTTTCTTCATGACTTATACAAAAGTTCATGCAACTATGAGATTGTGCAACTCACGTTTACCGGAAGAACACTTTGTGTGCTACCAAACGTCACAACGTAACTAGGTGATTATAAAGGTGCTCTATAGGTGTTTCCGAAGGTACATGTTGGGTTGGCATAATTCGAGATTAGGTTTTGTCACTCCGATTGTCGGAGAGGTATCTCTGGGCCCTCTCGGTAATACTCATCACCTAAGCCTTGCAAGCATTGTAACTAATGAGTTAGTTAAAAGATGATATGTTACAGAACGAGTAAAGAGACTTGCCGGTAACGAGATTGAACTAGGTATTGGATACCGACGATCAAATCTCGAGCAAGTAACATACCGATGACAAAGGGAACAACGTATGTTGTTATGCGGTTTGACCGATAAAGATCTTCGTAGAATATGTAGGAACCAATATGGGCATCTAGGTTCCGCTATTGGTTATTGACCGAGAATAGTTCTAGGTCATGTCTACATAGTTCTCGAACCCGTAGGGTCCGCATGCTTAATGTTACGATGACAGTTTTATTATGAGTTTACAAGGTTTGATGTACCGAAGTTTGTTCGGAGTCCCGGATGTGATCACGGACATGACGAGGAGTCTCAAAATGGTCAAGACATATTCGGACACCGGAAGTGTTCCGGGTGATTTCGGAGAAAACCGGAGTGCCGGAGGGTTACCGGAACCCCCCCCCCCCTGGAGAGTTAATGGGCCACATGGGCCTTGGTGGGAAGAGAGAGGGGCGGCCAGGAAGGGTCGTGCACCCCCTCTCCCTCTGGTCCGAATTGGACTAGGGGGGGGCGGCGCCTCCCTCTTTCCTTCCCCTCCTCTCCCCCTTCCTTCCCCTCCTACTAGGAGTAGGAAAGGAGGAGTCCTACTCCTACTAGGAGGAGGACTCCTCCTCCTGGCGCGCCCAACAAGGGCCGGCCGGCCTCCCCCTCCCTCCTTTATATACCAGGGCAGGGGGCACCCCATAGACACACAAGTTGATCTATGGATCGTTCCTTAGCCGTGTGCGGTGCCCCCCTCCACCATATTCCACCTCGGTCATATCGTCGCGGAGTTTAGGCAAAGCCCTGCGCCGGTAGAACATCATCATCGTCACCACGCCGTCGTGCTGACGGAACTCATCCCGGAAGCTTTGCTGGATCGGAGCCCGGGGATCGTCATCGAGCTGAATGTGTGCTGAACTCGGAGGTGCCGTACGTTTAGTGCTTGGATCGGTCGGATCGTGAAGACGTATGACTACATCAACCGCATTGTCATAACGCTTCCGCTTACGGTCTACGAGGGTACGTGGACGAACACTCTCCCCTCTCGTTGCTATGCATCACCATGATCTTGCGTGTGCGTAGGAATTTTTTTGAAATTACTACATTCCCCAACAGCATTATCGCCAGGCACCTGAGCCAAATAGCGAAAAACAAGAACCCTCTACAGGGTATGGGACCGTACTGGAGGGATGGCTCAATGGACCCTGTAAAATTCATAGTTCAGGGGAAGTCACACCAACTCACAGCCTTAGAGCATGTTGGATACTCCGGCAGGTGGCCAGAAGTGGCGAGGAGCTTCTAACTCCAGAATCCGCAGAGCACCACCCCAGAAACGCCAGTACGGTGTCAACAGTCATCGAGACTTTTGCATCAAACAATGCAAGGAAACGAATGCTCTGCAGCCTTACCAAAGTCTACCAAGTAGCAACAATAAACCCATGGAGTGACACGGCTATTTCCTTTAATGCCAGTGACGAACCTAAATTTCAGACAGCCCGAGCACCAGCCGCATTGGTGCTCAGTCCGATAGTGGACGGCTTCCGGCTTACAAAGGTACTCATGGACGGCGGCAGCGGACTGAACCTCATCTATGAGGAAACCCTGCGAAAAATGGAAATAGACTGGAGCCGCATTGAGCGAAGCAACACAACCTTTAGAGGAATAATACCAAGCCGGGAAGCGTGCTGTTAAGGGAAAACCACACTGGATGTGGTGTTCGGCACGCCGGATAATTAAAGATC
Organism: Triticum dicoccoides; assembly: GCF_002162155.2. NCBI lineage: Eukaryota > Viridiplantae > Streptophyta > Magnoliopsida > Poales > Poaceae > Triticum > Triticum dicoccoides. The sequence goes on from NC_041393.1 coordinate 254,600,158, forward strand.
CGAGGAGGTCACATTTCAAGTGGCCCCGTTCAGCAGCGGATATCACGCTCTGTTAGGACGAGAAGCATTCACAATTTTTCAAGCTATACCCCATTACGGGTACATGAAGCTCAAAATGCCCGGACCCAACGGAATCATCACTCTTGCTAGTGATCCGGGCACAGCGCTCCGCGCCGAAAACAAGACAGCCACACTGGCCCTCAAGGCATTATCCGAAGCCCTAGCGGCCGAGGAACTAACTGCGTTGCGCTCAACGGTGGACAAGGATGATCTGATACTAGATAAGAGATCCAAGTCCACCTCTTTTAAACCAGCGGACGAAATAGTCAAATTCCAAGCCCATCCAACGGACCCTACAAAAACGGCCTCCATCAGGGAACAATTAAACCCCGATGTAGATGCCGCACTACGAGAATTCCTACGGGAGAATTGGGACATCTTTGCCTGGCACCCTTCAGACATGCCAGGAATCCCACGCAACCTGGCCGAGCACAGCCTGAATATCCTAAAAGGATTCAAGCCCGTTAAGCACACTCTTCGGCGTTTCTCCGAACCCAAGAGACAAGCCATGGGAGAGGAGCTAGCAAAACTACTGGAAGCCAGATTCATCAGAGATATAAAGCATCTAGACTGGCTAGCAAACCTGGTGATGGTACCAAAGAAGGACAAATCCGGGCGCCTATGCGTCGATTTTAAAGACCTAAATAAGGCCTGCCCAAAGGATCCCTTCCCCCTCCCCCGTATTGATCAAATCATCGACGCCACTGCAGGACACGATTCATTGTGTTTCCTCGATACATACTCTGGCTACCACCAAATCAAGATGGCAGAGTTAGATCAAGCTGCGACGGCATTCATCACCCCATACGGCCCATTCTACTTCAACACGATGCCCTTCGGGCTCAAAAACGCCGGCGCGACATATCAGCGCATGATTCAGACATGTCTGGCCAACCAGATCGGCAAAACAGTTGAAGCATACGTGGATGATGTGGTTATCAAATCCAAGCATGTCGAAACTCTAGTAGACGACTTGAGGCTCACATTCGACAATCTCCGAGCATATGACATTAAGCTCAACCCAAAAAATGCGTTTTCAGCGTACCAGCCGGAAAGCTCTTGGGCTTCATCGTATCCGGCAGAGGAATTGAATCAAACCCAGCCAAGATCCGAGCTCTGTCACAATTGGATATCCCAAAAGACCTCAAGCAAATACAAAAATTAACTGGATGCGTGGCGGCTCTAAGCCGCTTTATCTCCCGCTTAGGAGAAAAGGCATTACCCCTTTATCGCCTCCTGCGGCGCACCGAACACTTCGAGTGGACGGATGCCGCCACAGCCGGACTCAAAGAAATCAAAGCCATACTGGCAACAAATCCGGTCCTGGCCGCGCCCAACATGGGCGAACCAATGTTATTATACATCGCGGCAACCCATCAAGTTGTAAGCGCGGTGCTCGTCGTCGAACGAGAAACGGACGGACACAAGTTCCCTCTCCAAAAACCAGTTTACTACGTGTCCGCTGTCCTAACTCCATGCAAGTCACGGTACCCGCATTATCAAAAGATAGCATACGCGGTGTTCATGGCATCCCGGAAGCTGTGACACTATTTCCAAAAGTGTTCGATAACAGTAGCATCTGAAGTACCTCTTAATGACATTATAAAAACTGTGACGCAACGGGCCGGATTGCCAAATGGGCCATTGAGCTCCTCCCGTTCGATATAACTTACAAGCCACAGCGAGCTATCAAATCGCAGGTTTTGGCTGACTTCATCGCCGAATGGACTGAAGCCGAGCTCCCTAAAGAGTACGACGCATATTCCAACTGGATCATGCACTTCGACGGCTCCAAAATGTTGGCTGGCCTGGGGGCTGGCGTCGTTCTTACGTCCCCAACTGGAGATACAGTCCAATACGCACTTCAGATAATGTACACGGACTCCAACAACACAGCCGAATACGAGGCCCTTCTCCATGGTCTCCGGATGGCAGTCTCCATGGGCATTCAGCGCCTAGAGGTCCGCGGGGATTCAAACCTCGCGATATCCCAAATAAATGGAGACTTTGATGCCAAGGATCCGGAAATGGCAGCTTATCGCAACGCCATCTTAAAGATGTCAGCTCGGTTTGAGGGGCTCGAATTTCACCATATAGCCCGGGAGAACAACCAGGCAGCGGACGTGTTGGCACGCATCGGTGCAAAGCGCGATGCCGTCCCTCCCAACATCTTCCTAGAGAGTCTTTTCAAGCCATCCGTATCATGGGAGGGAGAGTCCGGAAACAACAGCCCGGACACAACCTCACTACCCCTCACTGAACATTCTGACACAGTTGGTGGCTCTGCCAACGAGACAACACCGTCAGCCCACACAATAATGGCAGTCATTGCCCCATGGATGGAACCATTCCTAGCCTACCTAACTAGGCAAGAACTTCCCGAGGACCAAAACGAGGCCCGCTGCATAGTGCGGCGATCTAAAGCCTATAGGGTCCACGAGGGAGAGCTTTATAAGAAAAGCACAACCGGAGTCCTTCAGAGGTGTATCTCAAAAGAAGAAGGGCGAAATCTTCTGGCTGAAATTCATGCCGGACTCAGCGGGCACCACGCAGCAGCCCGGGCCCTCGTAAGCAAGGCCTTCCGTACTGGATTTTATTGGCCGATGGCCCGGGCAGACGCTCAAGACTTAGTGCAGCGATGCGTCGGTTGCCAATTATTCGCTAATCAAAGCCACATGCCACCTACCGCCCTACAAACCATACCCATTACCTGGCCTTTTGCGGTCTGGGGGCTTGACATGGTTGGACCCCTTAAAGGAGGAACCCACAAGAAAATATATCTACTGGTCATGGTGGACAAATTCACCAAATGGATAGAGGCCAAGCCTGTAAAGATGGTCGAATCCGGACTAGTGACAGACTTCATATCCGGGGTTGTACACCGTTACGGCATCCCCCACAGCATCATAACTGACAACGGCACAAACTTTACGACCGACGAAGTTAAACTCTGGTGCAAAAACATGGGCATCAAGCTCGACTACGCTTCAGTCTATCACCCACAAACTAACGGTCAAGTCGAATGAGCAAACGGTCTCATCATGAGCGGCATCAAACCCAGACTAGTGCGATCCCTCAAGGAATCTAACACGCACTGGGTAGAGGAGCTTGACTCCGTACTCTGGGGGCTGCGGACCACGCCGAATCGCACTACCGGATTCACACCATTTTTTATGGTATACGGCGCAGAGGCAGTCCTGCCATGCGACATAATTCATGACTCACCTCGCGTGCGCATGTACAAAGAAAGAGAAGCCGAGCTTGATCGGCAGGACAACTTGGACACATTGGAGGAGGAGCGCGACGTAGCAAAATCCCGTTCCGCATTCTATCAACAGCAGGCTCAAAGATATCAAAGCAAAGAAGTACGGGCCAAAACTTATAACGTTGGCGAACTAATTCTACGCCTGCCGGACAAGAAAAAGGACAAACTAAAGCCCAAATGGGAGGGTCCCTTCATAATCGACCAAGTACTGACTGGTGGAGCGTATCGTCTGCGAAACGCATCGGACAACCGACTCGAGCCGAACCCATGGAACGCGGCACGCCCACAAAGATTCTACGCCTAGCGCCGGACTCCGTGTTCGTCTCCTTCCTCTATCCCTTTTTTTATTATTTTTCAAATTTGCTGCCTATTATTTCTCTCCTTCTCCCTACCTTTTCTCTCCCAAGCCCTTAGGGGCTTGCCTGCGCGTTGTTCACACATACTTGATGCGCCACCCGTGCTCATCATACATGGGGGCTTCTTTATCAGAAGTTTATATTAACGGGCCTCATGCCCAAAACATGTGTGACACTTCCGCATGAACCTTTTATACACCATTATATGCATCGATATGACTTAAGTTTTGGCCAAGCTGGGTTGCCTGGCTCCTATGCTTACCCCTACGTTCCCGTTCGTTCGGCTAGGTGGTAAAGGGAGCACCTCTGCGATTGTTACTGCCGGGTCAGCCGGATGTGTACCTCAGACTGGGTGAAGCCGAAAACTAGCATTCTTAAGGGAATATTTGGTCGGTGAACTAAAAGATGATTTTTCTTGTTTATTTATCTGCCCCCAGATGCTTTTCTGCTCTTTCTCGCAGTTCGGACATGCACTTTAGGGCATGCCTCCCAGGGAAAGGAACCCCTAACGGAACTATTCTCCCTGGAAGATGTTTCTTACTAACCATGTAATATAACATAACTAGTTAGGCACTTGTCTGCTAAAGCAATTATGACCCCTACGCCTTGTCTCCATGCATGCCCCGGTTCTTACATAACCGAGAGGGTATTCGGACACACTCCGGACTATAGGGTCCAGAGGTCGAAGCAAAAAGGTCCGCAATGACAAACGATCTACAATCCGGCTAGAAGGCATTTTTTTCATGTCATTTTAAATACAGAGTCAATTCGACTCGGTATATTCTTCTTTAGTACCATCCAACAGGTGGTCTAATTTACAGTCCTGTTGAGAATACTTGGCAGCCAGCTCCACCAGGCCATATGCTAAACTGACAGGGATCTCCTTTCCGTCAGGCCCCATAGGGCCGACCTCGGCCATATGGTTCGGGTCAGCCTTCGTGTACCGAGTCTTCACCATGGCCCAGGCCTCCCTGGTACCTTGACAGCATGCCAATATCTTCCACAACCGGAAGCGCTGCCGCACTCCCTCCAGCTTCTTTGCAAGCTCCCCAAGGCCTTCGGGCATGGAGAGGAATGGCCACATAGCCTGGACGACGCCTTGCATCACCTGTCGAACTTGTTCGTGCAGTTGCAATAGCTCGGGAAGAAGGTCCCCCGTTGAACCGGGCATCTCCTCTGCAGGACGACCTGTCAGCATACCTACAGACATAGCTCTGTCAAACGACTTCCTCTCTGAATTCCTTTTTCGAAGATTCATTCAAGCACTTACTAAAAATGCCGCATCGAAGTCGCCGATTTTCCTTTACGGAAGCAGACAGCTGAACAGGAACATCCTTTAGTTCCTCGCCCAGCTGGGTATTGGCATCTTGAAGTTTGTTCTTCTCTTGGCTCACCCTCGTCAGCACGCTCTCGCCAGCCTTTAGTTGGCGTAGGAGTTGTTGCTTCTCCGGATTTACTCCGGCCCCATCTGCACTGTTATCGTCAGAGTTGCACACATGCCGCACTTCACAACGGAATTATCTTTCGAAGCATATATTACCTGAGGGGGTCCCCTTGGCATTATCTGAAGCGGCTAGTGTGGCCTCGAGTTGGGCCTTGCACTCTTCCAGCTCCTGGGACAGTTGCGTGTTCTTCTTTGTAAGACCCTGCATAACATATGATCCTTAAAACAGTTATCTTAACTGTTTCAAGTCTCGGGGGCTACTGACATATATAACCTTCGATTTTACTCACCTGTATGTCTTTCACATACTGCTCTGTGGCTCTGGCTAGACCATTTTGAGCGGCACGGAGGTACGCATCTCCCGTATTAAAGGCGTCCAACACCTCTGGGGAAAAACATGCGTCACGAAGAACAGTCCGGCGATGCCTGTGGTTCATGGCACTCTCCACCTCTCAATTGGTGGCAGATAGCCCGTCTGCGTCCTCTGTCGGAGGAACGCCCGATGCGTGCCCCGTGTCCGCCTCCGCTTCCGGACCCGGCCTTGAAGCCTGGCCGATGGATATAGTCCAGCGGGCTCTCTTCTTCCTAAGAAGAGCATGAGCGTTAGTATGACTTGAGTGCATAAACCCTAGGCGTTAAATTCGCATGCCGTACCGTTGCGCTGGAATCTCGATCTGGTCCGCACTTCTTTTTGGCCCGCCTGGCTTCACCGGCCCTTGTTGGCTGCCCACCGCGGGCTCGGCCCTCCACCTCAAGGATTTCCCCTGCGAAACGAAACACTATTGGTTTACAGCATTCAAAATAAGGCATGGATGGATCTCCTTGAAAGTACTGGGACTTCGGTCTCGGTTACCTTTGAGGCTGGAAGTAGTCCCGGATAGTGGGCCATAATGGCCACTAAGGTGTTGTCCTTACTCAATTGATGAAACACCCCATCAATTAACTCCACACATAAGTCCGGGTCCTCTTGGGAATCCGGATCGAGGGACCGTTCGGGGTCCTTGGGTTGCAGCGGAGGGTTGTTTATCTCCTTCACGGTCTGGCGCAGCTCCTGCGTTAACATCGCCAAACTAAGTACTCAATTATGGGAATTTCGAAAGCGGGTAGATAAGTGAAAATGTTCGCTCACCCAGCTTGGAGGACTATACATAGAGAATCCGCCCCGTGGGTTGACACGGAGGAATTCCTCTTCTTCTCCCTTGTACAAAGCGGATAAGATCTTCGCTAGAGTGGCAGCCGAATCCGGCCCCTTGCGACCGCACCGGGTGGCGTCGTCCTCCCCGTTGAAATCCCACATGGGGTGGCCTCTGTACTGAAGCGGCTGCACCCCCCGCGTAATGCATGTGGCCATGACCTCGATCATGGTTAATCTGGAATGAGCCAACAATCTTATCTGGCTCATCAGGTAAAGAACGTCCCTATTAGTTTCCCTTTGAGGCTTCCGTGGGCGCCATCTCAGGCGTTTCTTTAATGGAGCGATATTAAACTCGGGAAGGCTGATCCGCACAGGGTTCGGCAGGGGGACGTCATCCATATAAAACCATTCTGAAGGCCAGTCCTTGGACACCTTCTTTGGAGTACCGGATAGATATCCGGTCCCGGCGATGCCCCATAGTTTGGCTCCGCCCACTTGATAAATTGACCCCTCCTAAGAGCGGGGCACAAGGCAGAACAACCTCTTCCACAGTGCGAAATGGGCCTCGATGCCTAAGAACAGCTCGCAGAGGGCCACGAAGCCCGCAACATGCAGTATGGAGGCAGGCGTGAGGTTGTGTAGCTAGAGGCCGTAGAACTCTAGTAGACCTCGGAGAAACGGATGAATTGGAAATCCGAGTCCTCTTATTAAATAAGGAACTAGGCACACCCGCTCTCCTTGAGAGGGATTGGGGACGCTCTTCGCCTGCTCTCCGCCGCTATAGGTGGCGATCCCGGCTCAAACTGGGACCATATATGCTGGTGAGAGGAGCCCCTTGGATTGAAGCACTACTAGTTTGCTATGCGGGACAGAACACCGCTCCCAATCTCCGGGCCGAGGGCTGGAGAGGCGAGAGGAGGAGCTACTTCGACCGGCCATGGTGGAATGGATCTCAGTCGAAGGCGCTCTAATGAATACTCGCGGAGGGAAGGAGGTGTGAATTGGATCTAAACCCCCGTCTCTTTTATGGGCGGTTCATTTACACGACTAGGGGGGTAAATGAAAAAAACCCTGGCTTTTCGCATTCGTTCGACACGTGGAAGATGGTCATTATGGGGCACAGAAGCTGAGGAGAGCAACACGCACCAGAAGCCGAACACTATCCAACAGGTACATAGAATTTAGAGAAGAACCCGCCTTGCAATGCCGAAGACAATTTGCGCACCGGACTCGTCGTCATTGAAGCCTGGTTCGGGGGCTACTGAGGGAGTCCTGGATTAGGGGGTGTCCGGATGGCCGGACTATGACCTTTGGCCAGACTCCCGGACTATGAAGATACAAGATTGAAGACTTCGTTCCGTGTCCGGATGGGACTTTCCTTGGCGTGGAAGGCAAGCTTGGCGATACGATATGAAGATCTCCTCCCATTGTAACCGACTCTGTGTAACCCTAGCCCTCTCCGATGTCTATATAAACCGGAGAGTTTTAGTCCGTAGGACGAACAACAATCATACCATAGGCTAGCTTCTAGGGTTTAGCCTCTCTGATCTCGTGGTAGATCAACTCTTGTACTACGCATATCATCAATATTAATCAAGCAGGAGTAGGGTTTTACCTCCACCGAGAGGGCCCGAACCTAGGTAAAAACATCGTGTCCCTTGTCTCCTGTTAGCATCCGCCTAGACGCACAGTTCGGGACCCCCTACCCGAGATCCGCCGGTTTTGACACCGACAAAGGGCATGGAACACTTCCCTAGAAAGAAAATAAAATTACCATATGAATCTATCATGAGAGCCACTTATGGATTGCCTACCAAATATGGCAATACCTAGATCTATCCTTGCTTTTATGCCTATCTAGGGGCGTTAAACGATAGCGCTTGTTGGGAGGCAACCCAATTTTAATTTTGTTTTTTGTTTTTGCTTCTGTTTAGGAATAAATAATCCATCTAGCCTCTGTTTGTATGTGGTTTTATCTTTTAATTAGTGTTTGTGCCAAGTAGAACCTATAGGATAACCTACGATGATAGTTGATTTGATTCTGCTGAAAAACAAAAACTTTGCACGCACGAATATAATTTTGTTAAATCACAGGAACGTGCTTTTGCGTTGATTCATTTTTCTACTGTTCAATAGACAAATTTTCCAGGACTTACTATTTTGGTAGAATTTTTAGAGTTCCATAAGTTTGCGTTAGTTACAGACTGCTACAGATTGTTCTGTTTTTGACAGATTCTGTTTTGCGTGTGTTGTTTGCTTATTTTGATGAATCTATGGCTAGTAAAAATGTTTATGATCCATAGAGAAGTTGGAATACATTAGGTTTAACACCAACAGAAATAAAGAAACAGTTTACTACAGTACCTTAAGGTAGTCTTTTGTTTTCTTTCTCTAACGGAGCTCACGAGATTTCTATTGAGTTTTGTGTTGTGAAGTTTTCAAGTTTTGGGTGAATTCTTTTGATGGATTATGGAACAAGGAGTGGCAAGAGCCTAAGCTTGGGGATTCCCATGGCACCCCCAAGATAATCCAAGGACACCAAAAAGTCAAAGATTGGGGATGCCCCGCAAGGCATCCCCTCTTTTCTCTACTTCCATCGGTAATTTACTTGGAGCTATATTTTTATTCACCACATGATATGTGTTTCGCTTGGAGCGTCTTGTATTATTTGCGTCTTTGCTAGTTAGTCTACCACAATCATCCTTGCTGTACACACCTTTTGAGATAGCCATACATGAATTGGAATTTGCTAGAATACTCTATGTGCTTCACTTATATCTTTTGAGCTTGATAGTGTTGCTCATAGTGCTTCACTTATATCTTTTGAGCGTGATAATTTTTGCTCTAGTACTTCACTTAGATCTTTTAGAGCACGGTGGTGGATTTGTTTTAAAGAAACTATTGATCTCTCATGCTTCACTTAGATTATTTTGAGAGCCGTTAATAGCATGGTAATTTGCTTAATGTTAATATACTTGGTATTCAAGATATGTGAAACTTTCTTTTGAGTGAATTGAATACTAAGATAAGTTTGATGCTTGATAATTGTTTTGAGATATGGAGGTGATAATATCAAAGTCGTGCTAGTTGAGTAATTGTGAATTTGAGAAATGCTTGTGTTGAAGTTTGCAAGTCCTGTAGCATGCACATATGGTTAAAGTTGTGTAACAAATTTGAAACATGAAGTGTACCTGGCTTGTACATCCTTATGAGTGGCAGTCGGGGACGAGCGATGGTCTTTTCCTACCAATCTATCCCCCTAGGAGCATGCGCATAGTACTTGATTTTTGATGACTTCTAAATTTTTGCAATAAGTATATGAGTTCTTTTGACTAATGATGAGTCCATGGATTATACGCACTCTCACCTTTTCGCATTTGCTAGCCTCTTTGGTACCATGCATTGCCCTTTCTCACCTTGAGAGTTGGTGCAAACTTCGCCGGTGCATCCAAACCCCGTGATACGATATGCTCTATGACACATAAACCTCCTTATATCTTCCTCAAAAAAGCCACCATACCTACCTATCATTGCATTTCCATAGCCATTCCGAGATATATTGCCATGCAACTTCCATCATCATCATCATGACATACATTACTTTTGTCATATTGCCATTGCATGACCATGTAGTTGACATCGTATTTGTGGCAAAGCCACCATGCATTATTTTTCATACATGTCACTCTTGATTCATTGCACCATCCCGGTACACCGTCGGAGGCATTCATATAGTCATATCTTGTTCTAAGTTTCGAGTTGTAATCCTTATGTTGTAATCAATAGAAGTGTGATGATCATCATTATTAGAGCATTGCCCAAATAAAAAAAAAGAGAAAGGCCAAAAGAAAAAAAAAGGCCCAAAAAAAGGGCAATGCTACTATCTCTTTTTCCACACTTGTGCTTCAAAGTAGCACCTTGTTCTTCATGTAGTGAGTCTCATATATTGTGCTTCAAAGTAGCACCTTGTTCTTCATGTTGTGAGTCTCATAAGTTGTCTTTTCATACTAGTGGGAACTTTTCATTATAGAACTTGGCTTGTATATTCCTACGATGGGCTTCCTCAAATGCCCTATGTCTTCTTGAGCAAGCGAGTTGGATGCACACCCACTAGTTTTTTTTGAGCATTCATAGCTCTAGTGCATCCATTGCATGGCAATCCCTACTCCTCATGTTGACATCAATTAATGGACATCTCCATAGCCCGTTGATTTTCCTCGTCAATGTGAGACTTTCTCCTTTTTATCTTCTCCACACAATCCCCATCATCATATTCTATTCCACCCATAGTGTTATATCCATGGCTCACGCTCATGTATTGCGTGAAGGTTGAAAAAGTTTGAGATTATTTAAGTATGAAACAATTGCTTGGCTTGTCATCGGGGGTATAGAAGTTGGGAACATCTTTGTGTGACAAAAATGAAGCACGGCCTAACTATATGATTTTGTAGGGATGAACTTTCTTTTGCCATGCTATTTTGAGAAGACATGATTGCTTTGATTAGTATCCTTGAAGTATTATTATTTCTTATGTCAATATGAACTTTTGTCTTGAATCTTTTGGATCTGAATATTCATGCCATAATTAAGAAGATTTACATTGAAATTATGTCAAAGTATCACTCCACATCAAAAAATCTCTTTTTATCATTTACCTACTCGAGGACGAGCAGGAATTAAGCTTGGGGATGCCTGATACGTCTCCAACGTATCTATAATTTTTTATTGCTCCATGCTACTTTATTTACTGTTTTGGACTATATTGGGATTTATTTTCCACTTTTATATTATTTTTGGGACTAACCTGTTAACCGGAGGCCCAGCCCAGAATTGCTGTTTTTTACCTATTTCAGTGTTTCAAAGAAACGGAATATCAAATGGGTTCCAAATGAAATGAAACCTTCTGGAACGTGATTTTCTCACCGAACGTGATCCATGAGACTTGGACCCTGCTCCAAGGAACAAAAGAGACGGTCACGAGGGTGGGGGGCACCCCCCCCTCCCCCTAGGGCGCGCCCCTGCCTCTTGGCCCCCCTGTTGCTCCATCGACGTACTCCTTCCTCCTATATATACCTACGTATCCCCAAAGGATCAGAACAGGAGCCAAAAACCTAATTCCACTGCTGCAACCTTCTGTATCCACGAGGTCCCATCTTGGGGCCTATTCCGGAGCTCCGCTGGAGGGGGCATCCACGACGGAGGGCTTCTACATCAACACCATAGCCCCTCCGATGAAGTGTGAGTAGTTTACTTTAGACCTTCGGGTCCATAGCTAGTAGCTAGATGGCTTCTTCTCTCTTTTTGGATCTCAATACAATGTTCTCCCCCTCTCTCGTGGAGATCTATTCGATGTAATCTTTTTTTTGCGGTGTGTTTGTTGAGACTGATGAATTGTGGGTTTATGATCCAATTTATCTATGAATAATATTTGAATCTTTTCTGAATTCTTTTATGTATGATTGAGTTATCTTTGCAAGTCTCTTCGAATTATCCTTTTTGGTTTGGCCAACTACATTGGTAGTTCTTGCAATGGGAGAAGTGCTTAGCTTTGGGTTCAATCTTGCGGTGTCCTTTCCCAGTGACAGAAGGGGAAGCAAGGCACGTATTGTATTGTTGCCATCGAGGATAACAAGATGGGGTTTTTATCATATTGCATGAATTTAGCCCTCTACATCATGTCATCTTGCTTAAGGCATTACTCTGTTTTTAACTTAATACTCTAAATGCATGCTGGATAGCGGTCGATGAGTGGAGTAATAGTAGTAGATGCAAAATCGTTTTGATCTACTTGTCTCGGACATGATGCCTATATACATGATCATACCTAGATATACTCATAAATATGCTCAATTCTGTCAATTGCTCAATAGTAATTTGTTCACCCACCGTAGAATATCTATGCTCTTGAGAGAAGCCACTAGTGAAACCTATGGCCCCCGGGTCTATTCTCATCATATCAATGTCCATTACTTTATTACTTGCTTTTCTTTTACTTTGCCTTTTACTTTTCACTTTGCATCTCTATACCAAAAATACCAAAAATATTATTTATCATCTCTATCAGATCTCACTCTCGTAAGTGACCGTGAAGGGATTGACAACCCCTAATCGCGTTGGTTGCGAGGAGCTATCATTTTGTGTAGGTACGAGGGACTTGTGTGTGGTCTCCTACTGGATTGATACCTTGGTTCTCAAAAACTGAGGGAAATACTTACGCCACTTTGCTGCATCATCCTCTCCTCTTCGGGGAAATCCAACGCAGTGCTCAAGAGGTAGAAAGCACAATGCTAGTATCTATAATATGCTTTGACTACAGATGGAGCTGCCGCTGTGGAGACCCTTCGGGCAGAGCTTGCCCGAGATAAGGAACAAGCAAGGAGAAGCGATGCGGCCGCCCTGAAGGCAGCCGAAGAGCTAAAAGCCAAACAGGCTGCTCATCGCCGGAGCGAAGATAAAATAGCCAACATGGCTCTTGAGCTGCAAAATGTCGCCAGCCTCTATGAGCTCCTCGAAAGGGAAAGCCAAGCGAAAGCGGCTGACTTGAAGAAGGCTTTGGTAGTAGCCAAGGAAATGTGCTCTAAAATCAGAGCGGCACGGGAGGAGCTTCGTCAAGCCAGAGATATCGCGGCCGGGAAGCCCTTCTTATTGCGGACGAAGTTCGGCAATCCGAAGTATGCCCCTCTTGATCAATTGTGGAGTTCGGCAGATGCATACTTGGATTTAGCACAAAGTGCTACTAACGTGACTGAGTATTTCAAAGATCAGAAAGATCATCTGGTGGAAAGATTGTTCTGGTCGCAGTTCAGTAATCCAAGGCGTCTGCTGCTGTTGAATGAGAAAATGGCCGAATGGGCCGAGCTCCATAGGTTGTCCGGGCTTGCCATGAGGTTTGTCGTTCATCATCTTTGGCTGAAGGAACCAAGTCCGGATAGTTATTTTGGTTTAGTGCAACGATTTCTTCGTGTTGTGCCGCATATCGACGTTGTCAAGAGGTCGGCATGCATAGAGAGTGCGCGGATGGATCTTGCCCATGTTAAGACATATTGGGCGGAGATGGAGGCCACCGCTGTTGCAACCAGGGGTCCGCACGGGGGTCAGGACTCGCCCGAGCACTATTTTGAAGAAGTCCTGGAAGGTGCTCGTTTAATAGAGGCTCAGTGTCGGTGTCAAAACCGCGGATCTCGGGTAGAGGGTCCGGATCTGTGCGTATTAGGCTGATGGTAACTAGAAGCAAGGGACACAATGTTAACCCAGGTTCGGGCCCTCTCGATGGAGGTAAAACCCTACTTCCTGCTTGATTAATATTGACAATATGAGTAGTACAAGAGTAGATCTACCACGAGATCGTAGAGGCTAAACCCTAGAAGCTAGCCTATGATGATTATGATTGTAATTGTGATCGGCCTTCGAAGGACCAACCTCTCCGGTTTATATAGATACCGGAGAGGGCTAGGGTTTACATGGAGTCGGTTACAAGGAAGGAAACACAATATCCAGATCGCCAAGCTTGTCTTCCACGCAAAGGAGAGTCCCATCCGGACACGGGACGGAGTCTTGAGTCTTGTATCTTCACGCTCCATTAGTCCGGCCAAAGTATATAGTCCGGCAGTCCGGATACCCCCTAATCCAGGACTCCCTCAGTAGCCCCTGAACCAAGCTTCAATGACGATGAGTCCAGCGCGCAGTCTTGTCTTCGGCATTGCAAGGCGGGTTACTTCTCCGAATACTCCAAAGTAATTATTGAACACTTAACACCGTGTCCAGATCTGCGAGACGATCTTCACATACCATTGTAGGGAAAATAGCATAAATCTGATCTACTAGCAATGTTCATACGTCGTGCCCTTGCATTGTGGCCTGGTTCAACATGAACCGGCGTTTCTCGCCCCACCTCGACTCATGTTGCGAGGCGGTTTTATTGGCACGTCCTACCAAAGCAGAGATCTTGTTCCTCTTATTATGGGATCTTTCATCAATATGGGCGCGCGTGACCCCACGACGACCGTTGGTATGACTCCATGTGTTTTTAGATAAGCCTCAAGCGGTCACGCTGAGGACTCTTGATATTTGCTCCCTTTATGAAGGGGCCGAGGCCTATGCCTCTTTTCCACCTCCCTCGCGCCTTCTTGCACCTCGAGATCTAACACCCGAGACCTAAGCTCAAACACCCCAGATCCTCCAATATGTCCGGATCCAACCCTCAAGGCCGGTGGGTGGCCTCCTCGATCCAAGAGGAGGACATTGCGATGCTTAGGGAGGTCGGATACCTGACCGCTGACATCCAGCACAGGCTTCCTGCTCCATGGTAGGCCATCCCTACACCGGAGCCCAATGAGAGCGTCGTGTTTGTTCCTCACTTCCTCCGCGGCTTGGGCCTCACCCTCGATCCCTTTGGAGGGGGCTCATGTTCTATTACGGGTTGGATTTTCATGATCGAGCGCCAGACGCTATCCTCCATATCTCGTCGTACATCATTGTGTGCGAGGCTTTTCTCCATGTCACTCCGCACTTCGGCTTATGGCTCAAGACCTTCGATGTGAAGCCGAAGATGATCGAGGGGCGACCTGTGGAGTTCGGAGGTGCCGTAATAAGCAGGAACACCGATGCCCCGTGGCTAGAGGGTTCTTTCCCAGAAGTATCCTATGTATGGGAATGGAGGTGGTTTTATGTCACGCCTCCCAGAGGCACAAAGTGGGTGGCCGCTCCCGAGTTCCGCTCGGGCGCTCCGCCACAATTGGCGTCATGGACCGACGTAGGGCGGAATTGGGGGCCCGCTAGTGATGTACCAATACTGCAGGGCAGTATCCGGGAGCTTCTTCAGAGGGACATTAACCTTGTCAGCATAATTCAAGTAATGCTAATCTGACGGATGTTCCCGTGCAAACACTGGCCTCTCTTGATGTGGGAGTTCAATCCAGAGGGTCTGCGGACTATCAAGCACTTCTTCGGGCTGAAGCTCGAAGGGATGTGTAAATTATTCTACGGACCACAAGTAAAGTGTCCGGACACCACCGAGGATGCAGGCCTAAGCTGCAATCGCCTAGATGCCCAAGTAAGCAACCTTAAAACCAAACACTTTGTTTTAATTTGTCATAGTCATTATTCTGAAGACCCTCCGTGGCCAGGAATGGCTCAGCAAGGTGGAGAGAATCAGGTGTCCGGCGCCACTTCCCGAAGGCCCGCCTGGTCCAACCGTTGCCAAGATGATTGGCCGGGTGCTCAGCAAAATACCCTCAGGGAAAGATGGAGGAAAGGATAGTGAAGCCGAACTTCACACACTGCGCATACGGACCGGGGGAATTGCTTCCTCCCCAAGGGAGGATAGTCAGGGAGGGGAATCTGAAGCCACCTCCCCGCGCGGGAGGAAAAGGGCCGCCTCCGGAGACTTGGAGACGGAGATGCCCAAACAAGGGAAGAAAGTGCCGCCGGGGAACTCTGCCTCGACGGACGTCCTCACCGCGTCATGCCCACCGACGGGCCAGCCCTCCACCGAGCTGTAAGTTAATCGTTAATTAGAAGGTACTGCATTTCTCTGAGATCAATAACCAGGATTCGTCTTTTGCAGTCCGGCTAGCAGCTCTTCTCAACAGAGTTCGTCTTCAGGGGATCTTCCTTCGGAGATGATGGAGAGCGAGACCCCACCCACCTCTCTGCCTCATGAAGCGGGCGACACCGAGGTGTCGTCACGGAGGAGTCCGGACCTGCCGAAGCCGGAGGCTAATACGTCAGTCGCCCAGAGCCCGGGGCGTTTGGCTCCCACGGGGGGCAATGAGAAGGGTTCGGCACAGTTCGATGTCCGGCCGGATATACTGACGGGCTTTCTGGAGCGAGCTGCGCTGTCGGAGAAGCATCACTCATTAATGAGCGCGGCGCTTAAGAACATTTCATCCGCTACAAGCGGTTTGAATGAGGCATTTATGAGCCTGCTCAGAGGCTTTGAGGTATGTAGCGAAAATACACTATTTTTTGGCACGCGCTAGGTGTGCTCCATATGGATAGTAGCCCCTGAGACTCTGGTTGCCCTCCCTAGGCGGCAAACAGGGGATCATATAGTAATCAGTGCGCTTGTACATATGCGCAGGTATCTTAGGGTCCAGCAGCCGACCAGTCCGTTGAAGTTGGAGCTAAGGAGGCAGATCGGATCTATTGATGCCGATATCACGCTGGTAAACGAGCGGTTGAACGAGTCACAAGGTATGTGCCCTGCTTTCCTTATTATGTTGTATAGGAAAATGTGAGAGGGGCATAATATGAATGCAATATGCTTGGACTGCAGATGGTGCTGCTGCCATAGAAGCCCTGGGGGTGGAACTTGCCCATGCCAAGGAACAAGCTCGGGTTAGCAATACGGCTGCCCTAAAGGCGGCCGAAGAATTGAGAGCCGAACAGGCTGCTCATCGCCGAACCGAGGAAAAAATAGCCGAAATGGCCGTAGAGTTGAAAAATGCCGCCGACCGGTATGAATTCCTTGAAAAGGAGCATAAGGCTAGTTCGGCCGACCTGAATAAGGCACTTAATGCCGCCAAGGAGATGCGGACCGAGGTCAGGGGTGTGTGGGAGGAGCTTCAACAGGCTGGTAAAATCGCGGCTGGGGGCTCCTACCTACTACGGACGAAGTTTTTGGATCCGAAGTATGCTCCCTTGGAGAGCTGGAGTCCGGCAGATGTGTATGCGGACTTGGCGAAGAGTACAGCTGATGCGGCCAAGTTTTTCGAGGATCAAGGTTATAAAGAAGTGAGGAACTTTTCTGGTCGCAATTCAGTGCTCCCGCGCGCCCGCTACCGTTAAGTGAGAAGATGGCTACTATGGTGGAGCTTCATAGGCTGTCCGGGCTTGCAATGAGGTCCATAATAGACCATCTTTGGCCGAAGGGGCCTAAGCCAGACAATTACTTTGGTTTGGTGCAACAATTCCTTGGGGCCGTGCCTCAGATCGATGCCATGAGGAGGTCGGCGTGCATAGAGGGTGCACGAATGGCTCTTGCCCGCGTTAAAGCCTGTTGGACGGATATGGAGGCCACCATTGTAGCGACCCATGATCCGATGGGAAGCCAATATCCGGCCGAGCACTACTTGGCGCAGGTCATAGAAGGTGCCCGCCTAATAGAGGCGCAATGCTCGAAGAATGTCTTGTTCGAGTGACAAATCGAATCATTGTAAAAACAATGTTATTTTGGTTATAAGGCTATATTTATACTTTTTGCCCGAAAGTATTATTGTGTCTCCTGTGCGGCCGTTT
>NC_041393.1:254618025-254633976 GCF_002162155.2 Triticum dicoccoides
CCTGAATAAGCTATTCAGGAACCCTTCCTAACTGCCCGAGAACAGACAGCTAACTGTGCATACTATACTAGTTAACTGATGGGCGGACTTTTTCTAGCACCATTTTTTCGCATTGTTTTTTAGCCATAATTATTGAACAGTTCATCGGAATGATGCATATGATATATCGTTGGATAGATATTGAAAAGGAGCAAAAAAAACTCATGTTAACCATTTCCCAAAATTGATTCGATTTTTAAACAAAATTAAAAAAATTGAAAATCCATCAAACGAGTTTTTGATGTTTTAGTGAAAGGAATTTTAAAAAAAATTATCCGAACAATGTATATGATATAGCATTAGAAAGTTACCGATTTGCCCAAACTTTGGCATATATAACACATTCTCAGATTTGCTATGGTTTAAGAGAAGTTTTCTAAAAACTAACGTCATTTTCGACATTTCTTGCCCGAACTGCTACAGTACACGCTAAGTGCTCAAGCAGAATACCTAACTGCCCCATGCTGAGCAAGCTAACTGCCGTATCGAATAAATTATTATTTTTCTTTTTATTCTTTTTTTCCCAGTTCAAGTTAACTGCTAGGACTGATATAGATAACTGTCGAAGATCGGGGCAGGTAATACCTAGTTAATTGCCGAACCAAAAATACTAAAAAAAATCATTCTCTTTTTCGGGTCAAGCTAACCGCCAGGACTGAAATGGCTAACTGTCGAGATTGCACACCAAGTTAACTGTTGGACCTAGTTTTTTTTAATTTTTTGGGGTCGAGCTAACCGTCGGGATTGAAATTGCTAACTGTTGGGATTGTGACAGTACACCAAGTTAACTACCGGACCGAATATGCAAAAAAATCATTACTTCTTTGCATGTGTCACAATACCTGCCGCAATTTTTCAGAAGTTAACTCCACATATCGCAAAAGTTAATTACACCTAGTTAACTGCTATAAACAAGCTAACCACCCGACCAGAATAGCTAACTAACATATGACGACCGAGCTAACTATCGTGACTTAAGACATTTTATTTTTTTTCCTGGTTTTTCCCGGATCAAGCTATCTGTCGGTATTGGAATAGCTAACTGTTGGGGATTGCGGCTATCAACAAAAGCTAACTGTAGGACTGAAGGTACTAAATTTTTTATTTTTTTATTATTTTCCTGAATATGCCATTTAGAAACCGTTCCTAATTGTAGGAGAACAGACTGCTAACTGTATGAACAATACTAGTTAACTGCCGGGTGGATTGTTTCTGGCATCATTTTTTTGCACTATTTTTGGGTCATAATTATGAACCATTAGTCGGATTGATGCAAATGATATACCGTTGGATATATATTGAGAAGGAGCAAAAAATTCATGTTGATCATTTTCCCAAAACCGATCTGGTTTTTAAACAAAATTCAAAAAACTAAATATCCATCAAACGAGTTTTCAATGTTTTTGTGAAAGGAATTTTCAAAGCTTTTTGTCAGAATGATGCGTATGATATACCGTCAGAAAGGTATCAATTAGCCCAAACTTTGGCATATATAACACGTTTTCAGATTTGCTACGGTTTAAGGGCAGTTTTCAAAAAACCAACATCATTTTCGACATTTTTTTCCTGAACTGCTATAGTACACGCTAACTGCCCGAGCGGAATAGATAACTGACATATGTTGACAAAGCTAACTGCTGGGACTTAAGACACTATTTTTTTTCTTTCTTTCGTTTTTCCCCGGGTCAAGCTAACTGCCGACACTGAAAGAGCTAATTGTCGTTAACAACCATTTAACTGCCGGACTGAAGGCACTAATTTTTTATAATAATTTTTTCTCCTGGGTCATGCTAACCGCGGGGCCCAAAATAGCTAACTTCTAGGACTGTCGCAGTTAAGAAGAAGTTAACTGCCCGACTGAAGATGCTAATTGTTGTACTCGCTAGGCAAGGAATAAAGTCAAAAGAAAGAAGACAACAAAACAAAAGAGAAGCAGAAGCAGTACCAGTGACGACCACAAATAAAAGCAGCATCATGTTGTTTCTAAAAAAGCAGAAGCAGCTAGCACAGTCGGCAGCATGCAGTTAGTAGTGTAAACTAAAATGAGACAGAGAACGAAAGAGAAAATAGGAGGAGACATCCATGAGCTAGTACTGATGCTTGACAAAAGTTCCATCATAGTATGCTCCCGTGAAACACAGGCTAGCTTTGGTCATCCATCCATTCATCCATCTTCCAGGGAGGGGTGGTACGTAATAGAACCAACATGAATGCACTAGCTGTTAGGCTGGATCGATCCAAGTTAATTGAACCGGGCTAGCTAGCTTAATCTCACTCAATATTCAGGGAGGTGATCGATCACCATCGAATCAGGGTTCTCATCGGCTTCAGATAACTGCTATAAATTGCAAAGTTAACTGACATAATTTATGTGTATTTTTTCATAAATAAGTGCAAAAGAATTGTTACAACTCAAAAAGTTAATTATTATGTTTGAGTACAGATAACTGCAGAAATGCACTATGTTTTGCTCTTACCACACGAGGGACGAGCTAACTGCCCCAATCTCGTAATCACCACTATGAGCAGCGCACACACCACCAGTTTTGAGAAGAGACAACGGCTGAAACATCAAACACAAGCTCACGTGCGCACCCTTGACCTGAACATCAGTTAACAATAAAAAACCAGAGCAGTTAACAACAAGCAACATCACCGCTTAACAACAAATTTGAAGTTAAACATCATTTAAGCAGTTAACAACAAATTAGAAGTTAGGAGCAGTTAAAAGAATTAGTAGTGCAGTTAGGCTATAGCTGTGCCGTAGCATCAAAGTAGCACCGGTTGCCTTCATGCTTGCCACCCCGGGTGAAGGTGCAGGGAAGGTCCACGGTGCTCGTGCTCGGCACCACGAGTTGCTAGGGGCTTCTCCTCGCATGTAGCTACACACAACGACCCGAGTTAACTGCTGTTTTTGCACAGCGGCAAATCCTCTGGTCCCGGTGGGCATGCGGCCATGGGGAGGCGCCAAACGGCCGGCTGATGCGGCGGGGGGGGGGAGCTGAACTGCCCACCATGGAATAGAGGAGTCAGCCACGAGCAGCTCGCCCCTCCGTGCGTGGAGGTAGATCGATGAGAGAGGGGTAGTGGAACGAGCGGGGAGGAGGGAATTTGCTGTAGTTACTTGGGGAGAGGGGCGCGACCACCACGCGTGAAAAATAGGAGACTGGTGGATGGCCGACGGGAGGTGGGGCGGTGCCACACGTAGGGAAGGAGGATGAGGACGGGCGCGAGGTCGTCGGTGGGGGAGGTGCTCGAGGCCGCCGATGGGGAAGGATACTGGGGCGGCGTGCAGCGGCTAGCGGGGAAGGATGCTTCAGGGAGGGACGCACGATCGTGGGTGGGCAAGGAGGCTTGGAAGATACGAGCATGGCCGCCGGCGGGGGAGGAGGCTGGGACAGGAGTGGCGGATCACCCGATCTAGATCAGGCACAGGAGGGAACAAATTTGTGGGGTTGAGAGAGAGACAAAGCGCGAGAGGTGGGTGCGGTCCAGGTTTTGTTCGGGACCTGCACGGTGGCCCAGCAACCGGCGACAGACTAGAGCTCACTCACTCCCTCGCGGCTCTGGAGCACCGCTCGCTCGCTCGCTCGCCCCCTTGGGGAAAAGAAACAAGGTAGTCGGGGGAGGTGGTTTGTGAATAAGCTTATTTGGGAACTCTAGAGGGGTTGCGGAATAGTCCCATCCTATATATATATATATATATATATATATATATATATATATATATATATATATATATATATAAGTAATCTGAAAGTTAGCAGTCGTTGGCTTCAGCCCCCACAGATACAATGCGGGGGTGTTCGTGAAAAATATGCGTAATCACACTTGATCCAACGTCTTGTCCATTAAGGAGGTGATCGCATATCGAACTAGGCAACCAGACTATATAGCTGTAACACTTTCGCTTAGCCATGGGAGTTTGACGGTGGGGCAACTATGTAGCCCCTAGTACTTTTGCGTGCATCCTAATAGGGGTGCATATGTACATGGCTGGTAAACGACCCTTCGTTAATGCGGAGGAATCCTAAATATTCCGGTGAGTCTTCGAGTGGTTGAACAGTCTCTCGCTATATCATGACAGTCAGTTTTCGGCTTTCTCTACTGAGGTGCTCATCCGGAATAACTAGGGCACAATCACAGTAGTTCTCCTTTGGCTGCCTTAGCCGATAAGAATGCAACGTAAGGCGGCAAACCCAGGAGCCGGGCAAACCCAACATTTGACCAAAGACATGATTCGGAGCTGATGCATATAAGGCCAAACTCGTGACGCCGAACACTCCCGAAGGTATTCGGTCTTTGTAATAGAAAATAGGCTGAAGAATGCCTTTTCATTATAAACCCTGTATTTCCAGGTACGTGCGTTAATCTGTCGTGGTGAAATGTCAATAACGGCAGTATCCTCTGTGGGTATGGAACCCATGGGATGGTTAAACAACAAGAGGCAATAGAAAAGGTTTACACAGGGGCTTAATCTAAAAAGAAACATGTTGAGCAGGGCCCTGCTGCATGTCTGTGCCTTTGTCTCCGTTGTGTTGTATCCTAGAAGGGTATCGCGCGAACTTTGTCTGTAAAAAAAGAAAACTTGTAGGAGAGTACAACTTAAGTATGCGATGGATAATAAAAGTGTAAGATGTTGGCCTGCCAATAAGGTTGAGCCAAGTGTGGGGTTATAGTAAATATTTATAGCCCCCGGTGTCCTCTATGGGATTACATATACGGTGCCCTAGTTCAGTTTTATCCGGGCTACCGGACTCGTCTAACCGTGTCTGTGGTCTTAATGACCAGTCATGTTTTCTGATATTGGAGGCCGCTTATAGTTTGGCCGCTAGGGCCGTCGTGTGTTCCTCTGCACGTGAAGAGCGCTCTGTGTTTTCGTTAATGGTTATGACGCCACGTGGACCAGGCATCTTGAGTGTAAGGTAGGCATAGTGCGGTACTGTGTTGAAGCGGGCGAAGGCCGTTCTTCCAAGCAATGCATGATAGCCGCTTTGGAAGGGTGCAATGGTGAAGGGTAGTTCTTCGCTTCTGGAGTTTCCTGGGGAGCCGAATGTTACCTCCGGTACGACGGAGCCCCTGCCGTAGGCTTCAACACCTGGTATCACCCCTTCAAAGGTGGTGTTGCTTTGGCTGAGTCTGGATGGGTCTATCCCCATCCTGCAGACAGTGTTCTCGTATATTAAATTGAGACTGCAGCCGCCGTCCATGAGGACGTGGGTGAGATGGTATCCGTCAATTATTGGGTCAAGCACTAAGGCCTCTGATCCTCCGCGCCGAATACTAGTTGGGCAGTCCATGTGATCGAAGGTGATCGGACAAGCCGTCTAGTAGTTAGGTGTGGGTACGATGGGCTATTTATCTACGTGTCTCTGAGCGCGCGTTCATGCCTTCTTGTGTGCGTCGCGTGGATCATGTTTACCGTTTTAATCTTTGGTGGGAATTTTTTCTGTCCCCCAGTGTTCGGCTGGCGAGGTTCATCCTCGTCTTCACTTGGTGTTTCCCTCCCCTTGTGTTCGGCATTTAATCTGCGGCGTGCTTGAAGACCCAACATTCTCTGTGCGTGTGGTTCGCAGGTTTCTCGGGGGTGCCATGAATTTGGCACACTCTGTCCAGGACTCTGTTCAGACTGGACGGTCCCTCTTTACTGCCTTTAAATGGCTTTTTTTGCTGATCAGGTCGAGAGCCCCTGAATCCGGCATTGACCGTTGTGTTGTCCGGGCTCTCTTCCTTGTTTTGGCGTTTGTTTTTATTACGCCGTGGCTTCCCGTTTCCATCCTTATTTCGGATGTGCTGGGGTCGCTAGTGCCTTTACAGGCTAGACAGCTATCTTCACCCGTGCAAAAGCGGGTCATAAGGCTTGTTAAGGCTGCCATTGTCCTTGGCTTTTCTTGGCTGAGGTGTCTGGCGAGCCACTCGTCGCGGATGCTGTGTTTGAATGCCGCTAAGGCTTCGGCATCCGGGCAATCAACAATTTGATTCTTCTTAGTGAGGAATCTGTTCCAGAGCTTGCGAGCGGACTCTCCGAGTTGTTGGATTATGTGACTTAAATCGTCCGCATCCAGAGGCCGGACATAAGTCCCTTGAAAATTGGCCCTGAAAGCATCCTCGAGTTCCTCCCAACTCCCAATTGAATTTTTGGGGAGGCTCTTCAACCAGTGTCGAGCTGGTCCCTTCAGCTTGAGGGGAAGGTATTTGATGGCGTGGAGGTCATCCCCATGAGCCATGTGAATATGCAGGATAAAATCCTCGATCCAGACCCCTAGGTCTGTCGTTCCGTCGTATGCCTCTATGATCACAGGTTTAAAACCCTGTGGAAATTCATGGTCCAGTACTTCTTCGGTGAAGCACAGGGGGGTGGGCGCCCCCCCACCCTCCTGTCCAGGGGGTGGGCCCCCTGAGGTGTTTCTTCCGCTCAATAATTCTTATTAATTCCAAAAATAAGTTTTGTGGAGTTTCAGGATTTTTGGAGCAGTGCAGAATAGGTTTTCAATGTTTGCTCCTTTTCCAGCCAGAATTCCAGGTGTCAGCATTCCCCCTCTTCATGGTAAACCTTGTAAAATAAGAGAGAATAGCCATAAGTATTGAGATATAATGTGTAATAACAGCCCATAATGCGATAAATATCGATATAAAAGCATGATGCAAAACGGACGTATCAGCCAACCGGCTTGGACGGAACAGGCGATGGAAACGAGTCCTGGCATACCGCAGAACGGAGGAAACGGCATTGTGTTTGACCGGCCATGTTGGAAACGGGATCCTGTTCATCAGAGGTGTCAGTGTTCTGGGAACGGGGGTACCCAGACTTGCCTGCATGCGGCCTGCGGCGTGGCTCAAGGAGTGGCCCAGTACGGCCCATCTTCATCAACACATGCTCAAGACCCTCGCGAGGGGCCAAGCCTCGCGGGGCGGATGATAGGAGGCTTCCTCAGGCACGGGCTCGTCAGGCTGGCTTGCAAGGAGGCGGAGAGATCAAGGCGGGGTACCTCACGAGGTGCCCATGACGGAAGCCATGACGACCAAGGCCAGGCGGGTGCCGGCCTGCGCAGAGTCCTTGTTTCCTATTTTATGCAAAGGGGGCAAGCGCAGGCAAGAGTATCAAGCAAAGGCAACCATTTCGGTGCAACAAGACCAAGACCAGCAGGGCAGCAGGACGGAGGTCATCGTGGAGCCCAAGCCGGCGTCATCGTCAGGGCCTTTGGCAGGCGAGGACCAACTTTAGTCAGGATAAGTGTACTAGATGTTCCCTTCAAAATGGCCAATTGTTGGCGCCCTTCCCGCTCAATATTTGGGAAGAGGCCCGGGGCCTTCGCCTATAAATAGGAATAGCCACCCACAGTGTAGGAGATCCGGTATTGGTAGACGGAAGAGTCTAGAGGCCGTTCATCGCCCCAGCCAATAACAGACCCTCGCGAGGCTGTTCTTCCACTGTACTGTTCCTCATCAGCCCCAGAGGCAATCCACCACACCACAAACTGGAGTAGGGTATTACACCACAATGGTGGCCTGAACCAGTATAAATCTCGTGTCCCTTGTGTTGTTCTTCATGTAGTTTAGATCCTTGCGAGGCGGCGAGACATGGGTAGGCAGGAGGTGTGATCTCCGCGTGCACCCCAGTGTTCAAACCTTAAGGGTCTGCCGGAACCCGAAATCCGACATTTGGCGTGCCGGGTAGGGGCGCGCGGAAGCTTCCCCTTCCACCAACCCGCGCTCCGCGAACACCGCAATTCGCCCTCATGATGGGCAACGCGCCGCCCGCTCCGGTCGCCGGCGCCAGCATGGGGGCCAGGAGGCTCCGAACCTTGGACCCCGCCTTGCGATAGGTGCAATGGCCGAACAAGTTCAAGCCGGAGATGCCACCGCACTACAACGGGGTGGCCGATCCGCTGGCTTTCTTGCTGGCATACAAGGAGGCCGTCCTCAAAGCTGGGGGCGATGACAGGGTCATGGCCAACTGGCTCCCCATGGCCCTCACTGGCGTCCCGCGCATGTGGCTGCTCCACCTGCCGACGGCTTCCGTGGCCTCCTGGGGGGGACTGTGCAGCCTCTTCCTCGCCTGGTACGCCGTACAGGCGCACCCGGTCATCGCAGCTCTCCTAGGTGGCTCGCAGGCACCACCTTCAGGCCGCCACATCAAGTCATTCGTCCGCCAGATCGGTGCCGCTTTCGCGCCGCGTGGGGCGCCTCCGGGCTGGGCGGCGCCTAAAGCCGATCTGGCCTTCAGCTCGGATGATCACCCCTCCAACTCGGCCTGCTCGGGCACGCTCCCAATGCTATGCACCCCCACCATCTGTCAGGTGGCCATCACCAGGACCCTCATCGACGGCGGTGCAGGCCTCAGCGTGCTCTCAGTGGAGACCTTCAGCCTTCTCCACATACCACTGGAGCGGCTGCAGCCCAACAGTCCCTTCTTGGGCGTCGGAGGCGGCTCCACCGGCTCCCTGGGCCAGATCCGCCTTCCGGTGACCTTCGGCACCTACGACAACTTTCGCACGGAGCTAATCGACTTCGACATCACCCCCATCGGCCTCCCATACAACGCCATCCTTGGCTACTCGGCACTAGCCCGGTTCATGACCGCAACTCACCCAGCGTACAACCTCATGAAGATACCCGGGAGTAGCGGCGTCCTCACCATGTCTGGGGACACCGGGGATGCGTTACAAGCGCTCAAGCTCTCGTTCAAGGCCGCGGCGGTGGCGTAGCTCGCCGACTCAGACGCCCCTGAACCCAAGGGGGCTGCACCGGCCAAGAAGAAGCAGCTATTCACTCAGGACAAGGCGGAAACCATGCAGGTACTGGTCGACAAAGACGGATCTGCCAGCGCCACCTTCACCATAGGCGCCAACCTCGAGCCCGAACAGGAGGAAGCCTTGGTAAAGTTCTTACGCGCGAACAAGAAGGTATTCGCGTGGGAACCTGATCAGCTAGCAGGGGTCCCGAGGGGCGTAATTGAGCACCACCTCAATGTGTGCCCCAACGTGCACCCCGTGAAGCAGAAGGTGAGGCGGCAGTCCACTAAGAAGCAAGCTCTCATCGTCCAAGAGACTCGCAAGTTGGAGGCGGCAGGGGTCATTCGCGAGGTCCGTTACCCAGATTGGTTGGCTAACCCGGTTGTCATGCCGAAGAAGGAGGGAAGGAACGCATGTGTGTCGACTTCACCAACCTCAACAAGGCCTGTCCCCAGGATCCATTCCTGCTCCCTCGCATCGACCAGATCGTCGACTCCACCACTGAGTGCGACTTGTTGTGCTTCCTGGATGCCTTCTCCGGCTACCGCCAAATCAAGATGGCAGTAGAAGATGTAGAAAAGACGGCCTTCCTGACCCCGTGCGGAGTGTACTGCTATACATGCATGCCGTTCGGGCTGCGCAATGCTGGTGCGACCTTTCAGCGGCTGATGCACATCGCCTTGGGCCGGCAGCTCGGGAGGAATGTTGAGGCTTACATTGATGACATTGTGGTGAAGTCTCGGGAGGCAAAAACCCTGATACAGGACTTGGAGGAAACCTTCACGAGCCTAAACAAAGTGGACCTGTGGCTCAACCCAGAGAAGTGTGTGTTTGGGGTCCCCTCGGGCAAGCTCTTGGGTTTCCTCGTATCCCACCGGGGCATCGGGCCAACCCAGAAAAGGTAAAAGCAGTCGAGGACATGAGCCCGCCGAAGACCCTCAGAGAAATGCAGAAGCTCACCGGGCGCGTAACCGCGCTAGGGCGCTTCATCTCCAAACTGGGGGAACGAGTGTTGCCCTTCTTCAAGCTGATGAAGAAGAAGGGCCCCTTTGAATGGACTGAAGAGGCCGACAAGGCGTTCCAGGATCTCAAGAGGTACTTGACCAGCCCCCCGGTGATGGTGGCTCCGCGCCCTTAGGAGCCCCTGGTGCTCTACCTTGCGGCCACCCCCTATTCTGCCAGCGCAGCCCTGGTGGTTGTTAGGGAGGAGCGTAGGACCAAGGCCACAGCAGCCGTCCGGGTTAAAGCAAAGCACGGCCAAAAGGGCCTCACAGAGACCGCGGCTGCAGCCGAGAAGGACCAGCCACAAAAGGGAAGCACACTCGGAACAGAGGAGGCCCCTCCTCCAGGCAACCAGTCGCTGGGGGCTCCGTTGTCTCAGGAGGCGCCCCGGCTCCGGAGGACACTGGTGGCGCCAGCACTCCCAACCAAGTCGAGCACCCTGTGTACTTCGTCAGCACGGTGTTACGGGACGCAAGGGCGCGATACCCCATGCCTCAGAAACTCCTCCTCGCGCTATTGGTGGCCTCACGCAAGCTGTGGCACTATTTCCAAGGCCATCCCATCAAGGTTGTCTCAGCATACCCCCTGGAAAGGGTGCTCAGGAGCCCCAACTCAGCTGGAAGAGTCGCTGAGTGGAACATCGAGCTGCAAGCGTTTTAGATAGAATTCAGCACAACCAGAGTCATCAAGGGGGCCGCACTTCCGGACTTCGTGGCGGAATGGGCAGAGGCGCCAGGCCTCGAGGCTGGCAAGGATCGATCGCTCTCCCCAGGGAGCGAGGCACCGGACGGATGGGTCATGTACTTCGACGGGGCATTCTCCCGACACGACACGGGGGCTGGTGCGGTGCTCGTATCCCCCACTCAAGACAAGCTCTACTACGCTGTGCAACTCTATTTTCAGCACGGGGGAAAGGTCTCCAACAACATAGCAGAATATGAAGGCCTGATAGCAGGCCTGAAGACTGCAGTCGCCCTGGGGGTGAATCGCCTCACCATCAAGGGTGAGTCGCAGCTCCACATTAACTTCTCCAACAAAGTATATGAACCAAAGGACGAGCACATGGAAGCCTACCTCGCGGAGGTCCGCAGGATGGAGAAGCAGTTTTGGGGGCTAGAGTTGCAGTATGTGCCTCGCGGCACCAATCAAGAGGCTGATGACATCGCCAAAAGGGCATCCAGGCGGCTACCTCAGGAGCCCGGCGTCTTCAAGGAGCGGCTCTTCAAGCCCTCGGCGACGCCATCACTGTCAAGCACGGTGCAGCCTCGGGGGGAGCTCCCCCAGCCGCCTGCCTCGGGAGCCCCGGTCTGTGGCCCGACATCAGGAGCGCTCCTGCTCCTGGCGCTGGAACCTCAGGAGGGGTGCTGGATCATGGAGCTCAGGAGTTACCTGACACGAGGCACATTGCCGGAAAAGGAGGAGGAAGCGGAGCATGTGGCACGGCAGGCCACAGCATACTGCCTTAAGGATGGGGAGCTCTACCGAAGACGACCGAATGATGTGTCCCTATGTTGCATTTCCAGGGAGCAAGGGAAGGAGCTATTGGCAGACATACACGGTGGTGATTGTGGGCGTCACTCATCGTCACGAACTCTCGTTGGCAAGGCTTTCCGCAGCGGGTTCTATTGGCCCACGGCACTCAATGACGCTGTGGAACTGGTGAATGCTTGCGAGGCCTATCAGTTCCATGCCAAGCAGATCCATCAGCCGGCGGGAGGTCTGCAGACTATACCCCTCTCATGGCCCTTCGCGGTTTGGGGACTGGATATCCTGGGCCAGTTCCCTCGGGCTCCAGGGGGCTACCGCTACCTCTATGTCGTTGTGGACAAATTCACCAAGTGGGCTGAGGTGGAAGCTGTCCGCACTATTCCTGTAGGCTCCGCGGTCAAGTTCATTAAGGGCCTCGTGAGCCGATTCGGGGTGCCGAACCGCATCATCACCGACAACGGTTCGCAGTTCACCAGTAACCTCTTCAAAACATATTGTGCTAACCTTGGAACGCAGATATGCTACGCTTCAGTGGTGCACCAGCGAAGCAACGGTCAGGCCGAGCGAGCCAACGCAGAGGTCCTGAGGGGCCTCAAGACCAGGACCTTCAAGAAGAAGCTGGAGGCCTGCGGCATGGGCTGGTATGACGAGCTCTAGTCCGTGTTGTGGTCAATCCGCACGACTGCAACCAAGCCAACTGGCGAGACCCCGTTCTTTCTGGTTTATGGAGCTGAAGCCGTTCTCCCTCATGAGGTCAGACGTCGTTCCGCGCGGGTCCTGGCGTTCGACGAAGCGCAGCAGGACGCCATGCGGGGGACGGATCTCTTGCTGGGGGAGGAGCATCGCCAAGAAGCCGCGCTGCGGGCAGCAAGGTACCAACAAGCACTGCGGTGATACCACTACCGCAACATCCGCCCCAGGACTCTCGAGGTAGGGGACCTCGTGCTCAGACGGGTTCTCTCCAGGGAGGGGCTGCATAAGCTCTCTCCCATGTGGGAGGGCCCGTTTAAGGTTGTTCATGTTTCCAGGCCCGGCTCCGCACGCTTGGAGACCCAGGAGGGGGTGCCCGTCCAGAACGCGTGGAACATCCAACATCTCCGAAGGTTTTACCCCTGAAAAAGGCCCGGTGCCTATGAAGAAGGCGAATGCCTGTGAAGTTGCAGTGTTTTGGGAAAAGGCCCGGTGCCTGTGAAGAAGGCGAATGCCTGTGAAGTTGCAGTGTTTTGGGAAAAGGCCCGGTGCCTATGAAGAAGGCAAATGCCTGTGAAGTTGCAGTGTTTTGGGAAAAGGCCCGGTGCCTATGAAGAAGGCGAATGCCTGTGAAGTAGCTGTGTTTTGGGAAAAGGCCCGGTGCCTATGAAGAAGGTGAATGCCTGTGAAGTAGCTGTGTTTTGGAAAAGGCCCGGTGCCTGGGAAGAAGGCAAACGCCTGTGAAGCTCGCCGCCCGTGACACTCTCACGTAATAATGAGTGGGGCTGTACACGCCCCGGAGTCTCCGGAGTGCCGCCCTCGGGCCTCGGGGGCTCCCGCCCATGCCCAGTGGCAGCACTTAGCTCCACGCTGGTGAGAAGACGTTGAAGACTAGACTAGGTGACGGACGCGACTTCTTTCATTTGCTTTCCGCAGTTGGCTTGTTTGTTCCTATTTGAAGTTTTTCTGAAGCCGTTGCCGTTTCAAACTCGCGACCCCTCGTCCGTTTCACTTGCTGGTTTTTGTTTTCTCTCGCGCGAAGTCTCACGATGGAGGAACACGGGCACCCTCGCGAGTGTTTTCTACCCCGGTGGTTTGGAACTTCCTTATCCGAGTCCGCTGCGGGAGCACCCCTCCCATTCCGTGCCCCACGGGCATCGCGACGCAGCCACGGGACTTCGGTTAGTTGTCCTTGCTACCAAGGCTGGAGATTATCCCCGCTGACTAAACCCTGCAGGACACAAGGCGCACGACAAGGCCCGAGCCTCAAGAGGCGAGGATTGCAACAAGCTTCCCCCCAAGACCCCCGTGGGGGACCAGACTACATTCTTTTTACGCAGGAAAGAAAGGAAAGCAAAAGGGGGCACGACCTGCCCGGCGCCAACTCTCAGCGAAGGCTCGTACTGCCTCCAGAGCTCAGCTGGATTCCGCCTCCTGCTTCATTGAGGCGCAGCGTCGGACCGACCCGCTGCCCTCTCCCAGGCGAGCGCAGTGACGAGGGGGCTGGTCGCGACCGCCACTGGAGGAGCTGCCATCCGAAGGGGAGTCACCAGAGCTTGGCGGGCCTCAGGCCCCGCTACCCGCGCGCCCTCCGCCACCTTCACCCCGACCAACGCCAAGGCTAGGCGCGCGGCCGCGGTCATCGTCCTCGGGGCAGCATCCGGCACGGCGGCCATCTTCCCGGAACACCCTCACGTAGAGGGTGGCATCGCCGTCGAACTTGAAGTGCAGAGTGCATCATCGACACAGACCGCGCGTGCGGGCAAATGTTTGCCAGCCGCGGGTCAAGGCCGCCCTAGCGGTGGTGACCTCCAGGGTAGCCCAAGAGGACCTGCTGTAGCAACCATCTGCCTGAAGCCAAAGGCCGCCTGGGGCACCAACCGGAAGCTCACTGATGAAGAAGCGGGGGAGCTGGAGCCAGGTGCCGGTCGGGTCCGCCGACCACACGACGAACTCCGGCAGCACCTCTGCCGAGCGGAAGCGTGGCCTTGGGGGTCGTGCAGCCCCAGCGTACCTCTCGATGGCAGTCGGACGCCCACCGCTCCGTAGAGGGCTGTTTCCACGGCCACGGGAGGCCGCAACAGGGGTCGTGGGGTGCTTGCGAGGGCGGCCCTGGCTACGCTTGGCCGGAGGGGAGCCGGGCCCTTCCTGGCGAGCCTTCCCTTTCTCCGTGGCCGAGAACCTCTTCGACGGGGCCATGGGGATGGCGAGCGGCCGAGAAGAAGACGGAGAGTAGCAAGGAGGGATGAACTAGAGGGGCTCGCGCCGTTCCGTACATATAGCTGAGGGAGGCCAACCGACGGCCTCCACGATCATAGGTAATCATGACCCGTTTTGCATGCAGGGACTTGTCAATTCGTGCAGTTACCGAGGTGTCCTGGGGGGCCAGGATGCCCACGTCCAAACAACCGCCACGCGGCGCCCAAGGCCGCAGGCTATTGGGGCCCGCGACGCTTCGCACTTGCCTCTTCGCTTCTCTGCTAAGCCAAGTCCAAGCGCGCCTTGGGCCCGGGGGCTACTGTCGGCGTTCTGGGAATGGGGGTACCCAGACTTGCCTGCCTGCGGCCTGCGGCGTGGCTCAAGGAGTGGCCCAGTAAAGCCCATCTTCATCAACACATGCGCAAGACCCTCGCGAGGGGCTAAGCCTCGCGGGGCGGATGACAGGAGGCTTCCTCAGGCACGGCCTCATCAGGCTGGCTCGCAAGGAGGCGGAGAGATCAAGGCAGGGTACCTCACTAGGTGCCCATGACGCAAGCCATGACGACCAAGGCCAGGTGGGCGCCAGGCGGGCGCCGGCCTGCATAGAGTCCTTGTTTCCTCTTTGGTGCAAAGGGGGCAAGCGTAGGCAAGAGTATCAAGCAAAGGCAACCATTTCGGTGCAACAAGACCAAGACCAGCAGGGCAGCGGGACAGAGGTCATCGTGGAGCCCAAGCCGGCGCCATCGATGGCCTTTGGCAGGCGAGGACCAACTTTAGTCTGGATAAGTGTACTAGATGTTCCCCTTCAAAATGGCCAATTGTTGGCGCCCTTCCCGCTCAATATTTGGGAAGAGGCCCGGGGCCTTCGCCTATAAATAGGACTAGCCACCCACAGGGTAGGAGATCCGGTATTGGTAGACGGAAGAGTCTAGAGGCCGTTCATCGCCCCAACCAAGAATAGACCCTCGCGAGGCTGTTCTTCCACTGTATTGTTCCTCATCAGCCCCAGAGGCAATCCACCACACCACAAACTGGAGTAGGGTATTACACCACAATGGTGGCCTGAACCAGTATAAATCTCATGTCCCTTGTGTTGTTCTTCGTGTAATTTAGATCCTTGCGAGGCAGTGAGACATGGGTAGGCAGGAGGTGTGATCTCCGCGTGCACCCCAGTGTTCGAACCTTAAGGGTCTGTCGGAACCCGAAATCCGACAGGAGGGGTCTGGTGTACCGCAAAACGGAGGAAACGGACTTGTGTTGGACCTCCTATGGTCGAAACGGGGTTCTGTTGATCGGGAGGGGTGTGGCGTACTGCAAACGGAGGAAACGGACTTGTGTTGGAGCGCTACAGTCGAAATGGGGGTCCTGTTCATCGGGAGGGGTGTGGCGTACTGCAAAACGGGACTCCACGGGATACTGTTCATCTCCACCGTCGACCTCCTCCAGCCTCCACGGGCTACTGTTCATCCACCGTCGACCTCCTCCAGCCTCCAAGGGCTACTGTTCATCCACCGTCGACCTCCTGCAGCCTCCACCTACGACTATTCATCCACGGGCTCCTGTTCATCCAGTCTCCACCGTGCGCTACTCCACCGGCTACTGTTCAGCCACCCCTCTCCACGGGCTCCTGTTCAACCACCCCTCCACAGCTACGGTTCATCCACCCCTCCACCATCTACTGTTCATCCAGCCCTCCACGGGGTCGTCCTATTCATCCAGCCCTCCATGCGGTCCTGTTCATCTAGCCCCAACCGGCTCGATCGGGGTCCTGTTCATCTAGAGGCAACACCACGGGGTC
>NC_041393.1:254634177-254686593 GCF_002162155.2 Triticum dicoccoides
GCAGAGGCAGCATCGATCAGCTTCAGTTAGCAGCAGTAGCGAAGGAATCGCTCGATCGGGTTCCGTTAACAGCCATCGATCGATCGCTCGGATTCAGTAACACATAGCCTGCAGTGCAACGCTCGGGTTCATTTAGAGCCCAACGCCTCGCTCAGGTTCAGTTACAGCCAACGCCTCGAGAGAAACGCGCATCGCTCGCCCCCCCTACCACCCACCATAACCGGGAACTCGCCGAAATTTTCCTCACCCTCGCTTCTACGATGATTTTTTCCGTCATGGACGGCCCAAAGAATGTCATGCAGCTGCGTCTCTAGCCCGCCCAGGACGAAAAGCCCATTTTCCGTCATGATTTTTTGTCATAGAAGTAGGAGCCCACCACATCTATGATGATACCGGGATTTGTCACAATTATCATCATAGAAGTGTCATAAGTATGACAGAAAAAAATTGTTCGGCCCAAAATGTCACAGATGTGTCTTTTTTTGTAGTGAGGACTGATGCATGCCCGTCTGAGTGTAGGACTGCTACTGCTGGTAGTTGCTAGACTAGGTGGGATCCGAGTCTTCCACCTGCCGTCCTCATAGCCATATCCTCCTCCTCCATCATCTCCATCGTGGATGAGGTTGAGCATCCTCCTGTCTAGGTCACCGTACGCTGGCTCCCCCATTCTAGGTATTGTAGCGAGCAGCATGCAAACACCCATACGCTCCCTGCCCGCCATCCACCACCCGCGCTCGGACGAGTTGCAATGAAGAATACTCAGAGAAGAGCGGCGCAATATTTATGTGGTCGATGTAAGGCACCTTACTGGCGGGGGTTCCGAGCTGCTTGGCGGCGTAGTAGTACGGAGGCTTGTAATGCTCCGGCCACGGTGCCTTCTGTACTATGGGCGCACCCCTCTGGCGTCGTCCGCCATGTGCACTGCGACCACCACGCCCAACGCCACCACCACGCCCACCTGCGGTCAAACACATCTTGAGCTTATCCTCCTTTGCATCCTTCGCTTTGATGGGGTGAGTTTGCCGCATAGCCGAGCTGATCTTCCGGGCGAGCATGATGCATGGATCCTCCAGCACCTCCGCCAACTCCATCTCCTACAAGTTCTCTGACAGTTCCATCTGTCAATGGCAAAAGGAAGGAGAGGGTGGGATAAAAGAGCGGGAATTGGGCGGAGAGCAGCGGTGGATGGAAGAAGAGAGTGGGGGATTCTGCTGCGAAAATAGTGCAGGTTGCTACAAAAGTGTGGGCTCTGCCTTCCTTTTGGGTGGACCGGGGGGGTCAGAGAGTGACGTTTCGTGTGTCCAGACTACCGCACCCCCACCCATGTTTGATTCCGGATTGCGGGAAAATCATGGTCCGAACAGCGCCGCGGGTCGATAAAGGACCGTGTTGGATGGCTTCCATGGTCCGGGCAGAGCAGTCCGGATGAATGTGGGTGATTTGATGGTCTGTGTTGGAGATGCCCTTAACTACCCATATCCATAGGTGTTGCCAAGACATGCCAAACATCTCAACATAGTCTCATCGAAGACCATCAGAAACAATTAGCTTCCTCGATTTACAAACCACCCAAAATGAAAGGGAGACGCCGATCGTAGTGAAGTGAAAACTCCAAAATCAACAATTTGCATCCTATAGCGAGGTGAAGGGGTAGCATTATGTACTGCTACCTCTATAACTAAATATAAAATGTTTTTGCAGTACAATTTAAACTACAAAAGAAACTTATATTTAGTTATAGGTAGTAGTACATAAATAAGCCTTAGCGGCGGTTCCAAGTGTTAAAATCAAGAGTCGCCTCTAATGAATGTGCTCAGGCGGTTTATGAAGCCGAAACCACTTCCAATGAGCTAACATACTTGGAGGCCGTCACCTGTTGGAAACCAACTCAAACTTCTAAGTATTTGCTACTTCTTGAGCTTACATTGGTTTTTCCCTTGAAGAGGAAAGGGTGATGCAGCAAAGTAGAGATAAGTATTTCCCTCAGTTAGAGAATCAAGGTACCAATCCAGTAGGAGACAACGCACAAATCAACAAGACCTGCACATACAATCAAACAACTTGCACCCAACGCGATAAAGGGGTTGTCAATCCCTTCACGGTTACTTGCAAAAGTGAGATCTAATAGAGATAGAATAAACTAAATGAAAGATAAAGTAAATATTTTTGGTATTTTTGGTTTATAAATCGAAAAGTAAAAGATTGCAAAATAGTAGATTGGAAACCTATACAATGGAAAATAGACCCGGGGGCCATAGGTTTCACTAGTGGCTTCTCTCAAGATAGCATAAGTATTACGGTGGGTGAACAAATTACTGTCGAGCAATTGATAGAAAAGCGAATAATTATAAGATTATCTAGGCATGATCATGTATATAGGCATCACGTCCGTGACAAGTAGACCGACTCCTGCCTGTATCTTATTGTCGAGCAATTGATAGAAAAGCGCAAAGTTATGATGATATCTAAGGCAATGATTATGAAATATAGGCATCACGACCGTGTCAAGTAGACCAACTCCTGCCTGCATCTACTACTAGTGCTCCACACATCGATCGACTCCTGCCTGCATCTAGAGTATTAAGTTCATGAAGAACAGAGTAACGCATTAAGTAAGATGACATGATGTAGAGGAATAAACTCAAGCAATATGATGTAAACCCCATCTTTTTATCCTTGATGGCAACAATACAATACGTGCCTTGCTTCCCCTACTGTCACTGGGAAAGGACACCGTAAGATTGAACCCAAAGCTAAGTACTTCTCCCATTGTAAGAAAAACCAATCTAGTTGGCCAAACCAAACCGATAGTTCGAAGAGAATTACAAAGATATCAAATCATGCATATAAGAATTCAGAGAAGATTCAAATAATATTCATAGATAAGTTGATCATAAATCCACAATTCATCGGGTCTTGACAAACACATCACAAAAGAAGATACATCGGATAGATCTCCAAGAACATCACGGAGAAGATGATATTGAGAATCAAAGATAGAGAAGAAGACATCTAGCTACTAGCTATGGACCCATAGGTCTTGGGTAAACTACTCACACTTCATCGGAAGGGCAATAGAGTTGATGTAGAAGCCCTCCATGATCGAATCCCCCTCCGGAAGGATGCCGGAAAAGGCCCCTAGATGGGATCTCATGGGTACAGAAGGTTAATGCGGTGGAAAAGTGTTTTCGTGGATGCTTCTGGTGGTTTGGGGGTGTATGTGAATATATAGGGCCAAGGGTTAGGTCAGAGGAGTCACGAGGAAGTGGCAAGGCAGGGGCGCGCCCTACCCCCCAGGGCGCGCCCTCCACCCTTGCCGCCGCCTCGCGGCTCTTCTGACTTCATCTCCAAGTCTCCGGGGTGTCTTCTGGTCCAAGAAAAATCATCGCGAAGGTTTTATTCCGTTTCGACTCCGTTTGGTATGCCTTTTCTGCGAAGCTCAAAAACAAGGAAAAAACAAAAAGTGGCACTGGGCTCTTGGTTAATAGGTTAGTCCTAAAAATAATATAAAATAGCATATTAATGCATATAAAACATCCAAAACAGATAATATAATAGCATGGAACAATCTAAAATTATAGATACGTTGGAGACGTATCAGTATTCAAGGCGGGTTCATCACATAAACCACCCTAATATGTCAAACACCTAGTCTATATAATTGTTACTTCTCCACTACCCCTTCTGTCTCCTGCACTACCGAGACTGTTTTTCTTCACTGTCATCTAAAAATATGTCAGCCCAGGACTTCGCAGATCTGGTGACGATGAGGGCATGACTAGTGGCGCGTGGGCTTGCGTCGCCCGAGGAGGGATCTTCCTCTTGCCTCCACCACTACCCCCAAAGAGGATGGCTCCTCCTGAGGAGGTATTCTCTGCCCCGCCTCTATATTGAACCAAGCTGCCGACTTCGAGGAGGAAGCCTCTGCTGCGGCCCCCACAATGGCACCAAGAAGGCAAGCGACCCATGATACTAAGTCTAGTAGGTATGTGTTTCCTTGAATAGTGTTGCCCAAAGCTCTATTGCCACCTTCGGCCTTGTATCAGATGAGTTTGGGGTGGCAGTTTGGGCTCCCTTCCCACCATCACATACACTGATGATCCTTGGCACCGACCGTGAGGACGAGGGCACCATATCCCCACCAAAGAAGGGAGGTGGAGCAAACCATCATAATAGGTCTATTGGGTATGTGGACATTCTCCAAAGGAGCATGCTACGGGTGTGAGAGGCAAAAAGTCATAGCCATACTGAAAGATGTAGTATTTTCACAAGTTAAACTAAGTTGTAGTTGGTAATCTCATGAGTTATTTTGTGATCTAATTGAACAAAGTCATTGAAATAAAATGTATGGGCTAATTTGAATCTCCTTACTTGAACATCTTTTTGAAACCACTCCTCATCCAAGGTGGACTTACCTGGAGCCTCTGGTGTCACAACTAAGATAGCTATAGGTTCTCCACCCATACGTGGTCTGCTACTTGTGAGCTGCATTGGGATTTCCCCGAAGAGGAGAGGATGATGCAATACAGTAGAGATAAGTATTTCCATCAGTTGAGAACCAAGGTTATCAATCCAGTAGGAGAACCACGCAATACCTCGTTAGCAGTATCTACACACAAAATAACAAATACTTGCATCCAACGTGAACAAGGGGTTGTCAATCCCTCGGTGGTTAATTACAAGTATAAAATCAAATAGTGATAGATAGATAATTAAAAAATGCAGGAAAATATTTTTGATTTTAATATATGATAAAAAGTAGAACCGGGGGCCATATTTTCACTAGAGGCTTCTCTCTTGAAAATAGCATACGGTGGGTAAACAAATTACTCTTGGGCAATTTATAGAAAAGCGAATAATCATGACAATATCCAAGGCAATGATCATCTATATAGGCGTCACATTCAAGACAAGTATACCGACTACTGCCTGCATCTACTACTATTACTTCACACGTCGACCGGTATCTAGCATGCATCTAGAGTAAACAAAGTAAACCCACGCATGAATAAACCCCATATTTTTATCCTTAATGGCAACAATACAAATACATGTCATGTCCCATTCTGTCACTAGGATTGAGCATCGTAAGATCGAACCCATCACAAAGCACCTCTCCCATTGCAAGAAAAATCAATCTAGTTGGCCAAACCAAATCAATAGATCGAAGAGAAATACAAAGATATAATAATATTCATGGATAATCTAATCATAAACTCATAATTCATCGGATCCCAATGAACACACCACAAACATTCGTTACATCAAATAGATCTCTAAGAACGTCGAGGAGAACATTGTACTGAAGATCAAAGAAAGAGGAAGCCATCTAGCTACTAGCTATGGACCTGTAGGTCTGTGGTGAACTACTCACACATCATCGGAAGGGCAGCAAGGTTGATGTAGAGCCCCTCCATGATTGATTCCCCCTCTGCTAGAGTACCAGAGAAGGCCCCATATGGGAACTCGTGGGACAAAAACTTGCGGTGGAGGAAAAAGTATTTTCATGGCTCTCTGATGTCATGGAATATTTGAGAATTTATAGAGGTGGATTTAGGTCAAGAGGTGCAGCGAGGGGCCCACAAGCCTAGGGGAATCCCCTAGGGTACGCCTCCGGAGCTTGTCGCTCCCTCGTGGCTCTTCAGGTCTTCTCCCGAACCTTCTAGGGTCTCGTCTGGTCCATAAAAAATCAATCCAAAGTTTTTTCTCCGTTTGGACTCTGTTTGATATTCCTAAAAAGCCAAAAACAAGCAAAAGACAGCAACTAGCACTGGGCACTAGGTTAATAGGTTAGTCCCAAAAAATGATACATAATTGTATATAAAACATCCAAGACTGATACTATTTAGCATGGTACAATCAAAAGTATAGATACATTGGAGACGTATTAGGGTCATATTCAATTATTTCCATAATGCCAATGGACAAAGTGCTTCGATTCTCCAATGTAGCAATGGCAATAGAATGAAACGCAATTATTGAGAAACATGTATGCGATCGATGCAATGCATTCAATGTGTTTATGCTTTATGTCAGATCTCCCATACGTCCATTACTCCTATAAAGTATGCTAGAGTACCCATCTCTTGGGAGCCTCCACTCCGTCTGTTACACCGAGACCTAATACGTCTCCAACGTATCTATATTTTTTGATTGTTCCATGCTATTAAAGTGTCATTCTTGGATGTTTTATACTCATCTACTAGCAACTTTATATCATTTTTGGGGGCTAACCTATTGACATAGTGCCCAGTGCCAGTTGTTGTTTTCTACTTGTTTTTTTACTTTCCAGAATATCAATACCAAACGAAGTCCAAAAGCCACAAAAAAAGTTTCTGGACAAAAGACACCTAGGGAGCCAAGGAAGTGCACCAGAGGAAGCCCGTGGGGCCCACCATGCACTGGGGCGCGCCTGAAGGCCCAAGCGCACCCTGGTGGGTAGTGCGGCCCATGAGAGGCTTCTCCACTGACTATCAGCTCTATAAATACTCTAAAATCCCCAAAACCCTAGAGGAGTCGATGAAACACAATTCCAGTCGTCGCAAGTTCCAAAACCACGAGATCCAATCTAGAGGCCCTTTCCGGCACTCTGCCAAAGAGTTTAACAATCACGGAGGGGTTCTTCATCATCACCCTTGCCCCTCCGATGATGCGTGAATAGTTTACCACAAACCTATGGGTCTGTAGGCAGTAGCTACATGGATTCTTCTCTCTTTTTGATCTTCAATACAATCTTCTTCTCGAAGTTCTTGGAGATCTATTTGATGTAATGATTTTTTGCGGTGCGTTTGTTGGGATCTGATGAATTGTGAGTTTATGATCAGATCTATCCATGAATATTAGTTGAGTCTTTGTTGAACTCTCTTATGCATGATTGTTATAGCCTTGTATTTCTTCTCCGAAACTTTGGTTTTGTTTGGCCAACTAGATAGATTTTTCTTACCATGGCAAGAGGTGCTTTGTGATGGGTTCGATCTTGTGGTGCTCAATCTCGGTGATAGAAGGAGACATGACATGCATGTATCGTTGCCATTAAGGATAAATACATGGGGCCTATTCCTACATAAATAGATCTTGTCTACATCATGTCATCGTTCTTATTGCATTACTCCATTTTTTCATGAACTTAATACACTAGATGCATGCTGGATAGCGGTTGATGTATGGAGTAATAAGTAGTAGATGCAGGTAGGAGTCTGTCTACTAATCTTGGACGTGATGCCTATATACATGATCATTGCCTTGTATATCGTCATAATTATTTGCTCTTCTATCAATTGCCCAGCAGTAATTTGTTTACCCACCGTATGCTATTTTCTCAAGAGAAGACTCTTGTGAAATCTACGGCCCTCGGATCCTATCATATTATTTTTAGATCTATTAATCCAAAAGTCAGAAATTACCTTGCTGCACTTTTTATTTACTTATTTTATTTTGTGTTTTTGCTATATCTATTTATCCAATCTCATACAATTTATCAATCTCAATAACGAGGAGGGATTGACAAACCCTCTTAGGATTGGGTTGCAAGTTTTTGTGGTTTGTGTGCAGGTGTTGTTTACATAGTGTTGCTTGGTTCTCCTACTGGATTGATAACCTTGGTTTCATAACTAAGCGAAATACTTACCATTGTTGTGCTACATCATCCTCTCCTCTTCGGGAATTACCAACGCAGATACAAGCAATCAGGAAGTATTTCTGGCGCCGTTGCCGGGGAGAGATCATCAGCATATATCAGGTTCCTATGCACAAACTCTCATCTTCTTGCAATTACTTTATTTGCCATTTGCCTCTCATATTCATCCCCCCCGCTTCTAAAATGTTTTTGCAAAAATACAAAAATATTTTTTGTTCGCCTTTTCTTGTCTGCTCCTTTCATAGCTATAAGCCCATCATCATGAGTGATTTTGGTATGGCAGAAACAGATGATGGCAGAACTCCTAAAATTCGATGTTTTGGTGATCTGGATGCTAAAACTTTTGTTTTGGGACAAGGGAATGTTATGGGAAAAGGTGGCAGCCAAGAATTCTTTATTTGTGTTGGAACTTTTAGTTGTGATGATGCTCCTATACTTAAAAGAACTAAAACTTATGCGGAAGCTATTTCAGCACTAGTTCTTAAACTTGAGAATAGATTTATTCGTACTCATCCTACCTTGCAAAGATTGTTTCATGAGCTACCTTTTCTAAAAGATCCTAGAGCAAAAAGATAGCCACCCTTGTCCTTATGAATGAATTTGATCATATAGTGAGGGAAGCTAGGGAGATCTTTGATTTTTATGGTATGAGCCGTGAAAAATCGGTGATATATGAGATTGTTTACAATAGCGATTATGTTTTAAGACATTTGCTTCGCAATGATCGCATCTTTGATGAGGATCTTAAAAAGGAAGTTCCCATCTTGGATATGATCCAACAAGTTTTCAATGATGTTAATCAACAATATTCTTGCCGTAGCCAGAAATCAAAGGGGATTTTCAAATGAGCAACTTGATAATGCTAAAATTTCTATGGATAACGTGTTCCAAGTTATATTTGAAAAACCTCGTGACAAAAACACATCCATGGAAAATAACAAGAAAGATGGCAATACTTGAATTTATTCATTATGCCTAGCTAGGGGCATAAAACGATAACGCTTGTTGGGAGGCAACCCGATGAATAAAATATATTTTCTCCTTTTCTTTCAGTGTTTGTGTGTTGTCACAATTATTCTACTATTATTATTGTGTTTTTTATGTTTTAATTAATTTTTGTGCCAAGTAAAGCATTTAGGATCATGTTGGGTGATAGTTGACTTGATCTTGTAGGAAAACAGAAACTTTTGCACCCAGTAGCAGAATTGTTTAAAATCACAGAAGCATGAAATAATTCTAAATGCTTTACCCAAGATTTATATACAAATTTCCTACATTGTCCTAATTTTTAAGAATTTTTGGAGTTACATAAGTATGTTCAAAGTCCAGATTACTACAAACTATTATTTTTTTGACAGATTCTGTTTTTGTTGCATTGTGTGCTTATTTTGATGAATCTATGGATTGTATCGGGGTGTATAAGACATGTTAAAGTTAGAATATAGTAGGTCTAATGCAATAATAAAATATTAGTGGGTTTGCAATAGTACTTAAAGTGGTGATTTTCTTTATTATACTAACGGATCTCATGAAGGTTTTCGTTAAGTTTATTGTGATTGAAGTTTTCAAGTTTTGGGTGAGATCATGGTGGATGAAGGAATAAGGACTAAAAAGATCCTAATCTTGGGGATGCCCATGGCACCCCAAGGTAATATTCAAGGAGAACCAAGCATCTAAGATTCGGGATGCCTCGGAAGGCATCCCCTCTTTCTTCTAACGACCATCGGTAATTTTACTTGGAGCTATATTTTTATTCGTCACATATCATGAGTTTTTCTTGGAGCGTCTTGTATTATATGAGTCTATGCTTGTTTTGCCTTTTAGTTTGTCACAATCATCCTTGCTAGACAACCTATTTGAGAGAGCCATAATGATGCCATGATTTTTTAGAATTGCTCTGTGTGCTTCACTTAAAAAATTTGAGCTATGGAAATGCTCTAGTGCTTCACTTATATCTTTTTTAGCACGGTGGTGTTTTAATTTTTGAATAAATTCTCTCATGGTTCACTTATATTATTTTTAGATTTGGTAGAATTTTAAAGAAAAATCCTCTCATGCTTCACTTATATTATTTTGGGAGTTGAAAATTTTGAAGAAATACTTTTGCTCTTGTTCTTCACTTAAATTTGTTTGAGAGCTTGTTATAAGCAATGGTAACATATGAAACTAGTCCCAGAGTGACAGATATTCAAGGGGGATAATAAAAACTATTATGAAGATCATTGGATATTAAAACTTGATTCCTGGCAATAGTTTTGCGATATGGAGATAGTAATATGTGAGTCGTGTTGGTGAGTAGTTATGCTTTAGTGAGAATATTGGCGCTAAGGTTTGTGATTCCCTATGCAAGCACAAAAGTCAATAGTTATGCAATGAAGTTACATCCTACTTATGGTCCATTATTCGGTGTTAGTTATGTTTAATGCTTGTTTATGACCGTTTTTGTTTCTTGGTTGGTTGCTTCTCAATCTATTTGCTAGCCTTCCCTTGTACTAAGCGGGAATACTGCTTGTGCGT
This sequence comes from Triticum dicoccoides, assembly GCF_002162155.2. NCBI lineage: Eukaryota > Viridiplantae > Streptophyta > Magnoliopsida > Poales > Poaceae > Triticum > Triticum dicoccoides. The sequence goes on from NC_041393.1 coordinate 254,644,331, forward strand.
CCAAACTCCTTAAACCAAGTTGTGCCAAATGAGTCCACCATACCTACATATATGCGGTATTTCCATGTCGTTCCAAGTAAATTTGTATGTGCCAACTCTAATTTTCAAAATGAATTTCCTTTTTGTGTGCCCATACCGCTCATGAAGCAGCAGGGGGTGGCCAATATTTTTCCATGTTAGATGTGTTATTCTCAAGATGAGTGTTTATTCACTTGTCATTGTACGAGACTGTGGCCGGTAATAGGGATGCCCAGCCCCAAATTGAAAAAGAAATTTATTTTATGTTGTCAATAATAAATTGCCTGAAAAGTGTTGGTATGGGAGGCACCCGCGGATACGGCTAGCCATGGATTGTGAAAGAATGGTGGAAAAAGGAATAAACTTTATTTTATGTTTGGGAACCGCCTATGATGTATCTAGCATGGAAAATATTGGGAGTTCTTGTCGTTTTCGTTGATGGTAAAGGCAAGCCTCTCAAAACAATTTTATCTCTCAATTTAAGCTCTGAGCTCTGGCACCTCTACAAATCTCTGATTCCCTCTACGAAGGGCCTATCTATTTAGTTGTATGCAATTTTTATTTTTGTTGAGTCTCCATCGTCTCTTATAAAACTCCAACTAGGGATCACTATTATCATGATTGAGCATTGTATGTAGCTAATATTTGAGTGTGTTTCATGAATGGATCAATGATTGAGCATAATGAGCTAGGGATAGCTTTCTTTAGTGTTGATATTTTGAAAGACATGGTTGCTTATTGATATGCTTGAGTATTGAGGTCTTCATGTAAAATTAGAGACTATTGCTTTGAATCATCTAAAGTCCAAATGTCCATGCTACAAAAGAAAAGAATATGTGAATATGTGATACATATGATGGGTAGCATTCCACATCAAAAAATTTGTTTTTATCATTTACCTACTCGAGGACGAGCAGGAATTAAGCTTGGGGATGCCGATACGTCTCCAACATATCTATAATTTTTTATTGTTCCATGCTATTAAAGTAGCATTCTTGGACATTTTATACTCATTTACTAGCAACTTTATATCATTTTTGGGACTAACCTATTGACATAGTGCCCAGTGCCAGTTGTTGTTTTTTTCTTGTTTTTTACTTTGCAAAATATCACTACCAAACGAAGTCCAAATGCCACGAAACTTTTTGGAGATTTTTTTCTGGACAGAGGACACCCAGGGAGCCAAGTAAGTGCACCAAAGGAAGCCCATGGGGCCCACTAGGCACCAGGGCGAGCCAGAAAGCCCAGGCGCACCCTGGTGGCTAGTAGGGCCCATGGGAGGCTTCTCCATTGACTACCAGCTCTATAAATACTCTAAAATCCCCAAAACCCTAGGGGAGTCGATGAAACACTATTCCAGCCGCCGCAAGTTCCAGAAACACGAGCAATCTAGAGGCCTTTTCTGGCACTCTGTCAGAGGAGTCAACGATCACGGAGGGGTTCTTCATCATCACCCTTGCCTCTCCGATGATGCGTGAGTAGTTTACCACATACCTACGGGTCCGTAGGCAGTAGCTAGATGGCTTCTTCTCTCTTTTTGATCTTCAATAAAATGTTCTCCTCGATGTTCTTGGAGATCTATTTGATGTAATGATTTTTTGCGGTGTGTTTCTAGGGATCCGATGAATTGTGAGTTTATGATCAGATCTATCCACGAATATTATTTGAGTATTTGTTGTACTCTCTTATGCGTGATTGTTATGGCCTCATATTTCTTCTCCGAAACTTTGGTTTGGTTTGGCTAGCTAGATTGATTTTTCTTGCCATGGGAAGAGGTGCTTTGTGATGGGTTCGACCTTGTGGTGCTCAATCTCAGTGATAGAAGAAGACATGACATACATATATCGTTGCCATTAAGGATAAAAAGATGGGGTCTATTCCTACATGAATAGATCTTGTCTATATCATGTCATCGTTCTTATTGCATTACTCCATTTTCCCATGAACTTAATACACTAGATGCATGTTGGATAGCAGTCGATGTGTGGAGTAATAGTACTAGATGCAGGCAGGAGTTGGTCTACTAATCTTGGATGTGATGCCTATATACATGATCATTACCTTAGACATCGTCATAATTATTTGCTCTTCTATCAACTGCCCAACAGTAATTTTGTTTACCCACCATATGCTATTTTATCGAGAGAAGCCTTTAGTGAAATCTACAGCCCCCGGGTCTATTTCTATCATATTATTTTCAGATCTATTAATCCAAAACTACCTTGCTGCACTATTTCTTTACTTATTTTATTTTGTGGTTTTGCTAGATCTATTTATCTAATCTCATACAAATTAATTTATCTCAATACCGAGGTGGGATTGACAACCCCTCTTACGCGTTGGGTTGCAAGTTTTTGTGGTTTGTGTGCATGTGTTGTTTACATAGTGTTCCTTGGTTCTCCTAATGGATTGATAACCTTGATTTTATAACCGGGGGAAATACTTACCATTGTTGTGCTGCATCATCCTCTCCTCTTCAGGGAATTACCAATGCACATACAAGCAATCAGGACCTCATGCGGTTTTCTCCCTAGCATGCTCCGCACCGTCCGAACTTTCCAGAGGCGCCGCACTATGTCGATTTCCTCAGGGAACCATAATGCATGGACTGTGGGGGCGGCCAGGGCCCCATTTAGGTGGTGGGTTTGCATCCTGCCCGCTTGCACCCTCTCGCATGCTACCCCGTGCGCGACTGGTGAGCCAGATCCGCTTGTTAGCTTCTTCGGCCTTCGACTGGTTGGTTTGCTCGCACTAGCCAAGCACGTGTGAGTGGCCGACCCGGTGTGTGACAGTCAACTGGTCGAAGAGGGCCATTCAGTCAGGGGTCACGACGACATGTGACGAGCGAGGCCGGGTTTGCCTGTTAGTGTCTATCGCCCCCTGTCGAGCTGGTTCGCTCACGCTAGCCTGGCACACGTGTGCCCAGCTTGGTGTGTAGAAGCTGGGTGGTCAGAAAGGGTCATCCAACTAGGGGCCGTGACGGCAAGCCAACCGGCTATGAGGGCTATCCGGCCAGGGGTCACGATAGCAAGACGTCGGCTGGGCAGCGCCTCACCACACCCGCGTTAGCTGACATTGCCCGTCTCTTCAGCTACAGTCTTCAGCTACAATCTTCCTGGATGTGAGCCGCACACCTCCCATTCCATTGCTAGCCCATCTTCAAGACCGCACCACCATCAACTAAGGGGTATAGGAGGGAGATGGACAAACAGTGGCGTGATTGAAGGAGAGGAGTAGCCGAAGTCGACGATGAGAAGAGAGGGCGGCATGGGGTAGAGACGCGAGATTGTGTCGGTGTTGCAATAAGGTCCGTCGATGGGCTCGTTCTAGTCGTTTAAGAGGAATCGCTCGGTTTGACGTAAACAAGAAATATGCCATTCCCTGAAATTGACGGATTCTGGTTCCATAAAATCGATGGATTCCAGTTCCTGAGATGAACGAAACAGGGAATGGATGAACGAACCTATTACATTCCATTTGGTGAGGGCAACCAAACACACCCTAACCCAATGTTTCATCTCTACTCCTAAGGGGGAGTTGGCAGTCTTGCCTCACCTGCCACCAACCACTCGACAAACCCTATATTACGTGCGGGCGTCATATAGGCGATGTTTCATTGAAGCGCAACCAAGTTGTTCCGGCCCATTTGACGCGTGCATTAACTCAATCAAGTTGGCACCTTTACCAAAACAACGTCATGCATTAACTCATTCCTTGCCTTCTACTACTAAATCCAAATCAAACCTAATCTTATCAAAACATCAACTATAATCAAAGTTGGCCGACCCGTTTGACGCGTGTGCGTGTTTTTCTTTTTTCTTTTTTCTATGTTTCATTACATGCTTTCCTTTTTCCTTTTTATTTTTCTATGAGCAACCTATTATTTAATGCTGGCATACTATCATAATCAACACTTTCATAAAAAATAATCTAACCAAATCGGCACTTTCCCAAAACAACGTCATACATTAACTCAATAAAATCAAACCTTACCAAAATCTCAACCAAAACCCAACTTCTCTTCATTTCCACTACTCATACCCAAATCAAATCAAATCTTACAAAACATCAATAGTAATCAAATTTTGCCGGCCAATGTGACGTGGGCACACTTTTTTTCTAAGTTTCGTTTTTTGGTTTCCTTTACTTCTGATTCATTTTTTCTATGACCAACCTAATATTTTGTACTCGCATACTATTAGAATCGGCACAAACCTATATGCCATGGTGAGTTACTAGTGTCGCACCGTTGATTTTTTCTACCGCATCAATTTATTTAAGTTGGTTTTTAGCCCACTAATCTACTTAATCTAGTTTTTATCTGACAAATCTACACAAATCATGCAGATCGTTCTTAGGTATATTTAGTAACATCGTTATGGAAAAGAATCAATAACGATGATCTCTAATCAATCTTTAAAAAACAAATGAAAAGGGATTGATGTTTGATAACACAAGTCAACATTTGTGGAAAGGAATCAACCACATGTCTAGAATCTCTCTATTTATTATTAAAGAGCAATTTATTATTAAATGGAAATCTGTAGTAGTCCTTGTTGGTATCCACGACTCCCACTGATCGAAGGGATACCCTACTAATATTTTATCGTCCCCCTTCCACCGATTTAACTAATTTTTTATTCCTGATTCACCCTGCACCACACAAGCCTCTCTTTTCTCTCCGTGTTTCTTCAAAGGTTGATTTCCCTCTACATAGGGATCATCGTACAGAAGGAGGTCCTCCGCTGCTCGAGTCCTCCTCTCCCCTAGACTAGGGTTTCTATATTAAGTTGCATGCACACCATGATGCACACCTACCTCTGGATGTCACCCTTCTTCCACCATGGTGAGCGACCCCGAACCCCGAGAGTGACGTGTGCCTGCTCTGCGGTAGCTCGAGGACCAGGCAGGATGGTCGAGGCGGAGAAGTTGTGGTGTCACGCTCTCCCTTAACGATTTAAAGTCATCTACCCTGTGGCACCCGCTCAATTTGGCTCCCCCACACTTGGCCCCTCTATTGTTGATGTGTTGCTGGAGCTTCCACGAAAGCAGCGGTCGGTGAATATGGAACTTGATATATGACGGTAATAGAATTGTTGTCAATTAGACCTCTTTTTGTTTCTTGAAATTTCTCCATAGAATATGAAATTTGAGTATGACGGTTGTTAAACTAAAAATAATTTGGCAAGCAATAATAAAATGAAGAATGGCTTCTCGGACAATCCTCGCGGTGGTGGCGGACATAGAGGCATCGTGAAGCAGGGGGTGGTGATGGTGGCGGCAACGTCACGGACTGGTAGGTGGAGGCGGCGACCCTAGGCCAGCGCTGGACGAAGATGCTCCTCATAGCTGCCGTCTGTATCTACTCCATTCAGTCGTGCCCGAGTTTCTCAACCATTCCTTATGACAGATGCGATGACCTACCTACGACATCACCCTTCTTCCGCCATGGTGAGAGACCCCGACCCTCAAAAGTGACGTGTGTCTACACCGCAGCACCTCGAGGACTAGGAGGGAAGGTGGAGATGGAGGTGGAGGAGTTGTGGCGTCACGCTCTCCCCAGACGATTTGAACTCGTGTGACTTGCAGCACCCACTTGATTCAGCTCCTCCACGCTGTGTCCTTCTGTTGTTGATGTGTCATAGGAGCTTCCACGAAGGTGGCGGAAAACGAATATGAAATTTGATGTATGACAGTAATAGAATTGTTGTCAATTAGAACAGTTCATGTTTCTTGAAATTAAATGGTTTTCCGTCGACTATGAAATTTGAGTATGACGGTTATTGAACGTAAAATAATCTCGCAAGCAATAATAAAATGAAGAGTAATTTCTCGGACATTCCTCGAGGTTGTGTTGTCCATAGCAGCATCGCAAAGCAGCGGGTAGCGATGGCGGCGACCGCAACACGTCAAAGCGGTAGATACTGGTGGTGGCCCTGGGCTAGCCCATGGGTAGAGATGCTACTCACATCTAGCATCTGGATCCGCTCCATAGGGATCCTCCTACAAAATGAGGTCACACCTCCGTTGCTCGACTCACCCTAGGGTTTCTACATAAAGTTAGATGCGCACCTACCTCTGGATGTCACGCTTCTTCTGCCATGGTGAGTGACCCTGACCCCCGATAGTGACATGTGCCCGCTCTGCGGTAACTCAAGGATCAGGCGGGATGGTCAAGGTGGAGAAGCTATGGTCTCATGCTCTCCCCCGATGACTTAAAGCCATCTGCCCTATAGCACCTACTCGATTCGGCCCCCACACCCCACTCGGTCCTTTTGTTTTTGATGTGTTGCAAGAGCATCCACGAAAGCGGCGGTCGGCGGATATGAAACTTGATGTATGACGGTTGTTGGGGATATAACTATTGGGTATGACCCGCCTAGGAGGGGCCGGGTCATACCATTGGCGGTTCATAATGAGAAGGCCCAAGAAGATGTTTAAGATGGCAGTTCATGAAGCAAGCTTACTGAAGGCCCAAGACCCGAAGGCGACTTGAGGCCTATGGGTATAAACTGCCATATGTTTAACTTGTATGTTAAGGAAAGTTTAGTTTGGTCACCGAGCCGAACACATTGTGTATGAGCCAGCCGGGACACTGTAAGCCGCCGGGTATCAACCTGTGTATATAAAGGGGTGACCCAGCGGCGGGTTAAGGCAAGAGACAACAAGTCGAGAACTAGGTCAAGCGTATTTGCTCCCTGGTAGTTGAACCCAAGCAATACAACCTAAAGCTGGAGTAGGCCTTTACCTCATTGAGAGGGGCCGAACTTGGGTAAAACTCTATGTGTCCTTTGTCCCGTTTAACCCCTTCAAGCTAACTACATAGCGATGGCTCCACACCTAAGTCCTCATGCTAGGGCATCTTCCGTGACAATTCCACGATTGTTGGCGCCCACCATGGGGCTAGCGCATGGTGGTTTTGAGTTCATGAAGGGCAACTTCACAGGGCTCAAGGGATACGTTGTGGGCTGGATGACTAAGAGTCGTCGCGGCAACCTCTACATCGACAATGCAAGCTGGGGCCCCGAGGCTGGTTCAATCGAGTATGGGTATTGGGTCCCCTTCGGCGGAATTCATGTCTTCATAGGCAAGATTGGTGAGTCGGAAGCTGAGCCAGATACCTGCGCCGACATCGTCGAGATGGCTCAGCGCGCATGACCCGCCAAGGTTCAAGCTGCCCTGAAGCATGTCTTTGTTGGCTTTACTCAAGGAGTAGATCTGGAAGGAGTATCTGAGTGTAGTGGAGAGACGGCCATCTATTCAAGCGATGGGTCCTCAACTGGCGAGACCAACTCCATGTATCAAGTGTAGGATGGTAGGCTTGGGGGCTGTTCCGAGGGCGACAGTGTTCTGGACCGCTATGAGCCGCCAAACCGGGTTACAATATTCATGGCCGGCACACAGCCAGGGCAGAATTCTTCAACTGCGGCAGCAATGATCTCCGGTTCAGCGACTACTACGGTAGCCGGGGCAGGAGGCCCTGTGCGCCCGCCGGCTCAAGTTTTATCTGAACTGTTGGAGGCTCTGGCAACGTTGTTGACGGCGGAGGTGACTCCGGCGAACCAAACGGAACATAATGTGGATGTTGCAAAGTTGCCAGATGAGATAGCTCAAGCAAAGGAGGATCTAAACACTGAGAACACCCGGATGGCGACGGAGCGAGCCGCCTTGGAGAGGGAGGCAGAACGGCTTCAAGCAGAAAATTTTCACTTGAGCTTGGACCGGGATGCATCAAACGTTGTCTTTAACACAAGGCATGTGAGTCATTTACCCTCGGTTTACGATGCGAGGAACCTTTTCAACACACCTGGGGCAGGAACCAGTAGCCCACTTATGGTGGATCGGGTCGTTGAGGCGCCGACTGCTGGAGCACCGGTTCAGCCACGTGCTGCAGACCCCCCATGTTTGAATTTGACCCCTCCTCAGCATGTTTCGACGCCCTGGGTCACTATTCTAATCCTTTGGATAACATGATAGCCGCGGCTACCCGATTGGTGGCTCTCCCGGTTCAAGGTGAATCACCAGCTGTGATGGAAATACGGTGAGCCGGAGAACTTCTTCAAATGGTTGTGGCTCAACAGGCGGCTTATTCCTACAGTCGTGAACAGATTCACTCGACCCCGCGTCCAAGCCGGAGTTATAGCAAACACATTGATGAACTGGCTGTATCAAGCAGTGAGCGGCACCGCAATCAGCCTCGTAGACCTGACCCGCCGCATGCTGGTAATGATGCTTAGGTTTTGGTGGACCACGGCAGGGCGTGGCATGAGGCTCAGCTGGCAGCTCAGTTGGCGGCTCAACAGTAACCTCCAGTTTATCCGTCAGCATCTATGGAGACAGGGGTTACTTCTAGAACCTTGGTTGTGCCATGTTTAGTGCTGGCTCTACGTAATGAGCACTTGCATAAGGATTTCAAGGGCCCCCGTAAGGTGCCTAACTACATGGCGGATCAATCCCCGGAATCTTGGATTGAAAGCTATGAGATGGCTATGGAGATGTTGGATGTTAGTGATGCTGCATGTGCAAAGTATTTCACCATGATGTTGGATGGGCCGGCTCGTACTTGGTTAAAAGGGCTGCTCGCTAACTCCATTAGATCATGGGCGGAGTTGAAAACGCGTTTTATCAAAAAAATTAAAGACACATGCAAGCAACCTATGTCGATTCTGGATTTGGACTCTTGCGTCCAAGGCGATGGCGAGTCAAAAATCAATTGGGTGCGCCAGATCTCAGCCATTATACACTTGTCAGACAGTATCAATGCCAGTTCAGCAGTCCTGATGTTGGAAAAGAATTGTTGCTTCCTTCCCCTTAAGCAGAAATTGGGGCGGCTTAAGCGCAATTGCAATGATATGGAGGAGCTCATGGAAGCTCTCGTCAAATATGTTGACTCTGATAGCACTAAAGACCCTGAGTCTGATGAGGAGAAAGCTGGAAAAGGTAAGAAGAGTGGCAATGCAAAGGGACAGCATGATGCGGTGAGTCAAGGCGGTAACGGTAAGCGCAAAGCCAATGGCGGTTTAGACTTTGTGGCTAACACCAATACGCAAAGTAGTAATCAGCGTCGTAAGGGGAAAATTCTAATGCCCCGGTTTGGGGGGCCAAAGTTCAACCTGGAGGCCATGATGAATCAGCCTTGCCCAAAGCACGGAACCTGGGAGAAGCTGGCCAGTCATCTGTGGAAGGATTGCTTTATCATGAGGGAGTATAGAAACTCTAATATTTTCTAGAACAATCATGGCCCGCACGGCGGTTTAGGATCCGGCTCTCACGGACCTGGTTTTGGAGGTGGCGGTTCAAAGCTCTGGCTTTTAGGGCCAAGGCAAGCAATCTGGCCAAGGGAATCAGTACAACAGTCTGGTTATCAAAGCAATTCAAAGCAGTTGAATAGTGGTCAATATCATGTGTTCACCACAAGTCTGTGTAAACGAGATCAGAAAATCCATAAGCGGGTGGTGAACTCAGTTGAGCCGACGGTGCCTCGATATTTGAGGTGGTCTGAGCAGCCTATCATATGGAGCCGCGAGGATCACGTGTCCCGGGTTGACAATCTGGGTCAATTGGCCTTGGTGGTTGCTCCTCAGGTAGGAGGATATAAGCTTACAAAGGTGCTCATGGATGGGGCCAGTAGTATCAATATACTCTACTATGATACTTTTTGTCGTATGAATTTGACTGACAAGGATCTCAAGATGTCTTCCACTATTTTCCATGGGGTGGTGCCTGGTAAGTCGGTGTATCCAATGGGCAAGACAACCCTGGAGGTGGCCTTTGGAGATGACTGTGATTCCAGAGCTAAGAAACTGACATTTGAGGTGGTCAAGATTAAGAGCCTATATCACGCTTTATTCGGGTGGCTCGCTTATGCCAAATTTATGGCACGGCCTTGTTACTTTATTTGCAGCTTAAAATGCCGGGTCATAAGGGGACCATCACAGTGCATGGTGATAGGAAGATTTCTCTGGATTGTGAAGAGGGTGATGATGCGTATGCTGAGTCGGCTTGTGCCACCGAAGAGTTAAAGTTTTATAAAGATAATGTTGACCCGACGGATATGACACCTTTGAAGAAGCTAACTATGGAGAATGATCCCTTGCTGAAGTTTAATTCCGCAGATCATACTAAGTTGGTTGATTTTTTTCCTGGCATCTCATCCAAGCAGTTCAACATTAGTGCTAATATGGATCCGAAATAGGAAAGCGCGCTCATCGAGTTCATCCATGAGAACTGGGACATCTTTGCATGGAAACCTTCTAACATGCCAGGTGTACTGAGGGAACTCGCTGAGCACACTCTTAATGTTGATCCAAAGTTTAAGTCGGTCAAGCAATTTCTCCATTGTTTTAATAAAGAGAGGCGTAAGGCCATTGGTGAAGAGGTGGCCCGGCTCTTGGTTGTTGGATTCATCATTGAAGTTTTTCATCCTGAGCGGTTAGCTAACCCGGTGCTGGTGCTTAAGAAAACGGCACTTGGCGTATATGTGTGGATTATACAGACCTTAATAAGGCATGTCTGGCTGACCCTTTTGCTCTCCCTCGTATTGATCAGATTATTGATGCTACGGTGGGTTGTGAGAGTTTGAGCTTTTTGGATGCTTATTCTGGTTATCATCAGATCAAGATGGCAGTTAAGGACCAGGAGAAGACAGCTTTCATCACTCCCTTTGGAGCCTTCTGCTATGTATCTATGCCCTTTGGGCTCAAGAGTGCCAAGGCGACTTACCAACGATGTGTTCAGAATTTCCTCCATAACCAGATTGGACGCAATATTCACGCCTATGTGGATGATATTGTTGTGAAATCCAGGAAGAAAGAGACTTTGATAGATGATTTGAAAGAGACATTTGACAATCTCCAGGTCTATAAAATGATGCTTAACCCTGCCAAGTGTGTCTTTGGCATGCCAGTAGGCAAACTATTGGGTTTCCTAGTTTCTGAGAGAGGCATTGAAGCTAACCTGGAGAAAATCAAGGCTATCACTTCCTTGGCTAAGTCGGCATGTATCAATGACGTCCAGGGGTTGGTGGGTCGTATTGCAGCTTTGAGCCGGTTTATAAGCCGCCTGGGAGAGAAGGCTATCCCTTTGTATCAAATGATGAAGAAGACAGATAACTTTGTCTGGAGTTATGCTGCTAATGAGGCGTTTGAGGCACTTAAGAGACATCTGGCTGGACCGCCGGTTCTTGCAGCTCCTATTGAGAAGGAGCCCTTGCTTTTATATGTGGCTGCAAACAACAGAGCTGTCAGTGTGGCAGTTGTGGTTGAAAGGAAAGAGTCAGGCAAGGAGTAACCGGTTCAAAGGCCGGTTTATTATGTCACTGAGGTGCTCATTGAGTCTAAGCAAAGATACCCACATTGGCAGAAATTGGTTTATGGCGTGTTCATGGCTAGCCGTAAGGTCAAACAATATTTACTTGGACATCCCATCACTGTGGTTAGTTCTGCTCCCTTGGGGGATATTATTCAAAACAGAGAAGCCACAGGTCGGGTAGCTAAGTGCGCCATTGAGCTTGGACCCCATGGCTTGAAGTATATGCCTCGGACGGCTATAAAGTCTCAAGCACTTGTAGATTTCATCAATGACTGGACGGAATTGCAGATGCCTGAGGATAATCCGGATAGCACATATTGGACTATTCATTTTGATGGATCCAGGCAATTGGAAGGCTCGGGGGCTGGAATTATATTGACTTCCCCGCGAGGTGATAAATTTTGTTATGTTTTAAGGTTGATGTTCCCATGTACTAACAGTCCAGCTGAGAATGAAGCCTTACTCCATGGTCTTCGGATGGCTAAAGAGATGAATCTAAGCCGGGTGAGGTGTTTTGGTGACTCAGACTTGGTGGCTCAGGTGTCAGGAACTTGGGATTCAAAGGATCCACTCATGGCGGCTTAGTGCCGAGAGGTTAATACTATTGCTGGTCATTTCAAAGGTTATCAAGTGGAGCATGTTGATCACAGGAAAAATAAAGCTGTTGATGCTTTAAGCCGGCTGGGATCTCAGCGTAAGCCGGTACCCCATAATGTTCTCCTCGTTGTTTTGCAGAAACCATCAGTTAAATTGCCTAGGGATGAAGATCTTGCAATTCCTGACTCGGAGGCACAATTGGTGGCGGCTCTCCATGTTAGATTGGAATATTCCATATTTTTCTTATATGACCCAAGGTGAGTTACCTAAGGATGAGACCTTGGCCAGGCAAATAACCCGGAGGTCTAAGTCAATGACTATTGTCAATGGTGAGCTACACAGATGCAGTGTTACAGGGGTGTTTCAACGATGCATTTCTCCTGAGGAGGGCCGTGAAATTCTAAGGAAGATTCATGAAGGAGATTGCGACCATCATGCCGGCTCTAAATCTCTAGTTGCTAAAGCTTTTTGTCATGGGTTTTATTGGCTGGCGGCTCATGCCGATGCAAAAGATTTGGTCAGTAAATGTGATGGGTGTCAGAAATTTTCAAGATGAGCTCATGTGCGGCTCAAGAATTAAGGATGATTCCAATTACTTGGCGTTTGCAGTCTGGGGGCTGCATATGGTTGGGCCTTTTAAAAGGTCCAAGGACAAAAAGACTCATCTCCTGGTAGCTGTTGACAAGTTTACAAAGTGGGTTCAAGTTGAGTTGGTCAGCAATTGTGATGCAGCAACAACTGTTCAATTCATCAAAAAGGTGATCTTTTGTTTTGGATACCCTCATAGTATCATTACTGATAATGGTACTAATCTGTCTAAGGGTACAATGAAAGAATTATGTCAACAAGAGCATATCCGACTTGATGTGTCGTTAGTGGCTCACCCCTAGTCTAATGGTCAAGCTGAAAGAGACAATCAAGAAATCTTGAGAGGTATCAAACGCTGGCTTATGGTCCCCTTGCAGAGGACATCGAGTTGTTGGGTGGAAGAATTTCCCTTAGTGCTTTTGAGTATCAATACCATCCCAACAGATCTATGGGTTACACGCCTTTCTTCATGGTTTACGGAGCAGAGGCGGTTCTCCCTAGTGACATATGTCACAACTCGCCCTGTGTGCGGCTTATGTTGAAGCTGATAATGAGAAAACACGTCAGGATGCTATTGACCTTTTGGATGAGGAGCGCGGCCTTGCAGCGGTTCGTTCGGTGATTTACCAGCAAGATCTGCGTCGTTATCACAGCTGGGTTAAAACCAGGACCTTTCAAGAAGGAGATTTGGTCCTCCGGCTCATCCAAGATCAAAATGACATGCACAAGTTATCCCCACCTTGGGAAGGACCTTTTGTGGTCAGCAAAAATATGAACAATGGGTCATACTACCTTCTCGATGTTCGAGACCACAAGGACTCACGCACGTCGGAGGAGGAGACCCGTCGGCCGTGGAATATTGCTCATCTTCGGCCTTATTACACCTGAGCCACGGGCTCTTGTGATGTACATACTTTTACCAATGTATATATTATGATTAGTATAATAAAGCTGACATCCCTGATAATTCGGGGCCTCTGTCATTTCATTTCTGGGAATCTGAGTCTTTATTGTCACTTCATAAGGTCACTTGGGGGCTCCCTGCTCATTGAGCATAACTATGATTACCCTTTTGATCCGGCTTGTACGCCTTGATTACAAATTACTTCGGGGCTTCCTTCTCATTGAGCATAGCTATGACTACCCTACTAGTCCAACTTGTACGACTGGATCGAAATATTACTTGGGGGATCCTTGTTAAATGAACAGAGCTTTTTTGTCCCTCGTAATAGGAATGGACACTAGGTGCATTCACCAAAAATCCAGGTTATCCTGCCTTTGTATGCTTGCCACTCCAACCAGGTAATCCTGGAATGACTCGCGGTACTCTTGACAGTCAATCTTATAAAGACCCTGAACTTGTCAAAGTTAAAACAACGATTGGTCATGTGAGGCCTGGCTTATACGTTTGAATTAAGGAGTAACTCAGTGGCTATGCAGCCCTTGAATAGCACTTGATGTTGAGGCTCGGCAACCTTTGAATGCCTTGTTTTTCTGGTTTATATTGACTTTGAATCTTTTTTGGTGATTTCTGCTTGTACCATATTATATATGTTTGAAAGTTGATTCGGGCCATGTTGCCTTGATCTTTACGATTTATATTTGAAAATATCTGGTGTTTTGCTAACCCGGCCTGGCTTTGGATGTTAAGTCGCCAGTGTATGATGATCATATGTTTTGAGTTTTGTACTCTAAAGATTTTAGGGATGTTACCCTTTGTTGTTTATGGCATTGTAAGCTGGCAGTATGAATAAATTGCACAGAGCGCTGCGCTCTGAGTCTGGGTTGTTACCCTTACTGCATGTGGCATGGTAAGCCGGCAATATGCATAAGTATCACATGTATGATATTTATTTTGTTATGATTATATGAGGTTTTGATAAACCGGCCCTGGTTATGGACGATGCAGTCACCAGTGGCTTTCATATGGGGTATTATGACCTGCCTTGGGGTAAACCGCCAAGGCACTTGTTCGTTGTTTGTGTGCAGGGTTTATGACAACATGATCAGCACAGTTGACAATGATTATGAGCATAAACAGTGGATCATCAGATAAGATCAAACGGCTCATAAGTGTTATGCAAATCAACATGCGCGATGGCATGGCAGATCATTGTTTTCAAGCTAGCCCATTGCAAGGCATCGGATGGTCCAAAAGAATAAAGTGTTTTGATGCATAAAGTAAAACTAGCAGATGCTAAGCCGTCCTTTGGATTAATGGTCTTGACCTTGGCGGGTAGAGGATTTCGGGTCATCTTGCACCGGTTCATCTTCTTCCTCTTCACCCATTGGCTGGAAGTCAGAGGTGGCCCAATTGATCCCTGTGAAAGCTTTGAATACAGCTTCATCATCAATAAGTGTTGATGGGTCAATATCAGGGGCAAAAGTGTGCTTACGAATTGGAGGAATAAGCTCCTGGGATTCATGAACCGGCGCTTTAACCTTCTTGTTGTCAGCATCATAAACCGCCTAATAATGGGACAGGTCGGTGTCTTCAGCTAGTTTGCTTGCTAAAGGGTGCATTTCTCTTGCTATTGCAGCAAAGTCCTCAGCACTGAAGGGAGACCTGTCTTCCTTTACATTGGGGCAGCCATTGGCCAAGTCTTCTGGTTCAAGATCTGCTTGCCATGCCTTGGCCCGGGTTAGCATAGTGATTGCACCGGCTCTAGCGGCTGATCGCTTTAGATCCTCAACCCTTTGAGGCAGCACAGACATCTTTTCCAGTGTGTCTTTGATGAGGGTTGGTGGTTGTTTCTTATGAGAAGCTGCAGAGATAGCTCGTTGCACGCTAGTATACAATTGCTCTATCATAGTATAGGTGGCTTTCAGCTTCATGCACATATCTGCACCAAGATGGGCCATTCTGGAGCTTGCATTACCAAGTACATCTATAAGCCAGATGAATGATTATTACAATGCATTGCTGCTAACAAATTGAGATAAAGTTAATTACCAAAGATGGCAGCTGTCATGGTATTTATTTGATGTTTTAAGCCGGAAAGCTCTTCAGCCACTGGCTTAACGGTTGTTTCTGCTTCTTCTGCTCTCTTCAACAGAGCTGTTTCTTAGTCTCCCAACCTGCCTGGTCAGCCTTGAAGTCCTTTTTCAACTTCTCCATCTCTGCCAAGGCAATGCTCGATTCTGCTTTGGCCTTGGAAGTTTCGGATTGTTGAGACTTAATATTTTCTTGAAGATCGGCGACTTGGGATTCTTTCACATTGAGTTCAGCCTGTAGTATGCAAACAACAGACGGTGTTACAACCATCTTATTTAAAAGACCCAAGCACAATACAAGTATTTCACTTGGCACTTGGGGGCTAATGCACATTGCTCTTTTTTGAAGACCATTTTATGATGACCCAGCTACACTATTGTGACTATAGCCGATTCATGGGGGCTATATACTTGGATTTTATTGACAACTATGGTAATGAGACCCGGTTGATCTTGATAGTTTAAGCTGGCCCTTGGGGGCTACAAGTGCATAGTTGAAGCATTACTATTTGAAGTCCCGACTTATCTTGAAAGTTTAAGCCGGTCCTTGGGGGCTACTTGATTTGATCTACAAGGCTATCTAAAGTCTATAGTACATTCAATTCTATCATATCCAGTACACTTGGCGGCGGATAAAAGTATATTTATATGAAGAAGGCTAGAAGTTTACCTCGAAACGTTCCTTCATGAGATTTAGTAAGCCGTCTTCAAAGTCACGGCTTGTGTGCAGGCGATTCAGATACCCAGAGTGGATCTCTTGAGCGCTATAGTGAGCATAGCTCTCTAAGTTTACTGACCAGTTGCCTTTGTTAGCGGCAGCTATTTCTTCTTTGGCACCGTGTTTTGACAAGACAGTGGGTTGGCCTGGTGCTGTATAACCAAGCCCAATAATGATAACATCATCAGCCTTTGCTTCAGTAGGCTTGATGGGACTGGGCGGCTTGGTGGTGGCTAGGTCAATGTCCATATGATCTATGGTGACGTTGTGCTCTTCCAGTGGTGGCTCATCAACTGTGGCCTTAGTGGCATGGAGGGAAGTTTCTGTTAACTGCTTCTCTGATTCAGAAGGGTTTTCAGTTGCTTTTGTCACCATCAATTTTTTGTTGGGCTTTGCCATAGCTCTATGAAGGAAGCACAAGACGAGGTTAACACAACAATTGAATACATGATTGAAAGAAGAGATTTAACATTCTTACCCAGGCACAGTCTTGAAGACTAGGACATGAGTCCCCATTGAGTCGTCAGAGGAGGAATGAGATGTTCCCTAGTAATTTGAGTCGGAAGGATTAAGAGGTTGTCAAAAAAGACCAGCCTTGGGATAAGTTAAGTCAGAAATTGGTGAAACCTCTGGCCGACGCTTGCGGGGAGCTGGTGTGTTTGGTAAGCCGGAGGAAAGGATCCCGCCTCCGCTATTCCGGGTTGTGCGGCGAACTTCATGTTGTTGCTTCTTCAAAATAAAGTTGGGATCCAAATAAGCTAAAGGATGAGAAAACCTTACTTTCCGGCTTGCTTGTCAAGATTTCTGTTTTGGCAAAGGTTCTGAGCCGGAGGAAAGAACAATTACCTCTTAATCACCCGCACGGCTGGCTTCCGTGTCATCCTGATAATAGTCGTTGTCAATGAGATGTACAAAAAATGAGCCAAGAGAATCAAGTTCTACCTCTGACTCATCATCGTCATCCAAGTTAAGTAACTCGGAGGGGTCAGTCTTCTTCTTGGCAGGCTTTTTTATTAGCCTTGGTCTTTGTCTGGGTCTTCTTGGCCGGCTTGTCCTGCAGCATCTTCTTCCAAAAATGGAATCGGCATGTGGAAGTCAGATGATTATAAGAGTGTAGTGTTAATGAAAACATGATTCAACTGAAAAATTATATGTAAAACTTACAACTGGCGGCTTATTGGGAGTGCAGAAAGGATTGAGTCCGGCTTTGCTGCATGATACATCTCCGTCGTATCTATAAATTTTTGTTGTTCCATGCCAATATTATTCAACTTTCATATACTTTTGGCAACTTTTTATACTATTTTTTGGGACTAACATATTGATCCAGTGCCCAGTGCCAGTTCATGTTTGTTGCATGTTTTATGTTTCGCAGAAACCCAATATCAAACGGAGTCCAAACGGGATAAAAACGGACGGAGAATTATTTTGGAATATTTGTAATTTTTGGGAGGAAGAATCAACGTGAAACGATGCTCGAGGTGGCCACGAGAGTGGCCCACGCCACCACTCCAGGGGGGCGCACCCCCTATCTCGTGGGCCACCCGTAAGGCGGTTGATGCCCTTCTTTGGCCGCAAGAAAGGTAATTTTTGGAAAACGGTCTAGGCAATCCAATCGGAGTTACGGATCTCCAGATATAAAGGAAACGGTGCTAGGGCAGGATTCCAGAACGCAGAAACAGAGAGATAGATCCAATCTCGGAGGGGCTCTCGCCCCTCCCACGCCATGGGAGACGAGGACCAGATGGGAAACCCTTCTCCCATCTAGGGACGAGGTCAAGGAAGAAGAATAAGAAGGGGGGCTCTCTCCCCCTTGCTTCCGGTGGCGCCGGAACGCCGCCGGGGGCCATCGTCATCACCGCGATCTTCACCAACACCACCATCATCTTCACAAACATCTCCATCACCTTCCCCCTTCTATATTCAGCAGTCCACTCTCCTGCAACCCGTTGTACCCTCTACTTGAACATGGTGCTTTATGCTTCATATTATTTTCCAATGATGTGTTGTCAGCCTATGATGTCTGAGTAGATTTTCGTTGTCCTAGTGGTGGTTGATGAATTGCTATGATTTGTTTAATTTGCTTATGGTTATGTTGCTTTCCTATTGTGCCCTCTGTGTCACGCAAGCGTGAGGGATTCCCGCTGTAGGGTATTGCAATAGGTTCATGATTCGCTTATAGTGGGTTGCTAGAGTGACAGAAGCTTAAACCCGAGTAAGGGGATTGTTGCGTACGGGATTGAAGGGGGACCAATATATATTAATGCTATGGTTGGGTTTTACCTTAATGAACGTTAGTAGCTGCGGACTGCTTGCTAATAGTTCCAATCATAAGTGCATAGAATTCCAAGCCAGGGATGACATGCTAGCAGTGGCCTCTCCCACATAAAACTTGCTATCGGTCTAGTAACGTAGTCGATTGCTTAGGGACACTTCCACAACTCCTACCACCACTTTTCCACAATCGCTATATTTACTTTATTGCATCTTTATCTAAACAGCCCCTAGTTTATATTTACGTGCTCTTTATTATCTTGCAACCCTATCCTATCACACCTACAAAGTACTTCTAGTTTCATACTTGTTCTAGGTAAAGCGAACGTCAAGCGTGCGTAGAGTCGTATCAATGGCCGATAGGACTTGAGATAGTATTTGTTCTACCTTTAGCTCCTCGTTGGTTTCGAAACTCTTACTTATTGAAAGAGGATACAACTATCACGTATACTTGCGGGTTATCAAGACCTTTTTCTGGCGCCGTTGCCATGGAGTCATAACGTGGGGTGAATATTCTCGTGTGTGCTTGTTTGTTTTATCACTAAGTAATTTTTATTTGCTGTCCTTAGTTGTTTTCTATCTTTAACTATGGGTAGGAAATGCAAAATACCAAAAAAAATAGTTGTACCTACTAAACTAGTGGTTGAAGAACCACTCAAAATCTATCACACTCTTGAAGCTTTTTACTTGGATCATCTTCGATCCCTTTGTGCTCATGCTGAAACCCCCACTAGTTTAGTTGAGGGCAAATCTTTAGATCAGCATGCTTGTTTTGTGCGACACCGTATATCTGGAAAAGGGAAACTATTATGGGATCAAATTCAACGTTTGCAATGCTATGCTTGGAATTTATGTGAAATATATGAGTTTACTTGTTGTTCTGAAGACCCTAAGAAACACCTACCCTATCAATGCTTGTTTAGTGATAATGGAATCGTATCTTCGTATGCTAAGGGTGTTTACAATTACTATGATGTTCAACAAATTGAAGAATTTGTTGCTTTTGAAGGTGCTTATGAGATTGCCTCTTTGATTGAAAAGTATGATGCTACTCTTTACAAATCTGAAAATTTTGCCATATTTCAATATTGTTATGATAATTATGCTTCTAATTCCTATGTTAAACCATATATTGAGGACTTCTCCGCTGTCCAAGAAGAGACTAATATTTTGCAGGAAGCTATGGAAGAAGAAATTGATGAAACAGTGAGCTCATTGGATGAAAAAGATGATGAGCAGAGCGAAGAACAAAAGGAGGAAGAGAGGATTAGCTACCCGTGCCCACCTTCTAATGAGAGTAACCCTCCAACTCATACATTATTTAATTCCCCTTCGTGCTTACCGAAGGATGATTGCTATGATGATTGCTATGATCCCTTGAATTTGTTCGAAATATCCCTTTTTGATGATGCTTGTTATGCTTGTGGCCAAGATGCCAATATGAATTATGCTTATGGAGATGAACTTGCTATAGTTCCTTATGTTAAACATGAAATTGTTGCTATTGCACCCACGCATGATAGTCCTATTATCTTTTTGAATTCTCCAAACTACACTATATCAGAGAAGTTTGTGCTTATTAAGGATTATATTGATGGGTAGCCTTTTACCATTGCACATGATAATTTTGATGAATGTAATATGCATGTGCTTGCTGCTCCTACTTGCAATTATTATGAGAGAGGAACTCTATCTCTGCCTCTTTATGTTTCCAATATGATAGAATTGCAAGAAACTGTTTATACTGTGCATTGGCCTTTACTATGTGTGCATGAATTGTTCTTTTATGACATGCCGATGCATAGGAAGAGGGTTAGACTTCGTCATTGCATGATATATGTTACTTTGTGCTCACTACTAAATTACAAATCATTGTTAATTAAAATTGGCTTTGATATACCTTGGGATCCGGGTGGATTCATTACTTGAGCACTATATGCCTAGCTTAATGGCTTTAAAGAAAGCACTACCAGGGAGACAACCCGGAAGTTTTAGAGAGTCATTTATTTCTGTTGAGTGCTTTTATATAGTTTAAAAACAAAAAAATAAAGAGGGGAACAGAAAACTTTTCAAAAAGGAAAGTGAAAGTGAGAAAGACAAGCATTGTTGAAGTGGGGGAGCTCCTTGAACTTTGTTCATGCTCATGGAAACTTTGTGAATCTTAATTACAGAAAATTTTCATCAAAAATAATTATCCCCTTGTATAATTCCATTGTATTATAAAAATAATGTGCTAAGGTTTTCCTTTAGGGTGTTTACAATGCTTGTTGGTTTGTACGGTGTAGGACAGAAACTTTGGCTGTAGTGCGCGATTTTACATTTTTAACTGGAACGTCAATTGGTTCTGATTCCTTTTGAAATGTCTTTCTATAAAACTTTTTTATTTTTCCTAATTTTTATAGAATTTTTGGGGTACCACAAGTATGGTGTATGTTCAGATTGCTACAGGCTGTTCTGTTTTTGACAGATTCTGTTTTTGATGCATAGTTTGCTTATTTTGATGAATCTATCAATTTATATCAGTGGATTAAGCCATGGAAAAGTTATGTTACAGTAGACACAATGCAAAAACAAAATATGAATTGGTTTGCTACAGTACTTAGAGTGGTGATTTGCTTTATTATACTAACGGATCTTACCGAGTTTTCTGTTGAAGTTTTGTGTGGATGTAGTATCTAATCGAGGATGTCTCAATATGAGGAAAAGGAATAGAGGCAAGAGCTCAAGCTTGGGGATGCCCGAGGCACCCCAAGTAAATATTCAAGGAGACTCAAGCGTCTAAGCTTGGGGATGCCCCGGAAGGCATCCCCTCTTTCTTCAACATGTATCGGTATGTTTTCGAATTCGTTTCGTTCATGCATTATGTGCAAGTCTTGGAGCGTCTTTTGCATTTAGTTTTCACTTTTTTTTTATACACCATGCTGGTATGAGATATTCCTTGGTTGATTTATAGAATTCTCATTGCACTTCACTTAAATCTTTTGAGTATGGCTTTATAGAATGCTTCACGTGCTTCACTTATATCATTTGATGTTTGGATTGCCTGTTTCCCTTTACATAGAAAACTGCCATTTGTAGAATGCTCTTTTGCTTCACTTATATTTCTTAGAGCATGGGCATATCTTTTGTTGAAAGAATTAAACTCTCTTGCTTCACTTATATCTATTTAGAGAGATGGCAGGATGGTCATTCACATGGTTAGTCATAAAATCCTACATAAACTTGTAGATCGCTGAATATGATATGTTTAATTCCTTGCAATAGTTTTGCGATATAAAGGTAGTGATATTAGAGTCATGCTAGTGGGTGGTTGTGGATTAGTATAAATACTTGTGTTGAGGTTTGTGATTCCCGTAGCATGCACGTATGGTGAACCACTTTGTGATGAAGTTGGAGCACAATTTTATTTATTGACTGTCTTCCTTATGAGTGGCGGTCAGGGACGAGCGATGGTCTTTTCCTACCAATCTACCCCCCTAGGAGCATGCGCGTAGTAATTTGTTTTCAATGGCTTGTAGATTTTTGCAATAAGTATATGAGTTCTTTATGACTAATGTTGAGTCCATGGATTATACGCACTCTCACCCTTCCATCATTGCTAGCCTCTTCGGTACCGTGCATTGCCCTTTATCACCTCGAGAGTTGGTGCAAACTTCGCTGGTGCATCCAAACCCCGTGATACGATACGCTCTATCACACATAAGCCTCCTTATATCTTCCTCAAAACAGCCACAATACCTACCTATCATGGCATTTCCATAGCCATTCCGAGATATATTGCCATGCAACTTTCATCATCATCATATACATGATTTGAGCATTCATTGTCATATTGCTTTGCATGATCGTAAGATAGCTAGCATGATGTTTTCATGGCTTGTCCTTTTTTTATGTCATTGCTACGCTAGATCATTGCACATCCCGGTATACCGCCGGAGGCATTCATATAGAGTCATATCTTTGTTCTAGATATTGAGTTGTAAGTAAATAAAAGTGTGATGATCATCATTATTAGAGCATTGCCTGAGTGAGGAAAGGATGAAGGAGACTATGATTCCCCCACAAGTCGGGATGAGACTCCGGACTTTATGAAAAATAAAAGAGGCCAAAGAAGCCCAAATAAAAAAAGAGGCCAAAGAAGCCCACCAAAAAGGAAAAATAAAAAGAAAAAATAAAATAAAAAATGAAAATGAGAGAAAAAGAGAGAAGGGGCAATGTTACTATCCTTTTACCACACTTGTGCTTCAGAGTAGCACCATGTTCTTCATAGAGAGAGTCTCCTATGCTTTCACTTTCATATACTAGTGGGAATTTTCATTATAGAACTTGGCTTGTATATTCCGATGATGGGCTTCCTCAAATGCCCGAGGTCTTCATGAGCAAGCAAGTTGGATGCACACCCACTTAGTTTTCAGTTTGAGCTTTCATACACTTATAGCTCTAGTGCATCCGTTGCATGGCAATCCCTACTCACTCACATTGATATCTATTGATGGGCATCTCCATAGCCCGTTGATACGCCTAGTCGATGTGAGACTTTCTCCCTTTTTGTCTTCTCCACATAACCCCCACCATCATTTTCTATTCCACCTATAGTGCTATATCCATGGCTCACGCTCATGTATTGCGTGAAAGTTGAAAAAGTTTGAGATTACTAAAGTATGAAACAATTGTTTGGCTTGTCATCGGGGTTGTGCATGATTAAATACTTTGTGTGATGAAGATAGAGCAATAGCCAGACTATATGATTTTGTAGGGATAACTTTCTTTGGCCATGTTGTTTTGAAAAGACATGATTGCTTTATTGGTACGCTCGAAGTATTATTGTTTTTATGTCAAATGATAGACTATTGCTTTGAATCACTCGTGTCTTAATATTCATGCCATGATTAGACATATGATCAAGATTATGCTAGGTAGCATTCCACATCAAAAACTATCTTTTTTTATCATTTGCCTACTCGAGGATGAGCAGGAATTAAGCTTGGGGATGCTGATACGTCTCCGTCGTATCTATAATTTTTGATTGTTCCATGCCAATATTATTCAACTTTCATATACTTTTGGCAACTTTTTATGCTATTTTTTGGGACTAACATATTGATCCAGTGCCCAGTGCCAGTTCATGTTTGTTGCATGTTTTATGTTTTGCGGAAACCCAATATCAAACGGAGTCCAAACGAGATAAAAACGGACGGAGAATTATTTTGGAATATTTGTAATTTTTGGGAGGAAGAATCAACGTGAAACGATGCTCGAGGTGGCCACGAGAGTGGCCCACGCCACCACTCCAGGGGGCGCACCCCCTATCTCGTGGGCCACCCGTAAGGCGGTTGATGCCCTTCTTTGGCCGCAAGAAAGCTAATTTTTGGAAAACGGTCTGGGCGAAGGTTTCAATCCAATCGGAGTTACGGATCTCCAGATATAAAGGAAACGGTGCCAGGGCAGGATTCCAGAACGCAGAAACAGAGAGATAGATCCAATCTCGGAGGGGCTCTCGCCCCTCCCACGCCATGGGAGACGAGGACTAGATGGGAAACCCTTCTCCCATCTAGGGAGGAGGTCAAGGAAGAAGAATAAGAAGGGGGGCTCTCTCCCCCTTGCTTCCGGTGGCGCCGGAACACCGCCGGGGGCCATCGTCATCACCGCGATCTTCACCAACACCACCATCATCTTCACAAACATCTCCATCACCTTCCCCCTTCTATATTCAGCAGTCCACTCTCCCGCAACCCGTTGTACCCTCTACTTGAACATGGTGCTTTATGCTTCATATTATTTTCCAATGATGTGTTGTCAGCCTATGATGTCTGAGTAGATTTTCATTGTCCTATTGGTGGTTGATGAATTGCTATGATTGGTTTAATTTGCTTGTGGTTATGTTGCTGTCCTATTGTGCCTTCTGTGTCGCGCAAGCGTGAGGGATTCCTGCTGTAGGGTGTTGCAATACGTTCATGATTCGCTTATAGTGGGTTGCTAGAGTGACAGAAGCTTAAACTCGAGTAAGGGGATTGTTGCGTACGGGGTTGAAGGGGGACCAATATATCTTAATGCTATGGTTGGGTTTTACCTTAATGAACGTTAGTAGTTGCGGACTGCTTGCTAATAGTTCCAATCAGAAGTGCATAGAATTCCAAGTCAGGGATGACATGCTAGCAGTGGCCTCTCCCACATAAAACTTGCTATCGGTCTAGTAACGTAGTCAATTGCTTAGGGACACTTCCACAACTCCTACCACCACTTTTCCACACTCGCTATATTTACTTTATTGCATCTTTATCTAAACAGCCCCTAGTTTATATTTACGTGCTCTTTATTATCTTGCAAGCCTATCCTATCACACCTACAAAGTACTTTGGTTTCATACTTGTTCTAGGTAAAGCGAACGTCAAGCGTGCGTAGAGTCGTATCAGTGGCTGATAGGACTTGAGAGAGTATTTGTTCTACCTTTAGCTCCTCATTGGGTTCGACACTCTTACTTATCGAAAGAGGCTACAACTATCCCGTATACTTGCGGGTTATCACTGCAATCTGCCAAGCTCTCATTCAATAAAGCCTTGGTCGCGTCATTGATATCTTCATCCGTCAATTGGATCTCGTAGTGGCGCTGTGGATCTTTTAAGTTACCAGTGTACTCGCACATTAAGCCGGGGCGGCGGCTTAAGGGCAGAATTCTCCAGGCGACCTAACATCGAACAAGGTCGATGCCGGTTAAGTCGTTAGCCATGAAGGCTCTAATCTTTGAAAAAATGGGCGCATATTTGGCCCATTCCTTTGTGCTAATCCGCTCTGGGAGTGGATGTTTGTTGCTAAGATGGTGTTCACGGTAACCCGGCATGGGATTTTCACCCTCTGGAGATGTATCTTGGCAATAAAACCAAGTCTAGTTCTAGTCCTTAGGATGACTGGGCAGCTTGGCATATGGGAAGGTGGCTTCTTTCCGCTTCTGAATGGAAACTCCGCCTAGCTCCAAGCTGGGCCAATCTGTGAATTCAGTCTGTCGGTTCAAGTAATAGAATTCCCTGAACAGTTCGACAGTGGGCTCTTGTTGAAGATAAGCTTCGCAAAAAACTTGGAAGTTGCAGATGTTGGAGACAGAATTGGGCCCAATATCTTGAGGATGAAGCTGAAAAAAGTGTAGCATGTCTCAGAAGATTTTTGAACCGGGCGGGGTAAACCCCCAGATCATCTGATCAGTAAAAACAATTACTTCGCCTTCCTTGGGCTCAGGAGGATTTTCAGTGCCTAGGACCCTCCAGTGGACGTCATCTTTTTTGGATAAGACGCCAGTCTGAACAAAATTGTTCATGTCTTCCTCGGTAACCCGGGATGCTACCCAGTTGCATGAAGTGAAGGTCTTAGTCATTGTTGATGATGAAGGTCTGAAAAGAAAATATTGCCGGTTTAAGATTATGATGTTAAGCCGGTCATTGGTTCAAAGGTAAGAACTACAAACATGCAGTGTGTTAAGCCGGAGGATAGTGTTGGGTTATGCAGAGCAATCTATTGGCGGCTTAAGAGGGGACTAATGGTACCTGGCGGGTTATGGTTTATCAGTTAAGATGCCCACACAGCTATCAGTTTTCAGATCTATGAGTGAAGGACTGCTAAGTGTTGGACAAACAATTTTCACATATCGGTGTTATAATTTTGGATCTACAGCAGTTCAGATAATGAAGAAAAATTCTAAACCTGGCGGCAGCAGGATAGTTCATGTGCTCAGATGAGATCCCCTATGGAGGGCAGGTATTCAGATATGAAAAACGAGTGCTAAACTGCCACCGCACAAGTTTGGTATCATGTTCAGATCTAAAACTACATGATCTAAGGAGGAACGGGGAAGAATGGGGATGGACTCCGATGAACTTGAGCAAACCCTAATGGAGATATGCTTTGAGAAACAAGGAGAACTTACTAGGGCTATTGGACAAAGGAGGCGTGCGGCGGAGCTCTGGTGCGTTCAGGTCGATGCAGCGGTCGGGGTAGAGGCAGTTCGCGAGGTCGACGGCGACGGAGCTCGGGCGCATGTGGCGTTGCAAGGAAGAGGATGAAGACGAGGAGGCAAGGGAAAAAAATGAAAAGGACCCCCGTCCCTATTTATAAGGCAGTGGATAGATGGCATGCTCGGGAATCAAGGAGGCTGAAAATGATTATGTGATAGCACAGATGCCTCCATTTTCGGGAGGTTCATTAAAAGTGAAGATATACCGAGATGTTTTGGGCCTCATGCGATAATAATGCGAGATGACGTCACGGCGGGTTAGCACAATTCTGTGAGCTGACGTCATGGCGGCTTATAAGATTTCACAAGGATTGACAATGAAGGATTTTTTTTCTAAGTCAAGTATTAAAGATTAATATGAACAAGTTCACATGAACCTGGGCCTAATGTTGAGGATATAACTATTGGGTATGACCTGCCCAGGAGGGGTCGGGTCATACCACTGGCGGTTCATAATGAGAAGGCCCAAGAAGATGCTGAAGATGTCGGTTCATGAAGCAAGCTTACTGAAGGCCCAAGACCCGGAGGCGACTTGAGGCCCACGGGTATAAACCGCCATATGTTTAACCTGTATGTTAAGGAAAATTTAGTTTGGTCACCGAGCCGGACACGTTGTGTATGAGCCGACCGGGACTCTGTAAGCCGCTGGGCATCAACATGTGTATATAAAGGGGTGACCCAACGGAGGGTTAAGTCAAGAAACAACAAGTCGAGAACTAGGTCAAGCGTATTCGCTCCCTGGTAATCGAAGTCAAGCAATACAACCTAAAGCAGGAGTAGGCCTTTACCTCATTGAGAGGGGCCGAACATGGGTAAAACTCTCTGTGTCCTTTGTCCCGTTTAACCCCTTCAAGCTAACTACGTTGCGATGGCTCCACACCTAAGTCCTCATGCTTGGGCATCTGTCGTGACAATTCCACGACAATGGTAATAGAATTGTTGTCGATTAGGCCTCTATTTGTTTCTTGAAATTTCTCTAAAGAATATAAAATTTGAGTATGACATTTGTTAAACTAAAAATAATTTGGCGAGCAATAACAAAATGAAGAATGGCTTGTCAAACAATCCTCGAGGTGGCGGTGGCCATAGAGGCATCATGAAGCAGTGGGTGGCGATGGTGGCGGCAACATCTCGGGGCGATAGGTGGAGGTTGCGGTCCCAGGCCAGCGCGTGAATGGAGATGGTCCTCATAGCTGGTGTCTAGATCCGGTCCATTCAGCCGTGCCCGAGCTTCTCGGCCATTCCTCGTGACAGATGCGACGACGAGCGACCCCGGCCCTCGATAGTGACGTGTGTTTACACCATGGCAGCTCGAGGATCGGGAGGGAAGGAGGAGCGATGATTTAAAGTCGTCTGACCTGCAGCACCCGCTCGATTCGGCTCCTCCACACTGAGTCCTTCCGCTATTGATGTGTCGCAGGAGCTTCCACGAAGGCGGTGGCCGACGAATATGAAATTTGATGTGTGGAGGTAAAACAATTGTTGTCGATTAGACCAGTTTGTGTTTCTTGAAATTAAATGATTTTCCATAGAATATGAAATTTGAGTATGATGTTGTTGAATTGAAAATAATCTGGCAGCAATAATAAAATGACGAATAACTTCTCGGACATTCGTCATGGTGGTGGCGGCCATAGCGGCATCGCGAAGCAGCGAGTAGCGATGGCGGCGACTGTAACACCTCAGAGCAGTAGGTGGTGGTGGTGGCCCTAGGTCAGCACGTGGGCGAAGATGCTCCTCACATCTAGCATCAGCATCCACTCCATCTAGTCGTGCCCGAGCTTCTCGACCGTTCATCGTGATTGAGACGGCAACCGCGACGTCGCGGTGCGACGGGTAGTGGCGTGCACGTTCGGACATGCTATTTAAGAGTTTTTTCGCGGTGTTATTTAAGAGTGTCTATTTTCTAAAAATAATAATTTGTTCTTTTCTTTCTATATAAGATTTTGTATCTTCATAGAGCTTATGTTTCATTTTAGGTAGTTGTGAGTGGTATTGCTTAGGCTTTCTTTCAACTAATTGATTGCCATTGAAGAAAAGCCATCATGGCTCTCTTGCATTATTTACGAGCTTACGTGGAAGAAAGGGGTTAATCGACTCAATATGATGTTTTTTATAATTAAAACAAAATACATCTAACTTTTGCATCATATAATTTGCTTCTCTTGTATGGTGCTTTAATTTGGCCTTCTCATTTAATTCTCAAAACTTAATCATGCAAGCGAATCACAGTGGTTAATGGAAAAGTCGAATATGGAAGAGGAACTTTAGCGCTTATTGTAGTGGTATTTCTCGCTTTCTGCCTGTAGTATTCTTTGCCACTGTAAACCCACGGTGAAGATGAGGTGCGAGTCACCCTGGTTCAAAGAAGGCTCGACGAAAAACGTACTGCTACAGCAAAAATTGAGTGAAAGGAGAGTCCGGCAAAAAGAGGAAAGAATGCGTCATGAAGTGGTTTTTTTTTGACGTTACATGAGGTGGGTTGTTGTGTATAGCCCAAGTGTTAAATATAACACGACGGATAGTCCAGGCAATCACATTTATTCGTCGTATACGATGTGAATTTAAGGCTCCCAGCCTGCACGTCCGAACATAGAAAGAAATAAGCTTTGCTTCCTCGGTTCCACAATAAAGCGACGGACGCACTACATTGTGGAACGTAGCAGTACACGGACGTTCCACTAATGTTCCATGTTGTACTTTCTTCGTTTTAAAATAGATAATTCAATTTTATATCAACTATAATATAAAGTAGAGTCATCTATTTTAAAACGGAGAAAGTATTACATACATGGGAACTCTCCAGCTCGAGTGAACATGCTAAAATATCTTATTCGAGGTGATGCTGCCAAGTACTCCCTTGCTGTCAAGTACTCCCTTCGTAAATTAATATAAGAGCTTTTAAATCATTAAAATAGTGATCTAAACATTTTTATATTAGTTTACGGAGGGAGTACTCAAAAAGATATACTCATTTTGAACGGAAGATCACATCAGCGAACTTGTCATCACTGCTCTGATATTTTTGGCTTGTTTTATGTAAAAAACTACTCTCTTCGTTTCTAAATACTTGTCTTTTTAGAGATTTCAATAAGTGACTACATACGGCATAAAATAAATAAATTTATACTTTAAAATATATCTACATACATCCGTATACTGAGTCCATTTAAAATGCCTAGAAAAATAAGTATTTGAGAACGGAAGAAATAGTACTTTGGAGATGATAAAATACGAGGGACTTGCCGAGAAACTTACGAAGAAACTGGAATTCCACATACAATTTGCTTTCTTTTCTCTCTACGTATATGTGACTTACTACTACTACTCACTCCTTTCCCGCTTATAAGGTTTAATTGAAAAATCTCACCAACCAAGATAGATGGTGAGTGATGGAATACTTTTTGTAGTTTGCAAAAGCACCTAATTAATGTTTTTGTTTTTCTAAAAAAAATTATGTTTATCAATGCATGCATGCATAAAGTACATGCGTTGGTCAATTTTCTTTCAATACTTGCATGCAATGATTTAATGCACCTTGAAATCTGAATATGTGATGGAAAACAACCAAATTGAGCCTTATAAAATAAAAAAACTAAGATTTTGAGATAACTCCTATAAACCGGAAAGGAGGAAGTACTTAATTAGTGCTGAATTAGTAGACTACATTTAATTAACTTAACTACTCCGGTACTACCAGTACACGACCCTGAACCCAGCTCACCTGGAGTTATTATCCTCTTCTTTTTTCAAGCTGAGCTCACCTGGAGTTGGACCCGTTGTGGTCGTCACTCCCGCTGTAGCAGTTTGACCCGTCGGAGGCGCGGAGGGGGTGGTACACGGGTCTGGGCCGGTAAATGGGCCAGGCTTGCACCTCCGGCGTGTGACCGTCCATTCCGGAGGGCTGCTGCGCGTCCATCGGCTCAGGCTTCACCTCCGCCGCCGCTCCTCGGCTCGTCGGGTCCTCGCCGTCGTGACGCATTCGTTTCCGCCCGATGCAGACGCCGAAGAGCCTAGCGCTCATCTTCTCCTCCTCTTCCTCCGAGCCCAAATCGGCAGCTGTGGGAGCATTTGGGCAGGAAGGCAAGAGCTCGAGCACCGGCGGAGGTGGGAGCGCCGTTGTCTCTGCCGACTCACCAGAGCAATTCCCGACGTCGGCAGCGGCGGAGGTCGCGTTGGCGGCGTCGGGCTGCTGGCCGTCGGTGTACTTGGACATGAGGACGAAAATGTTATTGCAAAGCTTCTTCATCTGACCGAGCTCCCGCGTCAGCCGCGAGTTCTCCCGCCGCAGCCGCTCGTTCTCTTCCCCGAGATCGCCGGAGGCAACGCCGCCTGAGCCGGAGTAGGACGGCGCGTACTGATTTAGAAAGGGGGGCTCAGGGGACGAGCTCGACGACAGCACCTGCTCATCGCCGGAAAGCACCGGCGAGCCCTGTCGCTTCGCCACCGGCAGCGCTACCGGAATCGCGGCCGCCGCAGCTACCGTGACCGCGGCGGTGGCCGCCACCGTCGGCGTCACCTTTCGCCGATGTATGTCACAAAGCAGCCGCTTTTCTCCTCGACGGAAGCAGTCGTTGGCGAACTCCCACCTGTCCGGCACAATCTTCCTAAATCCCTGCACCAGCACGCCCCTGAGCACCTCGACATTCCGGCGACACCAACAAAAATGTACTACTAGTCCGGATCAAGTTGCGCGGAAATGGAAGACGAGCACCCACTTACGTAGGTGTTGAGCTGGCGCACGAAGCTGGAGAAGTTATTGTGCTTGAAGTACTTGGGGAGGAGGTCGCGCGCGAACTCGGCGGGGCGCCACACGATGAACGCCGACCCGTCCTCGCTCCACGAGATGACACCGTCGACCGCCGGGTCGTCCACCAGCTGATACGTCTTGTTCAGGAACGGCGTGGGCAGCGACCTCTGCCCCAACCCTGTCCCCACCTCCGCCGGAGCAGGCGTCTCGCCGGAGGAAACGGCCGCGGCCTGCTCGCCCATGGCGCCGCTGCCGCCGACAGCGCAGATCTGTGCCGACGATGCCGTTGGACGGAACGGAAGGGAGGGTGGCAAAGCAACCCTCCGGAAGGTTCCGGATAGCGTAGCGTGGAGAGAAGCAAGGAAGTTAGAGACGGAAACGCGACGAGACGAAGGAACGGAGGAGTAGGGGAGGCAGCGGCAGTTGCGGAGGGGGAAGCTATAAACCCGAGGGCGACGCGCCCGCCACTCGTGCCGAGAACGCCAAGTCAGGCGGGCCGCGCGCGGTGCGTCGAGAGCCGTGCGGGTGGACGGCCGTCAACCCTTGGATTGGGGTCGCTCGGGCTGATCGGGTGGCTAGAGAGCGGCATCTGGAGGGGTGTGGGTGGTGTGGGGACGGGGAAGGGGACGGTAGGTGGGGCTCCGAAACTGCGAGAAGTTTCGGCGGATTTTTTGAAGTTTTGTCCTGCTATGGCTTATTCTGGAAGGTTCAAGGCGGGACGGAGGAATCCCGGACACGTTTCGTGTGAGCTGGGCCCGCCTCCACGAGGCAGATCCCAGCTGTTGGATGGTATTGTGGTGGGCGGCACTACGCAACCGTTGGATCAAACTAGTACACAAATATCCGCGGAGCTACCCTATCACGTCCGTTGCAGTAAAAAAATGTACCTGGGAAATTATCTATTGTTTCGATTTCCCAGTTACTCGAGATTTTTCTTCCCGGAATTGTTTTGAAGATTCTGGAGTAGATATGACTCGTATCGCGAAGATATTTTGGCACGGTGTGCTAAGTGTGATCGGTCGTTTAGCTTTTTTGCCGACATTTTTTCCCCTGGCTGATTAGTTGAGTGAAGTCTGAAATAAACTCTGAGGTTGTAGAAGCCGCCGGATACAAATCCTCACCTTCAAATCCTTGAAGTTAGTACTCTGATCTCTTTGATCCCGGTTTATCCTAATCCTAAATATGTTTGGCGCACTAGGAAAAAAGATGATCCCGGCCACGTTCATATTCTACTCTCACTGGTGATATGGGTCCACAAGTCATATTAATATCTCTCCTCTTATTTTCTTCTTCTATCCTTCTCCTCTCCCGATCCCTTTTCCCTCCCGGCGTTGATCGCCGTTCCCTCTCGTACGAACTGGCGGAGCTACACTTTGGTTGGCTAGTCGACCGGGGCAGCACCCATGCCTGCACGGCTGCACGACCGAGTGCTTCCTCTGCGCCTTGTGGAAGCAATCGTAGGGCTGCCCGGTCTCCCACACGAGGTGTGCCTCCATGATATCCCGGTGTTGCTTGGGGTGCTCTTGCCGCAACCCTTCATCCCCCACCGTTCCCGCTGTATTCGTCGCCATCTGCAGCCAAAAAGCTGACTGTAGAGGTAGCCGGCGTGCTCTGCCAGAGCGGACGATGCCGTCGGGCTCGACGACTGAGGGGAAGCCGGGTTGAGCAACTGGGCTAGCACGCCGGCGAGCTGGCCGGTGACGCAGACTAATCTGGTGACTGTAGAGACCTCGCTTGCGAGCACAATCCTCTTCAATTGAGAGTTTGAGACATGAAAATTGTTACTCTCATCTTGACGGGAGGACTGCATGCACTTTGGACTTCATAGATCCCATGTCCCGTGACCGTGTGTTCCGTGTCCGGTGACGCCGGAGGCATTGGAGTGCCACGCCTCGCCGAATGCCTCGGCGGCCTGGGTGCCGTACCACATGGCGACCATCACCTCCATGCTGCCACGCTTGCCCTTGTGGTCCTCCGTGGCATACCACTGCGGCGTCAGTGGGTTGTTCAGTGGCGTGCAGGGCCACGGCAAGGGCGACAAGCCGAGGATGCTGCTTCTCCTGGCGTACCACTGCTGCATGCGGCCGCACGGCCACCGCCGGATGTTGGTGTTGCTTTTCCAGCTCGCGAGCGCACCGGTTTTCTCCACGAGCAGCACGGCCGAGAAAAATTTCTACGTCATATGCGCGATACCCCAGATGTTGTGGTGTTCTTCGACCGTGGGTCAGCGCACTCCGTGTGCTCGTCTACAGGCCCCACCGGCGGACAAAATTACTGTTATGACCTAAAAGGCTAACAAAATCCCGATTTGACCTCGTTTAAAAAAATCGTTTCTGACCTTTTTGGGTGACGCCAACATCCCTGGCTTCTGGCCCCTGGCCCGCACTGCCCGCCTGCCCGTTGACCTGCTGATGTGGCAAAGGGGCTAGACGCCAAGGACCCTGGCGTCTGGCCCTGGTAAGTGGATAACCCCACGGGCCCAGCCCACTCATCCCCAACCTCTCTCCCTGGCGGCCGAAGAACAGAGAGCTTTCTCTCTCTCGCCCCTCTTCTCCCTCACACCAAACCCCTCCTTGATCTACTCCATCCTCCACCCAAATTTGTGGATCTGACCCCCCAAGCATCCTTGAGGTATTCTTCCCTATTCCCTCCAATTTGTTTTGGTTTTCCCCTCTCTTGTTGGATGCATTATTCAACACTAGGTGATGTTAGATGAGTAGATGGTTTCTTTGTTTTAGGAAATTGTTTGTAGTTGATAGATGATTTGGTAGGCAGTAGATGATGTGTAGTTGAACATGTAGGCAAAATCAATTCCGTTTTGTGTATATGTTGTCCATAGGTTTTTTTTGAACTAAGAGGGATGATGAATACATGATTTTTGTATGTAAAATAGACTTGTTTGATAATTTGGTTTGATAGATGATGTGTGTATGTGTAGATAATCCTATTGTTGGCATACTATATTTGCAAAAAATATGGTGAAATTTGGTACTCTAGATGATATGTATTTGCATATGTGACACCATATTATTTGACAAATTTATTTGATTGAGATGATGTTGGTATGTTTGAGAAGAATTATGTGTGCATATGAAGAAGAAGAAAATGATGTGGTTATGTTTGAGAAGAATGGTTTGTTCATATGGCATAACTTGGAGAAGAAAATTGTATTGTTTTATATTGTTCATGTATTCATAGATGTTTGTGATTTGTTTTGTAGGATGGCGGATGATGATGGACCTTGGTATGCCAGATTAATCGATGAGTGGGATAAGGAGCATCGTGCTCGTGCCATTGAGAATGGAAATGTAAGAAGCAAGACTTGTCAAATTTCTTTATTTCTCATTTGTGTTCTTGTATTGATCAAAACATCACTTTATTTGCAGCATGTAGTTGCTATGCGCATGAGGGGTCATTCCGCTGATGGCTTTACTTACGACCCGCGGTACGAGCCTTATATTCGGAGATTGGGTCTTCTCCCATTCGTGTTGCAGTTTAAGCGACGCGCTCCGCCGGTGAACCACGCGGCGTTGACCGCACTTGTGGATCGTTGGAGGCCGGAGACTCACTCGTTCCACCTTCCATGTGGGGAGCTGACGATGACCCTAGAGGACATGGCTATGATAAGCGGCATTCCTATCGACGGACAAGCTGTTACCGGTCGGGTCAGCGTCGTTAATTGGCGAGAACGAACAGACATTTTAATTGGTATTCAGCCCGACGACCCTCAAGAAGGCAAGGCCGATACCGCGAGAGTGATGCATTCTTGGCTAAAACTAGTCAGAGGAGACACCAATCCGTGCCCTCAGGGTGCCAATGACGTGGTTGTGCAACAGTACGCACGGGCCTATCTTTGGTATGTACTAACCAAGGTAGTCTTCTCAGATGCAACCGGGAACTCAGCCCTCTGGATGTTCTTGGAGCTACTCAATAACTGGGATACCCAGTATAGCTGGGGTTCGGCCGCACTAGCATATTTGTATCATCAGGTAAGAGATAATTGCAACCATTTATCTTGCATTTGTCATGCGCCTCCATATCTAACATGTTTGTTTGATTGCAGCTTGACTTGGCGTGTCGGAGGAAGGGAGATACATCCTCATTGTCTGGGTTTGTTTGGAGCCTATCCGTGTGGATGTGGGAGCGGATCCTGGTTGGACGGCCCGATTTCAAGAACCCCCTCATGGCAAACCCACGGGCTAATCATGACGGGTTGCATGATGATGATCCATATCGGCGCCCTACGCTTACTATTGGGAACAAGTGACAGTCTACACAGGAAGCTCGCATGTGCGATACAAGTGCTATATGAACGATCTGGACACCTTGACTGCTGAGCAGGTTTTGAGAAGTATCCTCATCAATTTATGCCTACGGGAATGCAAAGATATAAGTCCAACAATGATGCGGAGGCAGAGGAGGCTAGCGAAGAGGAGGAGCATGAGGCTAGCGAAGAGGAGGAGCATACACTTGCAGATATCGTGAAGAAAGGAAGGAAGAAGTGAGCTTGTTGTAGTTTGTTTCAATGAGCTTGTTCTAGTTTGTTTCGATGAACTTGGTGTAGTCTCTTTCCATGAACTTGCTGTCGTTTCCATAAAAGTACTACTCAATGATGTGATTTATGTGAATTGTTGTTTCCTGTGATGTCTATGAATTCATTGATTGCCATGAAATCTGTCAAAAGGAGGACTCATTTACTCATTTATATGCACAGGGTAGGCACCAGACGCCAGGGTCCTTGGCGTCTGGCTATAAGTCAGGGGACCAAACGCCAGGGTCCTTGGCACCTGGCTATAAGTCAGGGGACCAAACGCCAGGGTCCTTGGCGTCTGGCTATCGACTGACACCAGAAACAGGGTAAAGCAGGGTAGCCAGCACAGGGTAGGTACCAGACGCCAGGGTCCTTGGCGTCTGTATATAAGTCAGTTTTGTCTTTTCACTTGTAGTCTCGAATAACAAACATACATAAGCATTGCATAGTCTTTTCATACCACTATAGTTGAACACACACACAAGGTTCATTACCATGTTTGTCTATGATAATAGCAAATGACAAACATAGTTCATGACCACAATGGTCTACGATACAATGTCTCGAATGACATAGCAAATTACAAACATAGTTCAAATTACACAAATAGTCTCGAATGAGAAGTTCATCACATACAATGAACATCACATATAACTCGGTTTCCTGTAGCAATGCAAGTCAACAACCCTTTTCCATTTCCATTCTTTCAGCATTTCTTGGATCTTGTCATCATTAGTTATGTCAACCAATTTTCTTTCCCCGGGGCCATCTGACTGCCTCCTGCTGACGTAGTACACAAAATCCTCTTCCTTCAACCCTTGCTTCAATATGAATTTAGTCTTCAACCAATCGAAAGTGAGGTCACTTCACTAACTTGCACAATACATGGAGACAAGCCTTGCACATGAACAACAGGGCTAAGCACCCACTGAGTTTCCTTAGCCATCTGCAACACACAAATCTCTTAGTAGCTAACCTATGATACATTAGACCACGAGGAAAACAAACTAGGGTTTTCACAAAAGTATGATAAATTAAACCAACCATAAAATGGGGGTGGAGTTGATTTACCTTCTAGTCTCGAAATCCTGAAGATCCAACGGTGAAACCGGACCGATTTATGAGAGATCTGAGGGGGGGGGGGTTAGGGTGCTAGATGAGGGAGTGACGTTGGCAGGGCTAGAGGTGAGAGTGGGTGGATATGAGTGAAATGAGAGGGGTAGAGGTGGAGATGAATGGATGAGAGGGCTAGAGGTGGGCCCAAAAAATCTTATCCACTCGAATCTTATCCATCAGACAGATAACTGCAAGAATGCTCTCTGGACACCAGACGCCATGGACCTTGGCGTCTGGATGGCCATCAGACACACCAGACAGCTTGTCTGGTCACCTGCGCGAGCAAAGCAAGCCAGACGCCAGGGTCCCTGGCGTCTAGGTGTGGGAGGCGGACGCCATGGACCTTGGCGTCTGGGTGTCCATCAGACACACCAGACAACTTGTCTGGTCACCTGCGTGAGCAAAGCGAGCCAGACGCCAGGGTCCCTAGCATCTGGGTGTGGGAGGCAGACGCCAGGGACCTTGGCGTCTGTGTGTCCATCAGAAAGACCAGACAACTTGTCTGGTCACCTGCGCGAGCAAAGCGAGCCAGACGCCAGGGTCCTTGGCGTCTGGGTGTGGACCTGGTGTTTTTGCACACACTTCTGTCTTTTGTTAATGTTTTTTGCTTAGCAACTTGTAGCAAACACTATTAAATATGAACAAAGCATGCTAGTCTCAACCAAAAATATGAACAAAGCATACTAACTAGTCTCGAATGACGAACATAGTTTGCACATAATCTCAAATAGTCTCGAATGACATAAATAGTTCATGACCACACAAGGTCTCGAATAGCAAGTTCATACATTAAACAAAGTCTAGACAGTTCATCATCGACGCCGGTGCCTTTCCATTTGTCTACTGAGTAGTACGGGGCCACTTTTTCTTCTTGTCACGTGCCTCGTCCTCCTCTCGTGCATTGTGAGCCCTTGCAAGTTTTCTTGCCCTCTCTTCTTGACGAGCCTCCTTCTCTTTGCGTGCCCTCTCTTGCTCACGCTTCTTGCGCTCACTAGCCTCCTTCTCACGACGCTCCCGCTCCAATCCCCATGCATAGGACT
Organism: Triticum dicoccoides; assembly: GCF_002162155.2. Taxonomy (NCBI): domain Eukaryota; kingdom Viridiplantae; phylum Streptophyta; class Magnoliopsida; order Poales; family Poaceae; genus Triticum; species Triticum dicoccoides. The sequence goes on from NC_041393.1 coordinate 254,682,269, forward strand.
CCTCGAATAGGCACTGCCTCCGTAACCAATCTCGACGTTGGTCCTCTTGGACATATTTTGGTACCTCGTGATCTATCCAAGTGAAGTACTTGCAAAGTGGAGGAGGGGACTACATATAAACCATGTTTTTGTTAGACATATGAGTGACAACTTATTGATGTTTTTTGTATGTACACCTAACATACCGGTGGTATGTCATATGCGTTAGTTGGCTTTCGACGATCATGTGCATAGTTGGGACACACGAAAAACCTTCTACCTTCTGTCCATGACTTGTTGCGGTCAGTGGACACCTTCAGCTTGCAAACATCAGCACACCAACATGTTGGTGTGGGCACATCCTTCTCCTTCTCCTTGTCCAAACTGGCCTCCATCCACGTCTTCGGCATGTCCTCTTGGTCCGCGCACGCCGGCCTCGTCCTGGAACCGGATGAAGCCATGCCTACAAAAAGAACAATTGTTAGCACAAGACATAAATAGAGTAAATGCGTAAATACAGTAAATGAATAAATGCTAGGAATTGTATGAACAAATAATATACCATTATTATTAGATCAACCATCTGGATTAAGCAAAAAACCGAAGGCCGATCCATTATAAACCATTCCTCTACGACCACCACCACCTCTAGCACTTGTGCTTCCTCTCCGACCACCACCACCTCTAGCACTTGTGCCTGCTCGACCACCACCTCTAGCATTTGTGCAAGCTCGACCACCACCTCTAGCACTTGTGCTAGCTCGACCACCACCACTAGCACTTGTGCTTGCTCGACCACCACCTCTAGCACTTGTGCTAGCTCGACCACCACCTCTAGCACTTGTACTCCCTCTACGAACACTAGCACCTCTAGCACTTGTGCTCCCTCTATGACCACCACTACCACCTCTGACACTTGTGCTTCCTCGACCACCACCACCGTCACCTCTTCCACCTTGTTCACCATCGGTGCCGCCTCCACGACTTGTTTTTCTTTTTTTGGTTTTCTTATTCTTGCATGTCCGCTCGTTGTGTCCCCCTTCACCGCACACCCCACAGTTGATAGTGTCAGGAGCCTCCATGAAATGACCGCTACCAAATTGTTTCATGCCAGTGTATCCAGCCAGGTCATCCATATCACCCCTGAACCTCTTAGTTCTCCTTCTACCCTTCGTCTCCACCTTCAGAAGAGGGTCTGGCCTAATATGAGGGCCATGGTACTCAGGCCACTGTGATTGGTCCAAGAAAGGGCGAAATCTTGGCGCCCATGTCAACCTAGTAGCTTCCAGATGGAACTCTTGCATTCACACGGTTTTTCCATCACAAACATGTATGTTTCTCGCCTTCGCCGCCGTTATCAAATGCGAGCATGGCCAATGATACTTACTAGGCCTCTCGCACTGGCACCACCGAGTCTTTAGTTTCACCTCAAATGCAGCACCACCATATTGTCTACCATCTCGTGTTGTGCCACCTGGCTCATCAATTTGATAGATCATTTCAATTCTATCGAATATGATAACTTGTTGCCGTGAAGACTTGCTTGCTTGTAACTGCAACCATTCATCAACCTTTTTCGGATAATCCTTTTTTTCACCTATCCATTTTGCAGTCTCTTCAGAATGCCTCTGAAAGTACTCATTAAGCTTGAAGAAGGTGTACTCCACTATTGCAGTCACCAGCAATGCACGAGCACCCTTCAACACATTGTTGAAACATTCTACCAGATTGCTCGTCATGTCGCCATATCGCCAACCACCATCGTCATGAGCGCGTGCCCACTTGTGCTTCTCACTTAAATTCCTAGTTAAGAAGTCTTTTGCCCCTTCGTTCACCGCTGCAAATAGTTTGTTGTACCGAGCATCGAAACCTTGGGTGGTGAAGGCCACACATACATGGGTAAGGTCTTTGCTGAGCTCCTTGCTCTTACATGCCCGGTAAAAGTTGGCCACGAAATGCCTCATGCACCATCTGTGGTGAAGCTTTGGAAATCCTGGAATAATAATGTCCATTGCCTTGAGTATGCCATGATGCCGGTCCGATATGATGCATACCTCCCTAGCCCCAATCACGTTGTGCCTAACATGACCCATGAACCACTCCCAGTTGTCTTGGTGCTCGGAAGGCACCAAAGCAAATGCACACGGCAACACGTTGTCGTTTGATGAGTGCGCCATTGCTACCATTAGTGTGCCCTTGTATCTACCGGTTAAGAACGTGCCATCTATAGACAAGACCGGACGACAATGCTGAAACGCCTCCACACATTGTCCATAACTCCAGAAGGCACGGTGGAACACTCCCTCGTGATCCTCGACCACATGAAACATGCCCGGGTTCCTATGTGCAATGGCGGCCAACAACCTTGGGAGCTAGTTGTATGCTTCTTCATAACCACCATACAACATCCTAATAGCATTTGCCTTTGCCTTCCACGCCTTCCCATACTTGACTTCATAACCAAATTGTTTTTTCACCGTCCGCATGAGAAACCTCATTTTCACAGTGGGATCAAAGCCTATGTCTTTCATCCATTTGTATCCGAGATACTCAGATGTGAGTTGACGGTGTGTCTTTCTAAGTCGTTTAGATGGAGGTTTGCATCTATGAATGGCAACACAACTTTTTAACACCCATTCTTCAGTTCCTTTAAGCTTTCTTGCACGAACCTTCCATGGGCATCCTTCTTGCTCACACACCACTGTGTAACACAACTTCATGTCGGAGTGCTCAACATAAAATGGCCTATGGTTTCGAATCGCATAGTCAGCCAACCAAAACTTCAGCATAGGCAAGCTCAGAAACTTCACTCCTTTGTTCAAATAAGCATTCTCGTCCTCATTCTCCACCCTTGGTTCTCCTGGATCCGGGCATGGTGTTGGGTCAATCGCCGTCATTCTCATTCCACCGTCAACAACAGCTTTATAGGCAAGGCTGAGATCTTTAAACAAGTGAGTTCTTTTTTGTAAGCCCGTCAGCTCAAAGTGGATTTGGTTCTCCTCCTTTGTGAATCCATCCTCGTCCAACTGTTCAACTGGACCCTCGTCATCCGAGTCATACGCATATTGACGCCTAAAAGGCAAGTCACGATCCATGTCCTTTTGCGCTATGTACTCATCCAAGTCACCAACATCATTACCATGAAACCCTTCCTCTTGCTCTTCGTCGTCATCATAAGCACCTTCATCCTCTTGAATTAGTCCGTCACTAGCAATCACCTCAACTTCATTTGCTTGGCTAGTTGGTGGTTGGCTAGAAGCATTGGGGGCATACAACTCAACCTCATTTGCTTTGATAGATGGTACACAGGGACGTGGTGGGGGATAAACATTGGGGGCATCAACCACAATCCTATGCTCAACAAGTGGCACCATTGTCCTCTCGCTCATGTCATCCATTGGGGAAGAGACATGCCCGTTCAAATCAAAGGTAAACCGAGGAGATTCAACCTTGGTGGCAAACAATTCAAGTGACTTGTCTTCCGATTGGGATACTTTTTCCTTGTATACATCCCAATGCAAATCCGAGGTGATAGGCATACTTTTCAAGCGAGATTTGGCTCCAACTCCAACATCATACCTTCCTATTAACTTAACATCAACATTGGTGTCCATCCACTTCAAGACTTGTCTCACTTTTGCAACAACATCCTCATAGCTAGGGCTTGTATCAAAAACCAATGGTTCCTCACCCGTGTCGGCATTGTTACTCAAGAATGCCTCCTTGTCAATGTAATGAACATTAACAAGTCTCTCCATCTAAAAATAACATGAATGCATTTAAGACTTCAATGAGAATTGGTGTTTATCCAAATACATCTTATTATATCCAAATCATATCAACACTAAATTATTGGTGATGTCCACAAAAATATCACTAATTAACACACAAAAGTATCCAAATCATATCAACACTAAATTATTGGTTAACCCTAATCACTAACTAACCCTAACCCCCAATCTTTCTACTCAACTAACATATATTCCTACTACACACCATGCATAGCACTATATTATCAAAGTTAACCAAGCCATTCACACTAACATAAGGGGGAGAAAACATGAACTAGGGTTCCACCAACATGTGTAAAATGCAACCAAAATAATAAGATTTAACAAAAAATAATTGGATGATTTGGGGGAGATTAACAAGAGCAACAAAGGGATGGAAAGATCCACCTAAGGGATGTACCTTTTGGAGAGGATTTGAGGGGGAGCTTGAGGGGTAGGAGAGAGTGTGAGAGCTCCAAGTGTTCTTCAAGCTTGGGTTGTGGATTGGGGAAAGTGTGTGGGGTGGGTCTCACACACTCTCCCGTGGGTTATCCACTTACCAGGGCCAGACGCCAG
>NC_041393.1:254686633-254703223 GCF_002162155.2 Triticum dicoccoides
CTTTGCCACGTCAGCACGTCAACGGGCAGGCGGGCAGAGCGGGCCAGGGGCCAGACGCCAGGGACCCTGGCGTCTGCTTCGCAACCCAGACGCCAGTGATGTTGGCGTCACCCAAAAAGGTCAGAATCGAAATTTCTTTTGAAACGAGGTCAAATCAGGATTTTGTTAGCCTTATAGGTCATAACAGTAATTTTGTCCCCCACCGGCGGCACGCCGTCGACCACACACCGTGCAGTGGATCGGTTGGAGAGTGAACTTGCGAGAAAGAGACCGAGGAAGAAGATGCATGTGAGCCCACGTAGTAGGTCAACGTAGAAATAAATCCTGGCTGGGATCGCACCTTTCCTATTACGCCGAACCAGATTTTAGTGATGCAGGGGTAGGACTGACTTGGATCCGTAAATACGGGGTACCAATTTCAGGGATTCGAAGTTAGGGTTCATTTGCGTCGATATCTACATCCTCAAGGTTTATTTCAGACTTTACTCCTGATTAGTTCGCTGGTACGAGTCCACCCCACGTGTCATTACCATTGTCTTGTCACCCTCACTTAAAATGGATGGCCGTACCCAAACTCTTTACGACTTACTACCCCGTCCTGGTTTGTTAGTCTCATTGTATTTTGTGCCAATTTTTTATCATAAATTTAACTAATAAAATGTTCATGCATGTCTAAAAAATATAGCATTAAAAATTATGTTCAAATATGAATTCAACGATATAATTTTTGTTGACACGCATTAATATTTTATTAGTTAAATATTTGATCAAAATTTGGCACAAATTATAAAGAGGACCAATAAACCAGAACGAAGATAGCACGACCGTGTTGTAAAAAAATTTGTTACGGGCGGTCATACTACTTTCCTATTTGACGGGTTTACACTTTCTCAAACGGGAAGAATGAGTACTGCCTTGTGGGAAACACTGCGATGCACTGTGTTGGGTTTTTTTTTTCAATAGTGTTAGAATTAACTTGATCTGTGATTAATCTACTCCATTCGTTCCTAAATATTTGTTTTTTCCAGAAATTTTAAACGGATACCACATACAGATGTATATAGACATATTTTAGAGTGTAGATTCACTCATTTTGCTCCGTATGTAATCATTTGTTGAAATCTCTAGAAAGACAAATATTTAGAAACGGAGGGAGTATATGCTTAAGAAACCATCAAGTGGTCACTAATTTTGCATTGATCAATAATTAATCCAAGTTTAAGGAACCGCCAAGTGATTGATATGTTGATGCGCAAAAAAAATACTCCCTCCATTCCTTGATATAAGGTGTATAGTTTTTTGAGAATAAATCCGAAATATAAGGTGTATTGCGTTGCACCACTCGTTTGGGTAGTTTTTTTTAGGGATTTGATTACATTTTTTTATATTAGGCAATCTCTTCTATTTTCTCATGTCAATTAGTCAGGTGTAATCTCGCCCAAAACTTGTGAAATTATCCATCCATGTGCGTTCTTTAAATCCGTGCCAAAAACTATACACCCTACATCTAGGAATGGAGGGAGTAGTTGATATGCTTAAAGAACGTCAAGGGGTCAATGATTGCAACAGAACTGTTGCTTTCCTTTGAAACAATTGCAGAAAACAAAACAATATATGTTGTTACCTTTTATCCAAGGATCCATTAATGCTCATTTCATTCTAGTACATTAGGCAAATCAGACTTAAATGTGAAGATAAATGGCAGCTAATGTATCCAAATAACATACACACATGTATGTATGTATGTATGTTATTTGGATATATATATATGTAGACACACACTATAGATAGATATACTATAGCCTGAGCACACAATTATAAATGGTCCAGAAGAAAAAAACAAGAATAGATCAGAAGTGTTTTGACTTAACACTTGAGCTATCGCTTTTACCTTCTCGCCTAAAAGGACATTAGACAAGCACCTGCAGTATATTTAGAGAAAGGAAACAAAACAAAGAACCTGTAGAGGGCCTGTAGTATATTTAGGCAAAGGGGAAAAAATAAGGACAACATTCCGAGTACATTCTCTACAGAGCAAAGAACAAAGAAAAAAAATACAATGGCCAACACTTTGAGTAGATTTTGTACAGAGCAAAGAAACAAAACGTACAAGATTCTTTTTTTTGGGTGAGTAATAAAGATGATTCTGAAACATATGTTGTATGTGGGGAACCATGCTTATACCATTTAGAGAGGAAGTATAGATATGCATACCTGTGACCAAGGCGTATATCTAGAACTTTTGCCTAAGTGTGGATTTCTCTCCAAAATGATTGCAATGGCCTTAGCTATAGTTCTCCCTTGGTTTGTTTCCTTAATATGCAAGTCTGTGCACAAAAAATGTCACTAAAAATCGAAACCCAAAAGATATTAAAAAGACACTACGAACTGAGAGAAGTAATTTCCTCTTCAAGTATAGCCTCTAACACTTTCCCCATCTTTTGTACAAACTCTTGCCAATCTCTAAATGAGTGTTCATACTAATATTCAATCTACTCAGCCACTTTGTCCTGACCTTCCGGTTCTTCTCTTTCACACCTAAATCCAAGGGTTTCTCCCAGAGACTTCTAATTTCTGAGCTTGTGGAGTATCTTTTGGACCTGCTGATCGTCATTTAGAAAAATCAGTGATTTGGTAAGAACCGAAATCCAGTTGTAGTTGGAGCTAGTATTGAGTATTTATGTGCATAGATTAAGTACAAATGCATATTTGGTCAACTCAAGCAACTACTTCAAGATTGCAATTGTAAGCAATACATGGTATCTTTTCTACATAGCTACAAGGTGGAACTAATTACTTCAATATCAATGTTTAAGAATGCGCATTTGGTCAACAATGGCAATTAAATACTTCAAGATTTCAATTGTAAGCAATACCTGGTATCTTTTCTACATATCTAGGAGGTGGAACTAAAAAATCATTTTATTGTTCAATGGTTGCAATGCCCAATGCCTCCTTCACATGAAACTTTTTAGTTCCTCAAAAAATCACATGGAGAAAGGGGATATCCAAAGCACATGAACCAATCGAGTCTACGTTTACATGTAGGTGTAATGCAGCACATAGAAAATAATCCCTAATTCAGAATGAAAAAACAAACAAGTAGTGAATGCATGTATAATATGGTACCTCAAAATGTGGCTATCTGTTTGCAAACAATCTATGCAAATAGATTAATAAAAAATCAAACTAATATCATTTATTGTGTACCAATGATATTAGCATAGTAGTGGGCTAGCATAGCAAATATAAGCACAATAAACTATTCCTATAGTATTATAGGGAAAGGGTACCAGTGCTTAATCTTCTAATCGATCGATTATTTGTGTCAAAGAGAATAGAACAAAAAAATCTAGCTCAATAGAAGAACTCAGATTGTAATAAACTAAATATTGCATTACAGTCCAGAATAGAACCATACGATGACTCATAACTTCCAATTTTCATGTCAACTACGCCAAATAAAAATGTTACCATTGTCCAATAGTAGTACATGATGAATCCGACATATTGGAATAATTAGTAATTTTTTGGTATACTAAAGAACTTCAACAGAATGTGTGGCGTTCATGATATTCAGGTATATTCCTCCCTAGCGGTAACAATGGCACTCGTGTGTTCATATTTTCATGCTGCTCTTGTGATTCATTTCTAAAATAGCTAATGTTGCAGAAAAATGATAACTGGTACAGTTGCATTCATTAGCACCATCACATATATGCAGTTGCTCAAGTAAGAAGAATCACCCATACCTTGGTCCTTGACAAAGGATATCAGAAGGCGAAGTCTATTCAATCTGAATATTGTTGTGACCAACTCATTGCTTCTTTGGGCACATATGCCTGCTCATTTGCTTTATATTGGTATACAAGAGTAGTTTCTAGATAACTCGACCTTGGCGCCCGAATTTGAACTCTAGGTCACAAAAAAATTGATATATGTAAAGAGTGGTTTCTAGAGACTTCGTCCTGAGCACACATATTTCATTTTGGGTGATTAAAAATTTATATCTGGAAGGCGGCACGGGTGGGAATGACAAGGATTGTGAAGGAGGGGCAGTAGCCATGCATAGTAAGTCGGAAGGAAGGATAAGGAGCAGCAGGTGGCGGCACCGCCGCTGAGAGCAGCTCGTAGCCGGTGGCGTACTTGCAGCGGTCAGCATTGGTGGATAAGGGGAAGGGGTGGATGACATGGTGAGGAGGGGGAGGTGGTACCGATATAAGGAGGTGGTTGATTGGACCGCTGCAGCATAGGAAGAGACAGAAGAGGCACCGGGAACATACTGCATCAGCGATGTACCTGCGGCTGTCAGTGTCGGTGCAGACATGGGACAGGGAGAGGGGATTGCCGAGGAGGAGGGAGAGGTGACAATGATGGTCGCTGGTGGTCCTGCTGCGGCAGGCGAGGAGATAGTAGTGGCGTCAGCGTCCGGCTTGCCAAGATCAATGTCCAATGAGACGGGGAAAGGAGCAAAGGAGACAGCAGAGAGGATGGGGTCCTGGTGGCGAATAAGAATACCGGTTTGAAATGGACGACATGATATCCCAACTATGATGCCTGTAGCTTTGCTCTTGTTAGTACCTGTTGTCCTGTATCACTCTACTTACATTCATACCTGGTTGATTATGTGACATCAGTGTGCATCATCACTTGATTATCCACTATTCGCTCCAAATTATCATATCTATACTAATGCTTACATTAATGTAGAATAAACCCAATGCTTATGAAGAAGTTTAGCTCTGCATTGTTCTTGTAAGTACTTATTGTACTTCATCATAGTACTGATACTGACAACTACTTGTTCATGTACCATCATTTTGCAGTTTATTTTTCCTTACCCTTCATTTTCTACACATTATTAGATCTATATTTATTCTTGCCAAAATGTTGAATAAAACCAATTCTACTGAAAAAGTTTAGCTATGTATTGCTCTTTGTTAGTACTTTTTGCCTTTATCGTTGTACTTACATTTATAATTAGTTGATTACGTAGCATCACTCTGCATCTTATATTAAATATCCTCCATTTGTTCCAATATGATCACATATATATTTGTCTTAATAAAATGCAGAATAAAGGAAGTGCTTATGAAGATAAGTATGTGGTAAACTTCTTGAGTTGCGCCCCATCAACAAGGACAAGGGCTTTATAGAGCCGGTCGTAACTACTAACATAAATTGTCCTTCTCAAGCCTTCAAACTTTATTGTGTATATTTGGATAGGCAGGACTGCAACTGCTGTTTATTTTTGGTGTTTGCTCAAATTGCATGTTTAAAGTTTGTTATGAAGAAGTTCATAAACATAACTTTATCCTTCTCAACTTCTGTTTTTAGTTGTACAACCAAGTTTCTTGTTCATACCATGTACACTAAACTAAGTAGAGCTAGTGATATTCATTAGCACTTTATGTATGCTTGTGTTCTTGATTTGTAATCCAGTGGTGTGGTGAAGCTGCACACTCCTCCACAATGTCATTCATGTCATGTCTTAAATATGAACAATGTCATATTATGTTAATGATATTCTTAAACGTGACTCTTTATTTGCTAATAAGAAATGGGATAAACTGATAGCACACTGACCATTGATGCTTATAACTGCAAAACCTATTATCTGGCTGCTTGTTTCTCTTTCAGAGTGATATCCTTGACACCAGGAAAAACTGCCACAGAGATAGTGAGAAAAACCCTAAAATATATTATAGGGAAGAAGGCAAAACATCTGAGATAGTGATACAACCCCAAAGTCATGTCTTGATGTAGTGGCCAAGATACTCGCCAATAGCAGTGACACAAGCTCGATGAAGTCACCGCCTAAATCAGTACGACTTCTTCAGTCTCAACTTCAAGTGGAAAGACATGGTTCAGCTCAGCTCCGGCTCGAAGTCCAATCTCTAAGGAAGATTGCAGAGAACACACGTGTGTACATTATTGCTAAGCAGCTCGAGCTGGAGGACATGCGCAGTCTCATCAGCTTGCTGAGATGCTTGCGCAGCATCTCCCAGGCAGGCTAGCATTTCTTGAACTATGTTGAAGTGTTGTCGGTTCTGTATATTATTTTGTTTACGTGTTTATTTTCACTGGTGGCGACCTTTGATGCCCGATGTATGTAATATGCTGTCTAGTTGCGCTATATTATCACTGGTGACGAAGTTTAATGCCTTGTGGATGTAATATGCTATAATTTCTTTATATTATATTCTAGGTCTGTTCTTAGTAACTATAATCTTCGACGGGGGCCAAAGGGCCAAAAAATTATTAGCCCGTCATCAATATAAAAAATTAAGTGAAGGAAATGGGCGTCCATCATCTCGCTATAGATGTGCTGAAACAATTAATCGGCCCATATTGGGCTTCAGGGGCCCATAATCATCACGGGCCATTAGCAGGCCTAAACGAAAAGTAGCCCCAAGTAGGTTCGTGCCTATAATAGGCCGTGTAACCGCGAGTCTTAATTGGCCACAAAAAAATACAATGGGCTTTTAACAGGATGAAAGTAGATTGGGTCTGAATTGTGCCCAATATTTCATGGGTTGATACCAAGCCAAAATATACATCGGCCCATGTGAGGGTGTCTGATAACCTACAAGTATAGGGGGCGCAACAGTTTTCGAGGGTAGAGTATTCGACCCAAATTTATTGATTCGACAGAAGGGGAGCCAAAGAATATTTGCAAGTACTAGCAGTTGAGTTGTCAATTCAACCACACCTGTAGACTAAATATATGTAGTAGTGATGTCTACTACGCAACATTCTTCTTGTAGACATTGTTGAGACTCCAAGTGCAGCAGTTTGTAGGACAATAGTAAATTTTCCTCAAGTGGATGACCTAAGGTTTATAATTCCATGGGAGGCGTAGGATGAAGATGGTCTCTCTCAAACAACCCTGCAACCAAATAACAAAGAGTCTCTTGTGTCCCCAACACACCCAATACAATTGTAAATTGTATAGGTGCACTAGTTCGGCGAAGATATGGTGATACAAGTGCAATATGGATGGTAGATATAAGTTCTTATAATCTGAAATTATAAAAACAACAAGGTAACAAGTAATAAAAGTGAGCGAAAACGGTATTGCAATGCTTCAAAACAAGGCCTAGGGTTCATACTTTCACTAGTGCAAGTTCTCTCAACAAGGATAACATAATTAGATCATATAAAAATCCCTCAACATGCAACAAAGAGTCACTCCAAAGTCACTAATAGCGGAGAACAAACGAAGAGATTATTGTAGGGTACGAAACCACCTCAAAGCTATTCTTTCTGATCAATCCATTGGGCTATTCCTATAAGTGTCACAAACAGCCCTAGAGTTCGTAGTAAAATAATACCTTAAGACACACATCAACCAAAACCCTAATGTCACCTAGATACTCCAATGTCACCACAAGTATCTGCGGGTATGAATATACGATATGCATCACACAATCTCAGATTCATCTATTCAAACCAACACAAAGAACTTCACAGAGTGCCCCAAAGTTTCTACCGGAGAGTCAAGACGAAAACATGTGCCAACCCCTATGCATAAGTTCACAAGGTCACTGAACCCGCAAGTTGGTCACCAAAACATACATCAAGTAGATCACGTGAATATCCCATTGTCACCACAGATAAGCACATGCAAGACATACATCAAGTGTTCTCAACTCCTTAAAGACTCAACCCGATAAGATAACTTCAAAGGGAAAACTCAATCATTACAAGAAGATAGAGGGGGAGAAACATCATATGATCCAACTATAATAGCATAGCTCGCGATACGTCAAGATCATGCCGAATCAAGAACACGAGAGAGAGAGAGAGAGAGAGAGAGAGAGAGAGAGAGAGAGATCAAACACATAGCTACTGGTTCATACCCTCGGCCCCGAAGTGAATTACTCCCTCCTCGTCATGGAGAGCGTCGGGATGATGAAGATGGCCACCGGTGATGGATCCCCCCTCTGGCAGGGTGCTGGAACAGGGTCCCGATTGGTATTTGGTGGCTATTGTGACGCCTCGATAATTAGACTATAGTAAAACTCTCCTGATGATGCCATGTCATCTATGTTACTGTTGCTAATTAAGTGGTAGTTCAAAAACATTGCAAATTCAAAAATGAATTAGCGACAAACACCCAAAGTTTTCAAAAGTCAAAACAAAAATGTTCGGGGGGTGCCAAATATTGCATAGGTAATTATGGTGAAGTGAACACATTTTTAGAAAATGCCTAAATACTTTAAAATGAAATAAAACAGAAAAGAAAAATAAAGAAAAGAAAGAAAGAAAGAAAGGAAAAGAACCCCCCCCCCCGGGCCAGCCGACCAAACTGGCCGGCCCATTCGGCCACCGGCCCAACTGGGCAAAGGCCCAGCCGGCCACTTCCTCTCCTTATCCCCTCACCCCGCAAACCCTAACCCACTCCCCGCACCCACACCCCACTCTCCCCACGACGCCCCCTCCTCTCTCCTGATCTGGATCGGGATCCAGAGGAGGCCGACGCCGCCCCGTCCACCCCTCCTCCCCGGCCGGCCTCTGCTTCCTCCCGGCGCCGCCCCGCCATCGCCGCCTCGACCCCGACTCCGTCGCCCGAAGCGTCCCGGACGCCGCCAGACTTCCCCTTCTACGCACGTCGTCCCCGTCAACCTCCCCGAACTCCCCCGCGCCCATTGCCACGATCCCTACTTCCCCTGGTGAGGTCCCGGCCTCCTCTCTCTCCCCCACCTCGGCGTGCACCCCGCGCCGCGCGCGCTCACCGTGCGCGCCACATCTGCCGCCGCACGCGGGAGGCCCGCGCTGGCTCACCGCGCCCCGGCCCATGCTCACCGTCACTGCACCCCGGCCCGCGCTCACCGTGGCCTCGCCCCGCCCGGCGTGCCCCTGTACACGCGCCCGGGCGCGCGCCGATGCCTCGCCCCCCCTACGCGCTCGCCCGTGGCCGCGCCCCCTGTTCACCACCCCCGCGCGCCCCTGGTGGTGCTGCTCGCAGATGCCGTGGCAGCCCGCTCCTCCCTCCGTCCGCCCCTGTCCCGTGCGCCGTCGCCATCCCTGTCCTCCGCCCGGTTGGCGCCCGGCGAGCCCCGCCGTGGTCACCAACCCCCCTGCTCCGGCGACCTGCCGACTCCCCTCGCCCCTGTGGTGCGCCCGAACGAGCGGGTGCTGGGCACCCGTTGCGCCCACGCCCGTTCGGGCGACAACCGCGCGCCCATGCGCCCGAAACCCGCAAGGCCCCTTGGGGCCACAGGCATGTGGGGCCCTGCCCCAGAACGTTTACAAAAAAAATAAGAAAAATAATATATAAAATAAAATTAATAATAATGGAATTAATTAATTAATTAATTACTTAATTAATTAACTTAAATAATCTTGTTTAGATTAACCTAATCATTTAGTTAGACTAACTAAACCTGATTAGTTAGTCTTAGCCTATGGCATGCAGGACCCACATGTTAGGTTGACCAGTCAACTCTGTTGACTGCTGACTCAGCATGACCTCATGCTGATGTCATTAATCCATTTTTCGAATTAATTTAAATAATTAATTAGATTCCAGAAATTCATAAAATCTTTAGAAAATCATAACTTTTAATCCGTAACTCGGATTAAATTATTTTCAACATGAAAGTTGCTCAAAACGACAAGACGAATCCGGATACACAGCCCGTTCGTCCGCCACACATCCCTAACCTATCGAACTCGCAACTTTCCCCCTCCGGTTTATCTATCCGAAAACGCGAAACACCGGGGATACTTTCCCGGATGTTTCCCCCCTTCACCGGTATCACCTACTACCGCGTTAGGGCACACGAACACCGCGTATTGTCTTGTTACGCTTTGTGATGCTTTGATTGCTGTGTTATTTATTGTGTTCTCTCTCCGTTACTTCTTTCCGATAGACCCCGAGACTGCCGGCGACCCCCAGTTCGACTACGGTGTTGGTGACTCGTCCTTCTTGCCAGAGCAACCAGGCAAGCCCCCCCCTTGATCACCAGATATCGCATATTCTCCTCTATACTGCTTGCATTAGAGTAGTGTAGCATGTTACTGCTTTCCGTTAATCCTATTCTGATGCATAGCCTGACATTGTTGCTACATCTGTTGATACCTTACCTGCAATCCTAAATACTTAGTATAGGATGCTAGTTTATCATCATTGGCCCTACATTCTTGTCAGTCTGCCTTGCTATACTATTGGGCCGTGATCACTGGGGAGGTGATCACGGGTATATACTATACATACATACATACTATACAGATGGTGACTAAAGTCGGGTCAGCTCGTTGAGTACCCGCAAGTGATTCCGATGTGGGGGCTGAAAGGACAGGTGGCTCCATCCCGGTAGAGGTGGGCCTGGGTTCTCGACGGCCCCCGACTGTTACTTTGTGGCGGAGCGACAGGGCAGGTTGAGACCACCTGGGAGACAGGTGGGCCTGGCCCTGTTCGGCGTTCGCGGATACTTAACACACTTAACGAGATCTTGGTATTTGATCTGAGTCTGGCTACTGGCCTATACGCACTAACCAACTACGCGGGAACAGTTATGGGCACTCGGCGTCGTGGTATCAGCCGAAGCCTTCTTGACGTCAGCGACTGAGCGGCGCGCGCCGGGTTTGACTGCGTTAACGCAACTTCCTTTGTAATGGACGTTGCTAGGTCTGCTCACCGGCCGCGTACGCAACATGCAGGTGTGCAATGGGCAATGGGCCATAACCCCTGCGCGCATAGGATTTAGACCGGCGTGCTGACCTCTCTGTTGTGCCTAGGTGGAGCTGTGACTTGTTGATCTTCCGAGGCCGGGCATGACCCAGGAAAGTGTGTATGGCCAAATGGGATCGAGCGTGTTGGGTTATGTGGTGCACCCCTGCAGGGAAGTTAATCTATTCGAATAGCCGTGATCTTCGGTAACAGGACGACTTGGAGTTGTACCTTGACCTTATGACAACTAGAACTGGATACTTAATAAAACACACCCTTCCAAGTGCCAGATACAACCCGGTGATCGCTCTCTAACAGGGCGACGAGGAGAGGATCGCCGGGTAGGATTATGCTATGCGATGCTACTTGGAGGACTTCAATCTACTCTCTTCTACATGCTGCAAGACGGAGGCTGCCAGAAGCGTAGTCTTCAACAGGATTAGCTATCCCCCTCTTATTCTGGCATTCTGCAGTTCAGTCCACCGATATGGCCCTTTACACATATACCCATGCATATGTAGTGTAGCTCCTTGCTTGCGAGTACTTTGGATGAGTACTCATGGTTGCTTTATCCCCCCTTTTCCCCCTTTCCTTTCTTTCTGGTTGTCGCAACCAGATGCTGGAGTCCAGGAGCCAGACGCCACCGTCGACGACGACTCCTACTACACCGGAGGTGCCTACTACTACGTGCAGCCCGCTGACGACGACCAGGAGTAGTTAGGAGGATCCCAGGCAGGAGGCCTGCGCCTCTTTCGATCTGTATCCCAGTTTGTGCTGGCCTTCTTAAGGCAAACTTGTTTAACTTATGTCTGTACTCAGATATTGTTGCTTCCGCTGACTCGTCTATGATCGAGCACTTGTATTCGAGCCCTCGAGGCCCCTGGCTTGTATTATGATGCTTGTATGACTTATTTATGTTTTAAAGTTGTGTTGTGATATCTTCCCGTGAGTCCCTGATCTTGATCGTACACATTTGCGTGCATGATTAGTGTATGATTGAGGCGGGGGCGTCACAAGTTGGTATCAGAGCCGACTGCCTGTAGGAATCCCCCTTTCCAACTCCTTGGCCGAAGTCGAGTCTAGACATTGCAAAACTTTTACTAACATGGCTGTGTGCCTTACGGGCCCACGTTGCCATTTGGGTGGTACTAGGATCTTTTACTCCTCGACCTTTACTCTAGGACTCTGCACTCTCTTCTACTTGGGTTAAACGATTTTACTAACTCTGACTCTAGGTTCTCATAACTAGTTCCACCCGGAGAACCCCTTATTACAGGTGATCGCCAGCTGCACTAGAGTATTTTGGAGATACTCTTCCATATTCTCTCGAGACTTTGTGCCCACCGCTTTTGTTATTCCCGACCATCGATAACCCATATGGATAACTACATACACTTGTTGTCCATAGCTTCACTTCCAATTGTTCTTGTTATTACAAGATACCCTGAGATACTTCGGATATTCCGAAAATACTTTGTGCCTACTGCCTTGCAGTTACTAGCCCCATAACTACCCCTACGGGTAATTTCTCGCACTTACCAAGTATCAGCTCATCCCCAGTTGTTCTAGTGTTTCACAAAAGTCTTCGAAATGTTATTCGATCCTCCAAAAAAAATCCTTAGCAGCTTATTGCTCTACAAATACTTGTCTGCTTACATTATGGATGTTCCCATATCACTAGCAATATTCACTAGTATCTTTTGACACCGTCATTTTGATCCTATTGCTTCAACATGTGTGCGAATGCACGCAATCATCGATCAACCCTTCTAAATTATCTTTTCGGCTCAGACATCATTTTGAACATGAGCTGGTTCTCGACCAAACTATTTGTCGTCAATTGCGCCTCTAGTCTATCCAACTTATCCATCCTTGATCAGAGCGTCTGCTTCTGATCCTTTGTTTTGGAAATCATAATTCCTTTGTTAACTAAGCATCAAATTATTCAGATGTTCTATAATATGATGCCCGTGCATTCTTTCTTCCTCTGATTGAGTACCAATACTCACACCAGCTCCATTGTGGATCGCCCGATCCATTGTTGGATTTCATCCGACACCGTCCTTAATATTCAAATAACCTTGTGAGTCTTTCCACGGATATATAAAGCCTTGGGTAAATTGTATCCTCTGTTTTCTCAACCATGCTCTATTTTCGAGCTGGTGGTATTTACTATTGAAGCTTGTGGTATATGTTTCCACGATACCCTGACGGGTTGAACCTATGCCTTCCTTAATATGTGTGAATTCGGAAGTTTTCACGAGTCATACTCATCTGGTATTTCACCAGCTAAAACTTTCAACACTAATGCCTTTATCAAAGCGAGAAGTGAATGGAAGGTTATACATTGAAGAAGTGGGAGTCGACCTTGAACCTTGCGTTCATGCCCATGGACACGATGTATAACTTATCATGGAAGCTGCTCGTAAAAATAATTACCCCCTTGTTACAAGTTCATCTTGTATCCGTGGTTCGATCATTTGCAATCGTTGTTCCAGCCATGTTCTCCTTTTAAATACCATTTATCGGACAAGTTAAAGTACTTGCCTTTTGCAGATCAATACGCTTGCCCAACCTCTATTTTGATCTTCCTCGAGTATTAACCTCTGGTATCTCGAGGACTATGTTGCTTCCTGCGAGTCTTCATCTAGTATTGCTTCTCACCGATCTCGGATTCCCCCCAGGTTCTGAGTTATTAGTCACTCGAGAACACCGATAAGTGAATCGATTCCGCACTCTGATTCAATAACTCTAAGTAATTCTTGTTGCTTACGAGTTTAATAATCCTTCAAGTCATTCCTAGCCTTATCGGCTATATCATTATCGTGCAAACTTCTAACTGTGCTACCTGGTCCTTCCCGAAGCACAAATTTTTTGATGATGAGCTAAGCTTACGTCGATCTTCCTCGTCCTATCAGTTCGCCTTGAACAACAATCTTGATTTCAAGTTTGTGTCCTACCCATGGTTCCAATAACCTTCCGCTACCTCATTCCTTTGACTTGATGTCGTCGCTGATTGATTACATCTTATTGAAATCTCTCAAAAAGTTTGTCGTGGTCATCATCAACATTTTGACTCCTTCCAGGATACCAATCGAATTCATGATGATGAGTACCACCCTCGTCCCTTGGTAATTTGAGTTACCATCGACAACATCCTTGCCTTCCTTCTGTTACAAACTTATTCCTATTATGGATGCAACTTGCAATCCAGCTTGTCTTATGTTCTACCTTGAAGTATTACCGTCTCTAATGTCGAGGATGTTGTGAGAATTTCACCACCTCTTAAGAAATTCTTGTTGCAGCGATGCTTCTCGCCATCACCATTCTTTCTTGGTCCCCGTGCTGGTTCTAACCAGGATACCAACAGATGAACGGTGCTATTTGGATTCTGCCCTTCTAGCAACCCTATTGCTTTGAAGTTAATGGTCGGCCATTAATTCTTAGACATTTGATTATTGAATCACCATTCCGACATTAGTTGTGCAACCCAGCCCATATTTTGGGTGCACCTTTCAACCAATGTTTAATTGTGTATGTTTTCCTCGAGCATACATCATTATACCATTTGATCTGACAAATGTTATCTCCTTGTTCACATAATTGTGGAAATCCGTCTTTTTGGAAATCTCAATGAATTGTCACTGAGACAATCGGCCACCTCCTCATCCTCTTCTTGATTTAATGATGAACTCTTGTTTTGGAACTCGCTTCCATAGTTCATTTCCCGAGAATCTTCGACGTCATCTCGTCAATTTGTGTCACACCTTTTCTCCTTAAGCATCGTGAGTTTGAGGTATCCTCGCACCAATCAGATCTGAATCTCGGTCAGATATGATGGTTGGAACATTTTTCCAAGAGTTATAACACTGGTCTTTTATGACCCGGTAAGGTGATGGCATGTCCAGCACACCTGGCCGGATGACCTGCTATTATAGTTTCCTTATTAGCAAGGTTATCCATTCCTTCATGAGGAAATTGTAAGGCTTATTCTACAAGTTGTTCCTGATGGATCCTTCGTGTATCCAGAGTCTGACCTTTGCTTGAAGACCTTGTCAATGCTATCTCGAAGCATGTCTGTGGTACTCTGAATTTCAATAAAAACATTTGAAGCACAATGCTAAATTTTCTTTATCGATTATCCAACATCGTTGTATGGGTAATGGTATAAAATTTCTCTCCCCATTCCTAAAGGGTTTTTCTATGTTATATCCTGTCATGGATATCATGCTCTGCTTGTCCTTGGGAAGGATATACCCCTGAAAAATGTGTCTAAATACATTTTTTTCTTTCCATTGTTCTGATTAATTCTGATAGACATTTTCCCCTTTCCATTGGTTTGTTTAAACATTTCTATGATCTATATGATATAAGAAGAAATAATTACCTGCTTGTGCAAACATCTCGATGTACAACTCTGTCAGTAAGAGCATGTTACTATTGTTGATGACATTACGGTAACCACCGATGGACGAGAACTTTGCCTATTGGTCCGCCTTGTTCAACGAGCAAGAAAATGGTTCTCTTTGTCCCTCGCCCTTGGCATCGACGTTGTTGCCGACATAATCGATAGGCTACCCTCTGACATGCCTTGCTTGCATGATCACGCAAGACGTCTCCGCCCTTCCTACTTTTAACCCACATGGTGGGCCCATAACCCACAGTTCCACTAGGTTGAAACCTAACTCTCATGTACAACCCTGTTTCTAATGGATATTCCCCACGCTTGGCTTTGTATTTAATTCATGGGCCACCTTCCTAGTGCTCTATTCTGGTATCCGACGCAATACTTACTCTCGCTACTCTGAACCCCTTTCTCACTCTGGTTCAGACTTCGAGCAGCTATCTATCCGCTTGGAACCTCTTATTGTACCTTCGTACCTTACTCTTGATGTATTTTATATGTTCAACTCGAGAGATAATCTTATACTCATTCATGGGTTAACCCAGATTGTTTCCCTCAAAAGCATTATGTCGTAGCTGAGCTGCCCCTTATACTTTTGTAGGTACGATGGAGTTCCCGAAGAAAGGACGACAACTTTATCATGATGCATTGGAATAAAGAATTGAAGACATTAACGAAAGGGATTAACTCCTTCGACAAGATCCGTTAGAATACCATAACCAGAACTTCCCCCTTACTCCCCTCTTAAATCTCGGGACGAGATTTCTTGTAGTGGAGGAGAATTGTGACGCCCCGATAATTAGACTATAGTAAAACTCTCCTGATGATGCCATGTCATCTATGTTACTGTTGCTAATTAAGTGGTAGTTCAAAAACATTGCAAATTCAAAAATGAATTAGCGACAAACACCCAAAGTTTTCAAAAGTCAAAACAAAAATGTTCGGTGGGTGCCAAATATTGCATAGGTAATTATGGTGAAGTGAACACATTTTTAGAAAATGCCTAAATACTTTAAAATGAAATAAAACAGAAAAGAAAAATAAAGAAAAGAAAGAAAGAAAGAAAGGAAAAGAACCCCCCCGGGCCAGCCGACCCAACTGGCCGGCCCATTCGGCCACCGGCCCAACTGGGCAAAGACCCAGCCGGCCACTTCCTCTCCTTATCCCCTCACCCCGCAAACCCTAACCCACTCCCCGCACCCACACCCCACTCTCCCCACGACGCCCCCCTTCTCTCTCCCGATCTGGATCGGGATCCAGAGGAGGCCGACGCCGCCCGACGCCGCCCCGTCCACCCCTCCTCCCCGGTCGGCCTCTGCTTCCTCCCGGCGCCGCTCCGCCATCGCCGCCTCGACCCCGACTCCATCGCCCGAAGCGTCCCAGACGCCGCTGGACTTCCCCTTCTATGCACGTCGTCCCCGTCAACCTCTCCGAACTCCCCCGCGCCCATTGCCACGATCCCTACTTCCCCCAGTGAGGTCCTAGCCTCCTCTCTCTCCCTCGCCTC
>NC_041393.1:254703585-254757157 GCF_002162155.2 Triticum dicoccoides
GCCCCCCCTAAGCGCTCGCCCATGGCCACGCCCCCTGTTCGCCACCCCCGCGCGTCCCTGGTGGTGCTGCTCGCGGATGCCACGGCAGCCCGCTCCTCCCTCCGTCCGCCCCTGTCCCGTGCGCCGTCGCCATCCCCGTCCTCCGCCCGGTTGGCGCCCGGCGAGCCCCGCCGTGGTCACCAACCCCCCTGCTCCGGCGACCTGCCGGCTTCACCCGCCCCTGTGGTGCGCCCGAACGAGCGGGTGCTGGGCACCCGTTGCGCCCGCGCCCGTTCGGGCGACAATCGCGCGCCCATGCACCCGAAACCCGCAAGGCCCCTTGGGGCCACAGGCATGTGGGGCCCTGCCCCAGAACGTTTACAAAAAAATAATAATAAGAAAAATAATATATAAAATAAAATTAATAATAATTGAATTAATTAATTAATTAATTACTTAATTAATTAACTTAATTAATCTTGTTTGGATTAACCTAATCATTTAGTTAGCCTAACTAAACCTGATTAGTTAGACTTAGCCTATGGCATGAAGGACCCACATGTCAGGTTGACCAGTCAACTCTGTTGACTGCTGACGTCAGCATGACCTCATGCTGATGTCATTAATCCATTTTTCAAATTAATTTAAATAATTAATTAAATTCCAGAAATTCATAAAATCTTTAGAAAATCATAACTTTTAATCCGTAACTCGGATTAAATTATTTTCAACATGAAAGTTGCTCAAAACGACGAGATGAATCCGGATACACATCCCATTCGTCCGCCACACATCCCTAACCTATCGAACTTGCAACTTTCCCCCTCCGGTTTATCTATCCGAAAACGCGAAACACCGGGGATACTTTCCCGGATGTTTCCCCCCTTCACCGGTATCACCTACTACCGCGTTAGGGCACACCGAACACCGCATATTGTCTTGTTACGCTTTGTGATGCTTTGATTGCTCTGTTATTTATTGTGTTCCCTCTCCGTTACTTCTTTCCGATAGACCCCGAGACTGCCGGCGACCCCCAGTTCGACTACGGTGTTGGTGACTCGTCCTTCTTGCCAGAGCAACCAGGCAAGCCCCCCCCCCCTGATCACCAGATATCGCCTATTCTCCTCTATACTGCTTGCATTAGAGTAGTGTAGCATGTTACTGCTCTCCGTTAATCCTATTCTGATGCATAGCCTGACATTGTTGCTACATCTGTTGATACCTTACCTGCAATCCTAAATACTTAGTATAGGATGCTAGTTTATCATCATTGGCCCTACATTCTTGTCAGTCTGCCTTGCTATACTATTGGGCCGTGATCACTGGGGAGGTGATCACGGGTATATACTATACATACATACATACTATACAGATGGTGACTAAAGTCGGGTCAGCTCGTTGAGTACCCGCAAGTGATTCCGATGTGGGAGCTGAAAGGACAGGTGGCTTCATCCCGGTAGAGGTGGGCCTGGGTTCCCGATGGCCCCCGACTGTTAGTTTGTGGCAGAGCAACATGGCAGGTTGAGACCACCTAGGAGACAGGTGGGCCTGGCCGTGTTCGGCGTTCGCGGATACTTAACACGCTTAACGAGATCTTGGTATTTGATCTAAGTCTGGCTACTGGCCTATACGCACTAACCAACTATGCAGGAAGAGTTATGGGCACTCGGCGTCGTGGTATCAGCCGAAGCCTTCTTGACGTCAGCGACTGAGCGGCGTGCGCCGGGTTGGACTGCGTTAACGCAATTTCCTTTGTAATGGAGGTTGCTAGGTCTGCTCACCGGCCGCGTACGCAACGTGCAGGTGTGCAATGGGCGATGGGCCCAGACCCCTGTGCGCATAGGATTTAGACCGGCGTGATGACCTCTCTGTTGTGCCTAGGTGGGGCTGCGACGTGTTGATCTTCCGAGGCCGGGCATGACCCAGGAAAGTGTGTCCGGCCAAATGGGATCGAGCGTGTTGGGTTATGTGGTGCACCCCTGCAGGGAAGTTAATCTATTCGAATAGTCGTGATCTTCGGTAACAGGACGACTTGGAGTTGTACCTTGACCTTATGACAACTAGAACCAGATACTTAATAAAACACACCCTTCCAAGTGCCAGATACAACCCGGTGATCGCTCTCTAACAGGGTGATGAGGAGAGGATCGCCGGGTAGGATTATGCTATGTGATGCTACTTGGAGATGCTACTTGGAGGACTTCAATCTACTCTCTTCTACATGCTGCAAGACGGAGGCTGCCAGAAGCGTAGTCTTCGACAGGATTAGCTATCCCCCTCTTATTCTGGCATTCTGCAGTTCAGTCCACCGATATGGCCCTTTACACATATACCCATGCATATGTAGTGTAGCTCCTTGCTTGCGAGTACTTTGGATGAGTACTCACGGTTGCTTTCTCCCCCCTTTCCCCCTTTCCTTTCTTTCTGGTTGTCGCAACCAGATGCTGGAGTCCAGGAGCCAGACGCCACCATCGACGACGAGTCCTACTACACCGGAGGTGCCTACTACTACGTGGAGCCTGCTGACGACGACTAGGAGTAGTTAGGAGGATCCCAGGCAGGAGGCCTGCGCCTCTTTCGATCTGTATCCCAGTTTGTGCTATCCTTCTTAAGGCAAACTTGTTTAACTTATGTCTGTACTCAGATATTGTTGCTTCCGCTGACTCGTCTATGATCGAGCACTTATATTCGAGCCCTCGAGGCCCCTGGCTTGTATTATGATGCTTGTATGACTTATTTATGTTTTAGAGTTGTGTTGTGATATCTTCCCGTGAGTCCCTGATCTTGATCGTACACATTTGCGTGCATGATTAGTGTACGATTGAGGCGGGGGCGTCACAACTATAGAGGCTTGCAGCGGCAGAACTCCCGATCTAGGTTTCTTTTCGGGGGTTTATGTATTTATAGGAATTTTTGGCGTCCGTCTCATGCCAGGGGGGTCTCCGAGTCATCCACGAGGCAGGGGGCGCCCCTAGGGGGGTAGGGCGCGCCCTCCACCCTCGTGGATGGCCCGGGACTCTTCTAGCCCAACTCTTTTACTCCGGGGGCTTCTTTTGGTCCATAAAAAATCCACAAAAATTGGCAGGTAAATTGGACTCCATTTTGTATTCCTTTTCTGTAAAGCTCAAAAACAAGGGGGAAAAACTGGCACTAGGCTCTGATACCTCTTGAGCACTGCGTTGGTTTTCCCTTCAAGAGGAAAGGGTGATGCAGCAAAGTAGCGTAAGTATTTCCCTCAGTTTTTGAGAGCCAAGGTATCAATCCACCAAGAGGCTACACGCAAATCCCTCGTACCTACATAAACAATTAAGAACCTTGCAACCAACGCGATAAAGGGGTTGTCAGTCCCTGCACGGCCACTTGCAAAAGTGAGATTTGATAGAGATAATCATAAGATAAATATTTTTGGTATTTTATCATATAGATTGGAAAGTAAAGGTTGCAGAATAAAATAGATCGGAAACTTATATGATGGAAAATAGACCCGGAGGCCATAGGTTTCACTAGTGGCTTCTCTCAAGATAGCATAAGTATTACGGTGGGTGAACAAATTACTGTCGAGCACTTGATAGAAAAGTGCATAGTTATGAGAATATCTAGGCATGATCATGTATATAGGCATCACGTCCGCGACAAGTAGATCGAATTGATTCTGCATCTACTACTATTACTCCACACATCGACCGCTATCCAGCATGCATCTAGAGTATTAAGTTCATAAGAACAGAGTAACAGATTAGGCAAGATGACATGATGTAGAGGGATAAACTCAAGCAATATGATATAAACCCCATCTTTTTATCCTCGATGGCAACAATACAACACGTGCCTTGCTGCCCCTGCTGTCACTGGGAAAGGACACCGCAAGATTGAACCCAAAACTAAGCACTTCTCCTATTACAAGAAAGATCAATCTAGTAGGCCAAACCAAACTGATAATTCGAAGAGACTTGCAAAGATAACAAATCATACATAAAATAATTCAGAGGAGATTCAAATATTTCTCATAGATAATCTTGATCATAAACCCACAATTCATCGGATCTCGACAAACACACCACAAAAAGAGTTACATCAAATAGATCTCCAAGAAGATCAAGGAGAACTTTGTATATAGGCGAAGGAAGTCGGTCAGGGGAGCGAGGGGCCCACGAGGGTGGGGGCGCGCCCACCCCCCTAGGGCGCGCCTCCATGCCTCATTGCTGCCTCGTTTCCTTCTTGACGTCCACTCAAAGTCTCCTGGATTGCGTTTGTTCCAAAAATAACTCTCCCGAAGGTTTCATTCCGTTTGGACTCCGTTTGATATTCCTTTTCTGCGAAACACCGAAATAGGCAAAAAACAACAATTTGGGCTGGGCCTGCGGTTAATAGGTTAGTCCCAAAAATAATATAAAAGTGTATAGTAAAGCCCATTAAACATCCAAAACAGGTAATATAATAGCACGGAACAATCAAAAATTATAGATACGTTGGAGACGTATCAAGCATCCCCAAGCTTAATTCCTGCTCGTCCTCGAGTAGGTAAATGATAAAAACATAATTTTTGATGTGGAATGCTACCTAGCATATTTCTCAATGTAATTTTCTTTATTGTGGCATGAATGTTCAGATCCAAATGATTCAAGATAAAAGTTTAGTATTGACATAAAAATAGTAATACTTCAAGCATACTAACAAAGTAATCATGTGTTATCAAAATAACATAGCCAAAGAAAGCTTATCCCTACAAAATCATATAGTTAGGCCATGCTTCATTTTCGTCAAACAAAATACTCCCATCATGCACAACCCCGGTTTCAGCAAATCAATTGGTTCATACTTTTTAACGCGCTTCAGCTTTTTTCAACCCTCACGCAATACATGACCGTAAGCCATGGATATAGCACTATGGGTGGAGTAGAGTATGATGATGGAGGTTGTGTGGAGAAGACAAAAAAAAGAGAAAGTCTCACATTGACGCGGCTAATCAACGGGCTATGGAGATACCCATCAATTGATGTCAATGCGAGGAGTAGGGATTGCCATGCAATGGATGCACTAGAGCTATAAATGTATGAAAGCTCAACAAAAGAAACTAAGTGGGTGTGCATCCAACTTGCTTGCTCACGAAGACCTAGGGCATTTTGAGGAAGCCCATCATTGGAATATACAAGCCAAGTTCTATAATGAAAAATTCCCACTAGTATATGAAAGTGACAACATAGGAGACTCTCTATCATGAAGATCATGGTGCTACTTTGAAGCACAAGTGTGGAAAAAGGATAGTAACATTGTCCCTTCTCTCTTTTTCTCTTATTTTTTTCCTTTTTTTTTGGTGGGCTTCTTTGGCCTCTTCTTTTTGTTTGGGCTTCTTTGGCCTCTTTTATTTTTCAAGAAGTCCGGAGTCTCATCCCGACTTGTGGGGGAATCATAGTCTCCATCATCCTTTCCTCACTTGGTACAACGCTCTAATAATGAAAGATCATCACACTTTTATTTATTTACAACTCAAGCATTACAACTCGATACTAAGAACAAAATATGACTCTATGTGAATGCCTCTGGCGGTGCACCGGGATATGCAATGAATCAAGAGTGACATGTATGAAAGAATTATAAAGGCGGCTTTGCCACAAATACGATGTCAACTACATGATCATGCAAAAGCAATATGACAATGATGGAATGTGTCATAATAAACGGAACAGTGGAAAGTTGCATGGAAATATATCTCGGAATGGCTATGGAAATGCCATAATAGGTAGGTATGGTGGCTGTTTTGAGGAAGATATCAGGAGGTTTATGTGTGATAGAGCGTATCATATCACGGGGTTTGGATGCACTGGCGAAGTTTGTACCAACTCTCAAGGTGAGAAAGGGTAATGCACGGTACCGTAGAGGCTAGCAATGATGGAAGGGTAAGAGTGCGTATAATCCATGGACTCACATTAGTCCTAAAGAACTCATATACTTATTGCAAAAGTTTATTAGCCCTCAAAGCAAAGTACTACTACGCATGCTCCTAGGGGAAGGGTAGGTAGGAGTTGACCATCACGCGATCTCGACCTCCACTCATAAGGAAGGCAATCAAAGAGCACCTCATGCTACAAATTTGTCACACAAATTTTACCATACGTGCATTGCTACGAGACTTGCCAACTTTAACACAAGTATTTATCAATTTCATAATTACCCAACTAGCATGACTCTAACATTACCACCTTTATATCTCAAAATAATTATCAAGTATCAAATTTCTCATAGTATATCAATGCACTCTATATGATAGTTTTTATTATACCCAACTTGGATGCCCGTCATATTAGGACCAATTTTATAACCAAAGCAAATACCATGCTGTTCTAAAAGACTCTCAAAATAATATATGTGAAGCATGAGAGATCAATAATTTCTGCAAAATAAAACCACCGCCGTGCTCTAAAAAGATATAAGTGAAGCACTAGAGCAAAGTTATCTAGCTCAAAAGATATAAGTGAAGCACATAGAGTATTCTAATAAATTCTGATTCATGTGTGTTTCTCCAAAAAGGTGTGTACAACAAGGATGATTGTGGTAAAGGAAAAAGCAAAGACTCATATCATACAATACTCTCCAAGCAAAACACATATCATGTGGTGAATAAAAATATAGCCTCAAGTAAAGTTACCGATAGACGAAGACGAAAGAGAGGATGCCTTCCGGGGAATCCCCAAGCTTAGGCTTTTAGTTGTCCTTGAATTTTACCTTGGGGTGCCTTGGGAATCCCCAAGCTTAGGCTCTTTTCACTCCTTATTTCATAATCCATCAAATCTTTACCCAAAACTTGAAAACTTCACAACACAAAACTCAACAGAAAACTCGTAAGCTCCGTTAGTGCAAGAAAGCAAACCACCACTTTAAGGTGCTGTAATGAACTCATTATTTATTTATATTGGTGTCAAACCTACTGTATTCCAACTGCTCTATGGTTCATACCCCCAATACTAGCCATAGATTCATCAAAATAAGCAAAAAACACACGAAAAACAGAATCTGTCAAAAAAAGAACATTCTGTAGTAATCTGTAACTTTCGAATACTTATAGAACCCTAAAAATCATACCAAAATAGGAAGTCCTAGGAAATTTGTCTATTAATATTCTGCAAAAATAATCAACTGAAAATAACGTTTTTGTGATTTATTAAAATTATTCTCGTGCACGCAAAAGTTTCTGTTTTTCAGCAAGATCAAATTAACTAACACCGTAAGTTATCCTATAGGTTCTACTTGGCACAAAGACTAATTAAAACATAAAACCACATCTAAACAGAAGCTAGATGAATTATTTATTACTAAAAAGTAACAAAAATCAAGGAACTAAAATAAAATTCGGTTGCCTCCCAACAAGCGCTATCGTTTAACGCCCCTAGCTAGGCATAAAAGCGAGAATAGATCTAAGTATTGCCATCTTTGGTATTTGTGTTTTTAATGGAATTATGCTCGGATCCGGGAGGTTCCTTGTGTTTTCCTTCATGCTCGGAGATCCTTAGATCTAGAGCATCCAACCGCTTATTGCAAAGTGTAATCAAAGTATTCACGCGGTTGAGATTCCCACCAACATTTTTAAGAGGTTCAATAGATTTTTGCAATTTACATAATTTCTCTAAGATTTGGGTTCCTTCTTGAGTAAGGGGTGGTCCCTTTTGTAGGGGAAGTACTCCTACTATCCCCTCTATAATTTCATAAGCAAAAGTAGGATCAATTTCAATAAAATTCCCTTTGGCGGCAAAATCAAGGAGTTGTCTATGGGATATGGCTAGCCCAACATATAAATTGCGAAGTAAAATCTTGAAATATCCTTCTATATTGCAACTACGATAGCATTCTAACATCCTATACCAAGCATATTTTAAGTTTTCTCCTTGTCTTTGTTTGAAGTGGGGGACTTCAAAATTGGGAGGCGAAGGAATGAAGACAGAGCTAGCCATGACGACGAAATAAACGATCTAACACACAAGCACAAAATAAGCGAGCGAAAAAGAGGCGAACGGGAAAGAGAGGGCGAATAAAACAGCAAGGGTGAAGTGGGGGAGAGGAAAACAAGAGGCAAATGGCAAATAATGTAATGCGAGTGATAAGAGTTTGTGATGGGTACTTGGTATGTCTTGACTTGTGCGTAGACTCCCCGACAACGACGCTAGAAATCCTTCTTGCTACCTCTTAAGCACTGCGTTGGTTTTCCCTTGAAGAGGAAGGGATGATGCAGCAAAGTAGCGTAAGTATTTCCCTCAGTTTTTCAGAACCAAGGTATCAATCCAGTAGGAGGCTACACGCAAATCCTCGTACCTATATAAACAATTAAGAACCTTGCAACTAACGCGATAAAGGGGTTGTCAGTCCCTTCACGGCCACTTGCAAAAGTGAGATCTGATAGAGATAATAATAAGATAAATATTTTTGGTATTTTTATGATATAGATTGGAAAGTAAAGATTGCATAATAAAATAGATCAGAAACTTATATGATGGAAAATAGACCCAAGGGCCATAGATTTCACTAGTAGCTTCTCTCAAGATAGCATAAGTATTACGGTGGGTGAACAAATTACTGTCGAGAAATTGATAGAAAAGTGCATAGTTATGAGAATATCTAGGCATGATCATGTATATAGGCATCACGTCCGCGACAAGTAGATCGAAACGATTCTGCATCTACTACTATTACTCCACACATAGACCGCTATCCAGCATGCATCTAGAGTATTAAGTTCATAAGAACAGAGTAACACATTAGGCAAGATGACATGATGTAGAGGGATAAACTCAAGCAATATGATATAAATCCCATCTTTTTATCCTCGATGGCAACAATACAATACGTGCCTTGCTCCCCCTACTGTCACTTGGAAAGGACACCGCAAGATTGAACCCAACACTAATCACTTCTCCCATTGCAAGAAAGATCAATCTAGTAGGCCAAACCAAACTGATAATTCGAAGAGACTTGCAAAGATAACAAATCATACATAAAAGAATTCAGAGGAGATTCAAATATTTCTCATAGATCATCTTGATCATAAACCCACAATTCATCTGATCTCGACAAACACACCGCAAAAAGAGTTACATCAAATAGATCTACAACAAGATCAAGGAGAACTTTGTATTGGGAATCAAAGAGAGAGAAGAAGCCATGTAGCTAATAACTATGGACGCGAAGGTCTATAGTAAACTACTCACACTTCATCGGAGAGGCTATGGTTGATGTAGAAGCCCTCCATGATCGATTCCCCCTCCGGCGGAGCGCCTGAAAAGGCCCCAAGTTGGGATCTCACGAGTATAGAAGGTTGCGGCGGTGGAACTAGGATTTCATAGTGCTCCTAGTTGTTTTTAGGGTATGTGGATATATATAGGCGAAGGAAGTCGGTCAGGGGAGCCACGAGGGGCCCACGAGGGTGGGGGCGCGCCCACCCCCCTGGGGCGCGCCTCCATGCCTCGTGGTCGTCTCGTTTCTTTCTTGACGTCCACTCCAAGTTTCCTGGATTGCGTTTGTTCCAAAATAACTCTCCCGAAGGTTTCATTCCATTTGTACTCTGTTTGATATTCCTTTTCTGCGAAACACTGAAATAGGCAAAAAACAGCAATTTGGGCTGGGCCTCCGGTTAATAGGTTAGTCCTAAAATTAATATAAAATTGTATAGTAAAGCCCACTAAACATCCAAAATAGGTAATATAATAGCATGGAACAATCAAAAATTATAGATACATTGGAGACGTATCAGGCTCTAGGTAATAGGTTAGTCCCAAAATTCATATAAAATAGCATATAAATGCATATAAAACATCCAAGATGGATAATATAATAGCGTGGAACAATAAAAAATTATAGATACATTGGAGATGTATCAAGCATCCTCAAGCTTAATTCCCGCTCGTCCTTAGTAGGTAAATGATAAAAACAGAATTTTTGATGTGGAATGCTACCTAACATATTTATCAATGCAATCTTATCTATTGTGGCAAGAATATTCAGATCCATAAGATTCAAAACAAAGTTTTAATATTGACATAAAAACAATAACATTTCAAGCATACTATCAAAGCAATCATGTCTTCTCAAAATAACATGGCCAAAGAAAGCTATCCCTACAAAATCATATAGTGTGGCTATCCTCTATCTTCATCACACAAAATATTTAAATCATGCACAACCCCGATTTCAGCCAAGCAATTGTTTCATGCTTTAGTATTCTCAAACTTTTTCAACTTTCATGCAATACATGAGCTTGAGCCATGGACATAGCACTATAGTGGAATAGAATGGTGGTTGTGGAGAAGACAAAAAGAGGAAGATAGTCTCACATTGTCGGGGAAGCTGATCCACGAACACCTATGGGGCCGGCGGACCGGGCCCCTTTTGGTTCGGCGGGGGGCGGAGATCGCACGAAGAGCAGATCGAGGCGAAGCACACGAGCGGTTTACCCAGCTTCGGAGCTCTCCGGAGAGATAATACTCCTACTGCTGCTTGTCTGATTGTATTGAGTTGTTGCTCGGGAGCGCTGAGTGCTACAGTACACACGAGCTGCTAACGAGACCGAGCGTGAGTGTTTTCTGGTTTCGAACCGAACCCCCCTCTACGTTGCGCATGGGCCTCCTTTTATACGCACAAGGGGTTACCCACAGGTGGCAACGTAGACAAGGGTAAAAATGGAAAAAGAGGGGTGGTTGGTACAACTACCCGAACAGTGCATCCTACCTAACCCTGATGGTAGGGGACAAAGGCATTAAATGCCCATCTGCGTCGCCCAAACAGTGCAGAAAAGGACCGTCAGGGACGCCACCGCTCGCCACGATAGCAATCTTGTCAGCGTCGCATGCCACCGCGCACCGCTGGCTGCACAGCCTCCTGCCACACGCGCCTGGAAAGACCCCAAGGCGACACGTTGGTGGATGTGCTGGAGCGTGGTTACAGAGTGGTAGCCTGCCGCGGCAAGCGCCTTGCCGCGGCCGTTGTCTTGTCGCGTCCGGAAGCTTGTCGCTCACCGGGCCTTGCCGGGACGCGTGGCGCGTCGCGGCGAGTTCCTTGCAATGTCTTGGTTGGCCTTCCCGGCAAGCTCCTCTTGCCGGGGCCTTGTCTCCTTGGCTTAAATACTTTGTTCTTGAATGGCTCCAAAGGAACCACGGAGGACCTTGGCGGTCACCCGGCAAGCCTTGCCGCGGGGTGCTGCAACTGCCCGTGCACAAGTTCGGGATACTAGGGTACCCCTACTCTAGTACACCGACAGGAGCCCCCGGGCCTGGGCCACACACGGTGCCGAGCGCTGTTGGGCCAGGCCCAAAACAGGGCACGGGCACGCGCGGCCTGGGTTACGCCGTATCTTACTCCGTATCCACCACGCCCTCTCCCAACGGCACGCATCGAATGCGGCATCGTGGGAGAGATCGTGGAGCACTGGACGGAGGGTCTTGTGGATCTTGCCGCAGCCATCGACGGGGAGTTGGCGCAGTTGGGGATGGAGGAGCTCGGGTACTCCTCCGACGAGCACCTCCAACCCAGCGCCAAGCTTAGCTTGTTCTTGAAAGGCGTGGCGGCGGCCCTCCAGTGACTCCGGGAGAAGATCCCAAAGCAGCTGGCCGACGAGTCACGCAAGATCTGCGCGGGGGCTCTTCAAAAGGTGCTGATGAAGGTGGCCTTCCGCAACCCAGGCCTCAACTTCACCAACGTCCTCAAGTCCTTGCCGCCGGATGCTGATCTGGAAGCGCTCAAGGCCCTTGTCGCACCCATTGTGGACCAGGTGAGCGAGATCAAGAGGGTTGAGGGCGATCGCGTAGATTAGGCCGCCCGTTTTCTCTTTTTCTTGTCGCTGCTGGTCATGTTATAAGAACAATCTATTAGAGCTGCGACAAGTTATCTTGTAATATAACTCTATTTTGGGTAGAGATTGCTATGTTATTTCCTTTACTTGATTCCTTCCTTTGTATGTTTTTGCCCTATGCTTTTAGGGAACTTGTCGGCGCAGGCACCTGAGCCGCGAGCGCTGAGTGCGGGACGTCAGCAGCCTGCTGGCGGTGCCGCTTCCGACAAGAAACCTTGTCGCAACTAGTCGCAGCTCACTTAAGTTGTTGAGCGGACTCGAAACAAAGTAAGGGTGCAACTAGCTACGAGTTGGTTCCTCCGCGCACAGGTTTTCCATACAAAGTACGGTCGTTCGAGGAAGATAACTTAAAAATTTAAAATGATTGCTCAAACTTTGGCAACTTAGCTTTTCTGTCGCTTGCTTTCCGGTAAGGCGAAACTTCCTTGAACGATGCCAGGTCCACACCATTATCTTCTCCTTTCCCCCCGGCAAACTTGTGTGCGAGGGAACCTTCCTTTTCTTTTTGAGAAAAAGAAAAAAGAGAAAATAAAGATATGGAGCCTTACGGCTCGTTATTGCTTACCGGGGGTAGGTGCTGCACAAAGTGTCAGATAACGCATGCAAAAAAGTAGAAAGCATGAAATTGACAAGATGTGCGGAGCACATGAAGTTTACTTATGCACGGGTTCTGCGCCCGGCTTTGTACAAAGGATTACATGCAACATCGGCAAGACTTGTACGAAAGGTGGTTGCCGGAACGGGTTCCGGCAACCGCGCCTTACGGGTAAAACTTACGAAGATGCTCAATGTTCCAGGAGTTGCTCACCGGAATGCCATCTTCGGTCTCAAGGCGGACAGCGCCAGGCCTAGTGACTCGTTTCACCCGGTAAGGGCCTTCCCACTTCGGCGTCAACTTGTTGGAATTCTTGGCGGACTGAACGCACCGAAGAACAAGGTCGCCTTCCTCAAGACTTCTAGCACTAACTTTGCGGCTATGGTAGCGGTGCAAAGCTTGCTGGTATCGAGCAGCTCATACAGCAGCCTGAAGACGGTCCTCCTCAAGGAGCAGCGCGTCATATTGTCGCAGCTGCTCTTGCTCGAGCTCATCATAAGCGAGCACTCGAGGTGATTCGTATACGAGTTTCGTGGGGAGAACTGCCTCTGCTCCATAGACTAGAGCGAAAGGTGTCTGGCTAGTGGCTCGATTCGGCGTCGTCCTGATCGACCTAAGAACCACCGGCAGCTCCTCAATCCAGTTCTTTCCGCACTTGCGCAGCCTGTCGAAAGTCCTGGTCTTGAGCCCGCGCAGCACTTCAGCATTTGCCCTCTCCGCTTGACCGTTGCTTCTCGGATGAGCAACAAAAGTGAAGCAGACCTTGGCGCCAAGATCTTGGACGTACTGCATGAAGGTGCAGCTCGTGAATTGCGTGCCGTTGTCGGTGATGATCCTGTTAGGGATCCCGAAACGGCAAACAATCGACCTGAAGAACTTGACTGCTGACTGTGCTGTCACCTTCCTCACTGGTTCCACTTCCGACCACTTTGTGAACTTGTCGATTGCACGTACAAGTACTCAAAGCCCCCGACAGCTCGGGGAAAGGGGCCGAGGATGTCGAGCCCCCAGACCGAAAATGGCCAGGATAAAGGGATTGTCTAGAGAGCTTGAGCTGGCTGGTGTATCTTCTTGGAATGGAACTGGCACGCTTCACACTTGGTTACTTGTGCAGTCGCATCCTGGAGGGCTGTCGGCCAAAAGAAACTTTGTCGGAACGCTTTGCCGGCAAGTTCTCTTGCGCCAATGTGGTGACCACATATGCCTCCATCTATCTCTGCCAACAGCTTTTGTCCGTCTTCCCGGTGAATACACTTCAATTTCACACCGTTGAAACTTCTTCTATACAGTGTGTTGTCAACAAACTGGTACATACTTGACTGCTGGGCTACTCTTTCCGCTTCTTCTTGCTCTTCGGGAAGCTCCCCTGTCTGAAGGAAACGGACAATCTGCTGCGCCCATGCTGGAGCTTGCGGCTCGACAACAAGGACTAAAGGCACATCTACTGCTGCGGGAACATCCGCTTCTACGGCAAGAACCTGCGGCTCAGCCGGAGCTTGATGTTCCCCGGAAAGCTTGCCGGAGCAAACCTTGTCGGGAGCGTCTGCTTCAACGGAACAAGCCCTAGGGCTCGCCGGAGCAGGCTGCTCCTCAGCATCCTTGGTGTTGATTTTGAGGACCTTTTCGGCGGCGGCTTCAGGGAGCTCTGCCGGAAAATAGTCACCAGAAATCAATTTCCTCTTCTTGCTCTGTCCAGTTGATGGCGTTACAGATGGTTGAGTCAGCTTGAGCACAAAGATCCCTGTCTTCCGCTGGAGGGTAATCCAAGAGCAGTTGAGCTCGCGCCAAAGCTTCTGCTGGAGTGGTGGGAGGCAGTGGCGAACGATGCGAGGAGCGGGATATGCTCGGACTCCTAACTATGTTAGAAGGAGCAGTATCCCGTCCAGGCGACCATGCCTCGCTCGTGCCAGCACGTTGGCGTGCATGCTGGTCTTGAGCGCCCCGAGATCCACCAGCTCGATCTTGGTCCAACAAACGTATGGTACTGCGAATACCATGACGCTGTTGGTCCTGCGCCTCCTGAGATGGGCGCGGAACATGCACGAACACCGAGGTCTGCGCAGCCTTGTCCTTGGACCTGGCAGCGTCGTGAGCTCCCTCGTCGATGTCCGTTCTTCCGCCGGCGTCTACCCCACCGCCCGATTGCTCCGGTGATGGTGGGATCGACGTGGACGGAACAGCTGCCGCCGAAGTCTTCTTCGTCGGTGGCATGTCGATGAAGAAGATGAAGATCTGGCTCGTGTGCACGCCGGATCAGGTTCACACAAACTCGACGCCCCCTACCTGGCGCACCAAAGATGTCGGGGAAGCTGATCCACGAACACCTATGGGGCCGGCGGACCGGGCCCCTTTCGGTTCGGCGGGGGGCGGAGATCGCACGAAGAGTAGATCGAGGCGAAGCACACGAGCGGTTTACCCAGCTTCGGAGCTCTCCGGAGAGATAATACTCCTACTGCTGCTTGTCTGATTGTATTAAGTTCTTGCTCGGGAGCGCTGAGTGCTACAGTACACACGAGCTGCTAACGAGACCGAGCGTGAGTGTTTTCTGGTTTCGAACCGAACCCCCCTCTACGTTGCG
Source organism: Triticum dicoccoides (assembly GCF_002162155.2). Classification (NCBI taxonomy): domain Eukaryota; kingdom Viridiplantae; phylum Streptophyta; class Magnoliopsida; order Poales; family Poaceae; genus Triticum; species Triticum dicoccoides. The sequence continues at coordinate 254,718,571 of NC_041393.1, forward strand.
CATGGGCCTCCTTTTATACGCACAAGGGGTTACCCACAGGTGGCAATGTAGACAAGGGTAAAAATGGAAAAAGAGGGGTGGTTGGTACAACTACCCGAACAGTGCATCCTACCTAACCCTGATGGCAGGGGACAAAGGCATTAAATGGCCGTCTGCGTCGCCCAAACAGTGCAGAAAAGGACCGTCAGGGACACCACTGCTCTCCACGATAGCAATCTTGTCAGCGTCGCATGCCACCGCACACTGCTGGCTGCACAGCCTCCTGCCATGCGCGCCTGGAAAGACCCCAAGGCGACACGTTGGTGGATGTGCTGGAGCGTGGGTACAGAGTGGTAGCTTGCCGCGGCAAGCGCCTTGCCGCGTCCGTTGTCTTGTCGCGTCCGGAAGCTTGTCGCTCACCGGGCCTTGCCGGGACGCGTGGCGCGTCGCGGCGAGTTCCTTGCAATGTCTTGGTTGGCCTTCTCGGCAAGCTCCTCTTGCCGGGGCCTTGTCTCCTTGCCTTAAATACTTTGTTCTTGAATGGCTCCAAAGGAACCACGGAGGACCTTGGCGGTCACCCGGCAAGCCTTGCCGCGGGGTGCTGCAACTGCCCGTGCGCAAGTTCGGGATACTAGGGTACCCCTACTCTAGTACACCGACACATATCAACTAGGCGTATCAATGGGCTATGGTGATGCCCATCAATAGATAACAATGTGAGTGAGTAGGGATTGCCATGCAACAGATGCACTAGAGCTATAAGTGTATGAAAGCTCAAAAAGAAACTAAGTGGGTGTGCATCCACCTTGCTTGCTCAAGAAGACCTAGGGCATTTTGAGGAAGCCCATCATTGGAATATACAAGCCAAGTTCTATAATGAAAAATTCCCACTAGTATATGAAAGTGACAACATATGAGACTCTCTATCATGAAGATCATGGTGCTACTTTGAAGCACAAGTGTGGTAAAAGGATAGTAGCATTGCCCCTTCTCTCTTTGTCTCTCATTTTTTGGGCCTTCTCTTTTTTTGGCCTCTTCTTTTCGTCCGAAGTCTCATCCCGACTTGTGGGAGAATCATAGTCACCATCATCCTTTCCTCACTGGGACAATGCTCTAATAATGAAGATCATCACACTTTTATTTACTTACAACTCAAGAATTACAACTCGATACTTAGAACAAAATATGACTCTATGTGAATGCCTCTGGCGGTGTACTAGGATGTGCAATGATTCAAGAGTGACATGTATGAAAGAATTATGAACGGTGGCTTTGCCACAAATACGATGTCAACTACATGATCATGCAAAGCAATATGACAATGATGAAGCGTGTCATAATAAACGGAGCAGTGGAAAGTTGCATGGCAATATATCGCATAATGGCTATGGAAATGCCATAATAGGTAGGTATGGTGGCTGTTTTGAGGAAGGTATATGGTGGGTGTATGGTATCGGCGAAAGTTGCGCGGTACTAGAGAGGCTACCAATGGTGGAAGGGCGAGAGTGTGTATAATCCATGGACTGAACATTAGTCATAAAGAACTCACATACTTATTGCAAAAATCTATTAGTCATCGAAACCAAGCACTACGCGCATGCTCCTAGGGTAAGGGTTGGTAGGAGTTAACCATCGCACGATCCCGACCTCCACACAAAGGATGGCAATCAATAAATAGATCATGCTCCAACTTCATCACATAACGGTTCACCATACGTGCATATAACGGGAATAACAAACTTCAACACAAGTATCTCTCAAATTCACAACTACTCACTAGCATGACTCTCATACCACCATCTTCATATCTCAAAACAATCATAAAGAATCAAACTTCTCATAGTATTCAATGCACTTTATATGAAAGTTTTTATTGTATCCCTCTTGGATGCCCATCATATTATGACGAAATTTATAACCAAAGAAATTTACCGTACTGTTCTAAAAGACTCTCAAAATAATATATGTGAAGCATGAGAGTTCATCTATTTCTTAAAAATAAAACCACCATCATGCTCTAAAAAAATATAAGTGAAGCACTAGAGCAAACGACAAACTACTCCAAAAGATATAAGTGAAGATCAATGAGTAGCCGAATAATTGTGCAACTATGTGAAGACTCTCTAACATTTAAGAATTTTAGATCTTGGTATATTATTCAAACATCAAGAAAAACAAAATAAAATGACATGACGCTCCAAGCAAAACACATATCATGTGGTGAATAAAAATATAGGTCCAAGTAAAGAGGGGATGCCATCCGGGGAATCCCCAAGCTTAGGCTCTTGGTTGTCCTTGAATATTACCTTGGGGTGCCTTGGGCATCCCCAAGCTTAGGATCTTTCCACTCCTTATTCCATAGTCCATCGAATCTTTACCCAAAACTTGAAAATTTCACAACACAAAACTCAACAGAAAACTCGTAAGCTCCGTTTGTATAAGAAAATAAATCACCACTTTTGGTACTGTTGTGAACTCATTCTAAATTCATATTGGTGTAATATCTACTGTATTCCAACTTCTCTATGGTTCATACCCTCCGATACTACTATAGATTCATCAAAATAAGCAAACAACACAATGGAAATAGAATCTATCAAAAACAGAACAGTCTGTAGTAATCTGGAAAGTTTCCCTACTTCTGTAACTCCAAAAATTCTGAGAAAACTAGTTCCGCCTGAGCAATTTGTGCACCAATCTATGGCAAAAAGAATCAAGTCAAAAGACTTTTCACTAAGATTCTGGAAATTATTTACTGAGCGCAAAAGTTTATGATTTTCAGCAGGATCAACACAACTATCACCACAAGCTATCCTAAAGGCTTTACTTGGCACTTTATTGAAACAAAAGCTATAAAACATGATTACTACAGTATATTAATCATGTGGACACACAAAAACAGTAGGGGTAAATATTGGGTTGTCTCCCAACAAGCGCTTTAATGCCTTTCTAGCTAGGCATGATGATTTCAATGATGCTCACATAAAAGATAAGAATTGAAACAGAAAGAGAGCATCATGAATAATATGACTAGCACATTTAAGTCTAACCCACTTCCTATGCATAGGGATTTTTTGAGCAAACAACTTATGGGAATAAGAATCAACTAGCATAGGAAAGCAAAACAAGCATAGCTTCAAGATTTTCAACACATAGAGAGGAAACTTGATATTGTTGCAATTCCTACAAGCATATATTCCTCCCTCATAATAATTTTGAGTAGCATCATTAATGAATTCAACACTATAACCATCACATAAAACATTCTTTTCATGATCATGCATATAAATTTTACTACACTCCATGTCAGTGTCAAAACTGGCGGATCTCGGGTAGGGGGTCCCGAACTGTGCGTCTAGGCGGATGGTAACAGGAGACAAGGGACACGATGTTTTTACCCAGGTTTGGGCCCTCTCGATGGACGTAAAACCCTACTCCTGCTTGATTGATATTGATGATATGGGTAGTACAAGAGTAGATATACCACGAGATCGGAGTGGCTAAACCCTAGAAGCTAGCCTATGGTATGATTGTTGTTCGTCCTATGGACTAAAACTCTCCGGTTTATATAGACACCAGAGAGGGCTAGGGTTACACAGAGTCGGTTACAATGGGAGGAGATCTTCATATGGTATCGCCAAGCTTGCCTTTCACGCAAGGAAAGTCCCATCCAGACACGGGACGGAGTCTTCAATCTTGTATCTTCATAGTCCGGGAGTCCGGCCAAAGGTCTTAGTCCGGCCATCCGGACACCCCCTAATCTAGGACTCCCTCAGTAGCCCCCGAACCAGGCTTCAATGACAACGAGTCTGGCGTGCAAGTTGTCTTCGGCATTGCAAGGCGGGTTCTCCTTCAAATTCCATGTACCCGTCGAATAGTGTCCGGCTTCTAGCGTGTGCTGTCCTCCTCGGCTTCTGTGCCCCATAATGACCATCTTCCACGCGTCAAACGAATGCGAAAAGCCATGGTTTTTTTACTTACCCCCTGGTTGCGTTAATGAGCCGCCCATAAAAGAGACGGGGATTTAGATCCAATTCGCACCATCTTCCCTCCGCGAGTCTTCATCAGAGCGCCTCCGACAGGGATCCATTCCATCATGGACGGTCGATGCCGCTCCTCCTCTCGCCTCTCCAGCCCTCGGCCCGGAGATTGGGGGCAGTGTTCCGTCCCGCATAGCGAGTTAGTAGTGCTTCAGTCCAAGGGGCTTCTCCCCCCCAGCATATATGGTCCCAGTTCGAGCCGGGATTGCCGCCTACAGCGGCGGAGAGCAGGCGGAGAGCATCCCCAATCCCTCTCAAGGAGAGCGGGTATGCTTAGTCCCTTATTTGATGAGAGGACTAGGATTTCCAATTCACCCGTTTCTCCGAGGGTTGCTGGAGTTCTACGGCCTCCAGCTACACCACCTCACGCCCGCCTCCATTCTGCACATCGCGGGCTTCGTGGCCCTCTGCGAGCTGTTCTTGGGCGTTGAGGCCCATTTCGCACTGTGGAAGAGGTTGTTTTGCCTTGTGCCCCGTTCTCAGGAGGGGTCTATTTATCAGGTGGGCGGAGCCGAACTATGGCGCATCATCGGGACCGGATATCTATCTGGTACCCCAAAGAGGGCATCCGAAGACTGGCCCTCGAAGTGGTTTTATATAGATGACGTCCCCCTACCGGACCCTGTACGGATCGGCCTCCCCGAGTTCGATAATGCCCCGTTGAAGAAGCGCCTGAGTTGGCACCCGCAGAACCCTCAGAGGGAAGCTGACATGGACGTCCTGTACCTGATGAGCCGGATAAGGTTGTTGGCTCATTTTAGACTGACCATGATCAAGGTCATGGCCATATGCATTATATATGCGAGGGGTGCAGCCGCTTCAATACAGAGGCCACCCCATGTGGGATTTCAACGGGGAGGATGACGCCACCCGGTGCGGTCGCAAGGGGCCAGATTCGGCCGCCACTTTAATGAGAATCTTATCCGCTTTGTACAAGGGAGAAGAAGAAGAATTCCTCCGTGTCAACCCAGAGGGCGGATTCTCCATGTACAATCCACCTAGTTGGGTGAGCGGACACTTTCACTTGCCTATCCGTTTTTGAAATTCCCGTAGTTGAGTACTTAGTCTAGTAATGTTTAAACGCAGGAGCTGCGCCAGGCTGTGAAGGAAATAAACAGCCCTGCTCCACAACCCGAGGACCCGGAACGGTCCCTCGATCCGGACTCCCAAGAAGATCCGGACTTATGTGTGGAGTTAATTGATGGAGTATTTCATCAATTGAGCAAGGACAACTCCTTAGTGGCCATCACGGCCGACTATCCCGGACTACTTCCAGCCTCAAAGGTAACTAAGACCGAAGTCCCAGTATTCTCATGCTTTATCTTGCATGCCGTAAACTAACAACGTTTCGTAGGGTAAATCCTTGAGGCGGAAGGCCGAGCCCACGGTGGGCAGCCAACAAGGGCCGCTGAAGCTAGGCGGGACAAAAAGAAGTGCGGACCAGATCGAGATTCCGGCGCAACGGTACGGCGTGCGAATTTAACGCCTAGGGTTTATGCCCTTGAGTCTTACTAATGCTCATGATTTTCTTTAGAAAGAAGAGAGCCCACCGGACTATGTCCGCCGGCCAAGGTTCAAGGCCGGGTCCGGAAGCGGAGACGGACACGGGGCGTGCCTCGGGCGCTCCTCCGACAGAGGACGCTGACGGGCTATCTGCCACCAATTTAGAGGTGGAGAGTGCCCTGAACCACAGATGTCGCCGGACTGTTCTTCATGACGCGTGTTTTTCCCCAGAGGCGTTGGACGCCTTTAATACAGGAGATGTGTATCTCCGTGCTGCTCAAAATGGTCTAGCCAGAGCCACGGAGCAGTATGTGAAAGACATACAGGTGAGTAGAATTGAAGGTTATATATGTCAGTAGCGCCCGAGACTTGAAACAGTGAAGATAACTGTTTGAAGGATCATGTGCTATGCAGTGTCTTACAAAGAAGAATACGCAACTGTCCCAGGAGCTTGAAGAGTGCAAGGCCCAGCTCAAGGCCGCACTGGCCACTTCAGAATATGCCAAGGGGATGCCCGCAGGTAATATATGCTTCGAAAGATAATTCCGTTTTGAAATGCGGCAGGTGTGCAACCCTGACGATAATAGTGCAGATGGAGCCGGAGCAAATCCGAACAAGCAACAACTCCTACGCCAACTAAAGGCTGGCGAGAGCGTGCTGACGAGGGTGAGGCAAGAGAAGAACAAGCTTCAAGACGCCAATACCCAGCTGGGCGAGGAACTGAAAGATGTTCGTATTTAGCCATCTTCTGCCGTGAAGGAGAATCAGCGACTTCGACGCGTCATTTTTAGTAAGTGCTTGAATGAATCTTCAAAAAAAGAATTCGGCGAGGAAGTCGATTGACAGAGCTATGTCTGTAGGTCTGCTGACAGGTCGTCCTGCGGAGGAAATGCCTGGTTCAACGGGAGACCTTCTTCTCGAGCTGTTGCAACTACACGAACGAGTTCGGCAGGCAATGCAAAGCGTCATCCAGGCTATGTGGCCATCCCTCTCCGTGCCCGAAGGCCTTGAGGAGCTTACAAAGAAGCTGGAGGGAGTGCGGCAGCGCTTCCGATTGTGGAAGATATCGGCTTGCCGTCAAGGTGCCAGGGAGGCCTGGGCCATGGTGAAGACTCGGTACACGAAGGCTGACCCAAACCACATGGCCGAGGTCGGCCCTATAGGTCCGGACGGAAAGGAGATCCCAGTCAGCTTAGCATATGGCCAGGTGGAGCTGGCTGCGAAGTATTCCCAACAGGACTATAAATTAGACCGCCTGTTGGATGGTATTGAAGAAGAATATGCCGAGTCGGATTGACTCTGTAATTTAAAATGACATAAAAAATGCCTTCTAGCCGGATTGTAGATCGTTTGTCATTGCGGACCTTTTCGCTTCGACCTCTGGACCCTATAGTCCGGAGTGTGTCCGAATACCCTCTCAATTATGTAAGAATCAGGGCATGCATGGAGACAAGGCGTAGGGGTCATAAGTGCTTTAACAGACAAGTGCCCAACTAGTTATGTTATATTACATGGTTATTAAGAAACATCTTGCAGGGAGAATAGTTCCGTTAGGGGTTCCTTTCCCTCGGAGGCGTGCCCTAAAGTGCATGTCTGAACTGCCAGAAAGAGCAGAAAAGCATCCGGGGGCAAATGAATAAATACGAAAGATCATCTTTTAGTTCACTGACCGAATATTCCCTTAAGAACGCTAGCTTTTGGCTTCACCCAGTCTGAGGTACACATCTGGCTGACCCGACAGTAACAATCGCAGAGGTGCTCCCTTTACCACCTAGCCGAACGAACGGGAACGTAGGGGTAAGCACAGGAGCCAGCCAACCTAGCTTGGCCAAAACTTAAGTCATATCGATGCATATAATGGTGTATAAAAGGTTCATGCGGAAGTGTAACATATGTTATGGGCATGAGGCCCGTTTTATATAAACTTCTTGGTAAAGAAGCCCCCAGGTATTATGAGCGCGGGTAGCGCGTCGGGTATGTGCGAACAATGCACAGGCAAGCCCCTAAGGGCTTGGGAGAAGAAAAAGGGTAGGGAGAAGGAACAAAATCCCGGACTGCCAAAAAAATGAAAATAAAAATAAAACAAAGGGACAGAGGAAGGAAACGAACACGGAGTTCGGCGCTAGGCGTAGAATCTTCGTAGGCGTGCTGCGTTCCATGGGTTCGGCTCGAGTCGGTTATCCGATGCGTTTCGCAGACGGTACGCTCCGCCGGTCAGTACTTGGTCAATTATGAAGGGCCCCTCCCATTTTGGCTTTAATTTATCCTTTTTCTTGTCCGGCAGGCATAGAACTAGTTCGCCAACGTTATAAGTTTTGGCCCGTACATCTCTGCTTTGGTATCTTCGAGCCTGCTGTTAATAGAATGCGGAACGAGCTTTTGCCACGTCGCGCTCCTCTTCCAATGCGTCCAAGCTGTCCTACCGATCAATCTCGGCTTCTGTTTCTTCGTACATGCACACTCGAGGTGAGTCATGGATTATGTCGCATGGCAGTACTGCCTCTGCGCCGTATACCATAAAAAATGGTGTGAATCCGGTAGTGCGATTTGGCGTGGTCCGCAGCCCCCAGAGTACGGAGTCAAGCTCCTCTACCTAGTGCGTGTTAGATTCCTTGAGGGATCGCACTAGTCTGGGCTTGATGCCGCTCATAATGAGACCGTTGACCCGTTCGACTTGACCGTTAGTTTGAGGGTGATAGACTGAAGCGTAGTCGAGCTTGATGCCCATGTTTTTGCACCAAAGTTTGACTTCATCGGCCGTGAAGTTTGTGCCGTTGTCGGTTATGATGCTATGGGGGACGCCGTAACGGTCTACGACCCCGGATATGAAGTCTATCACTGGTCCGGATTCGGCCGTCTTTACAGGCTTGGCTTCTATCCATTTGGTGAATTTGTCCACCATGACCAGTAGATATTTTTGCTTGTGGGTTCCTCCTTTAAGGGGTCCGACCATGTCAAGACCCCAGACCGCAAAAGGCCAGGTAATGGGTATAGTTTGTAGGGCGGTAGGCGGCATGTGGCTTTGGTTGGCGAATAACTGGCAACCAACACATCGTTGCACTAAGTCCTGAGCGTCTGCCCGGGCCGTTGGCCAATAAAATCCAGTACGGAAGGCCTTGCTTACAAGGGCCCGGGCTGCGGTGTGGTGCCCGCCGAGTCCGGCATGAATTTCAGCCAAAAGGTCTCGCCCTTCCTCTTCGGAGATACACCTTTGAAGGACTCCGGTTGTGCTTTTCTTGTAAAGATCTCCCTCGTGGACTTTGTAGGCTTTAGATCGTCGCACTATGCAGCGGGCCTCGTTTTGGTCCTCGGGAAGTTCCTGCCTAGTTAGGTAGGCTAGGAATGGTTCTGTCCAAGGGGCAGTGACTGCCATTGTTGCGTGGGCTGACGGTGTTGTTTCGTTGGCGGAGCCCCTGACTATGTCAGAATGTTCGGTGAGGGGCAGTGTGGTTGTGTCCAGGCTATTGTTTCCGGATTCTCCTTCCCATGATACGGATGGCTTGAACAGCCTCTCTAGGAAGATGTTGGGAGGGACGGCCTGGCGCTTGGCGCCAATGCGTGCCAACACGTCTGCTGCTTGGTTATTTTCCCGGGATATGTGATGAAATTCGAGCCCCTCAAACCGAGCTGACATCCTTAAGATGGCGTTGCGGTCAGCTGCCATTTTCGGATCCTTGGCATCGAAGTCTCCATTTATTTGGGATATTGCAAGGTTTGAATCCCCGCGGACCTCTAGGCGCTGAATGCCCATGGAGACTGCCATCCGGAAACCATGTAAAAGGGCCTCGTATTCGGCTGCGTTGTTGGAATCTATGTATATTATATGAAGTACGTATTGGACTGTATCTCTGGTTGGGGACGTCAGAACGACGCCAGCCCCCAGGCCAGCCAACATTTTGGAGCCGTCGAAGTGCATGATCCAGTTGGAGTATGCGCCGTACTCTTTAGGGAGTTCGGCTTCAGTACATTCGGTGATGAAGTCGGCCAAAACCTACGACTTAATAGCTCGCCTTGACTTAATGTCGAACGGGAGGAGCTCGATGGCCCATTTGGCAATCCGGCCCATTGCGTCGCGGTTGTTTATAATATCATTAAGGGGTAATTCGGATGCCATTGTTATTGAGCACTCTTGAAAGTAGTGTCGTAGCTTCCGGGATGCCATGAACACCGCGTACGCTATCTTTTGATAATGCGGGTACCGTGACTTGCATGGAGTTAGTACAGTGGACACGTAGTACACTGGTTTTTGGAGGGGGAACTTGTGTTCGTCTGCTTCTCATTCGACGACGAGCACCGCGCTTACAACTTGACGGGTTGCCGCGATGTATAATAGCATTGGTTCGCCCGTGTTGGGTGCGGCCAGGACCGGATTTGTTGCCAGTATGGCTTTTATTTCTTCGAGTCCGGCCATGGCGGCATCCGTCCACTCGAAGTGTTCGGTGCGCCGCAGGAGGCGATAGAGGGGTAATGCCTTTTCTCCTAAGCGGGAGATAAAGCGGCTTAGAGCCGCCACGCATCCTGTCAATTTTTGTATTTGTTTGAGGTCCTTTGGGGTATCCAATTGTGACAGAGCTCGGATCTTGGCTGGGTTTGCTTCAATTCCTTTACTGGATATGATGAAGCCCAAGAGCTTTCCGGCTGGTACGCCGAAAATGCATTTTTCCGGGTTGAGCTTAATGTCATATGTTTGGAGACTGTCGAACGTGAGCCTCAAGTCGTCTACTAGAGTATCGACGTGTTTTGTTTTGACGACCACGTCATCTACGTATGCTTCAACTGTTTTGCCGATCTGGTTGGCCAAACATGTCCGAATCATGCGCTGATATGTTGCGTCGGTGTTTTTGAGCCCGAAGGGCATCGTGTTGAAGCAGAATTGGCCGTATGGGGTGATGAATGCCGTTGCGGCTTGGTCTGACTCTGCCATCTTGATTTGGTGGTAGCCAGAGTATGCATCGAGGAAACACAATGAGTCGTGTCCTGTGGTGGCGTTGATGATTTGATCAATTCGGGGGAGTGGGAAAGGGTCCTTTGGACAGGCCTTATTTAGGTCTTTGAAATCGACACATAGGCGCCAAGATTTGTCCTTCTTTGGTACCATCACTAGGTTTGCTAGCCAGTCCGGATGTTTTATGTCTCTGATGAATCCGGCTTCCAGCAGTTTTGCTAGCTCCTCTCCCATGGCTTGTCTCTTGGGTTCGGAAAAACGCCGTAGAGTCTGCTTGACGGGTTTAAACCCTTTTAGGATGTTCAGGCTGTGCTCAGCCAGCCTGCGTGGGATTCCTGGCATATCTGAGGGGTGCTAGGCGAAAATGTCCCAATTTTCTCGCAGGAAGTCTCTGAGTGCGGCGTCTACATCGGGTTTTAGTTGTGCCCTGATGGAGGCCGTTTTTGTAGGGTCCGTTGGATGGACTTGGAATTTGACTATTTCGTCCGCTGGTTTGAAAGAGGTGGACTTGGGTCTCTTGTGTAGTATCACATCGTCCCTGTCCACCGTGGAGCACAACACAGTTAGTTCCTCGGCCGCTAGGGCCTCGGATAATGCCTCCAGGGCCAGTGCGGCTGTCTTGTTTTTGGCACGGAGCGCTATGTCCGGATCACTTGCGAGAGTGATGATTCCATTGGGTCCAGGCATTTTGAGCTTCATGTACCCGTAATGGGGTATGGCTTGGAAAATTGTAAATGCTTCTCGCCCTAGCAGAGCATGGTATCCGCTGCTGAACGGGGCCACATGAAACTGACCTCCTCGGATCTGTAATTATCCGGCGTGCCGAACACCACATCCAGTGTGATTTTTCCTGAACAACACGCTTCCCGGCTGGGGATTATTCCTCTAAAGGTTGTGTTGCTTCGCTCAATGCGGCTCCAGTCAATTTCCATTTTTCGCAGGGTTTTCTCGTAGATGATGTTGAGTCCGCTACCACCGTCCATGAGTACCTTTGTAAGTCAGAAGCCGTCCACTATCGGACTGAGGACCAATGCGGCTGGTGCTCGGGCTGTCCGAAATTTAGGTTCGTCACTGGCATTAAAGGTAATAGCCGTGTCACTCCATGGGTTTATTGTTGCTACTTGGTAGACCTCGGCAAGGTTGCGGAGCGTTCGTTTCCTCGCATTATTTGATGTGAAGGTCTCAAAGGCTGTCGACACCGTACTGGGAGGTATTCTTTGGGTGCTGGAGTTAGAAGCTCCACGCCACTTCGGGCCACCTGCCGGAGTATCCAACATGCTCTAGGGCTGTGAGTTGGTGTGGCTTCCCCTGAATTATGAATTTTACAGGGTCCATTGAGCCGTCCCTCCAGTACGGTCCCGTATCTTGTAGAGGGTTTTTGTTTTTTGATGTTTGGCTCAGATGCCTGGCGATAATGCGCCCTTTTGTTTCGGACTCGTGTTGTATTCGGGGCCGGATTGTCCCAGAATTTATCTTCAGTTTTCTGAATGCTTTCAGTCGCACAGTACTTTTGTACTATGGATGTCAAGTCGGCGAATCGTGTAATTTCGCGGCGACTAATGGCGTTGAGGATTCCGATGTCTGTGCAGTTGTTACAGAAGAGTGAAATTGCTTCTTTCTCGTGGCAGTCCTTTATCCTGTTCATAACCAGGAGGAATCTGGCCCAGTAGTGGTGTACTGTTTCCCCAGGCTCTTGCCGTATTTGGGATAAATCCCCCATAGTTGGGTGGGCGGGTGGATTTAAATCCGGAACCTTGCCCGATGTAAGATTCAGGGGCCAAGAAGTTTCCGAATTTGGAAGTTTGCTTTCTTGGACATTATTCAATGAATCAGGCCTGCTGCCTCACTTTAGCTTCAGGATTTGGGCGACATCCTCCGCTCCGCGGGTGTCCAACTTGGAGGGATCGGGAATCCGGACACATCTGGTCCTTAGGGCGGGCGAAGACTCGCCGCATTGTTCTTCCACCACTTCGACGTGATGGGTGACCTGGGGAGAGTCGATCTCTCTCTGATCGGGTTTAAGCCCAATTTGGCCGTAATCTGTAGCGACTCCCAGGGCCACAATGCGATCCAAGAGCTCGTTCAGGGAGAGGAGCTCCATCGGATCTAACTGCTCGACAAGCTCCGAGCTTATGTGAAGGTTGCTTTCGATGGCCCGAGAGGTCATCGTCGGTGCGGCGGCCGGACAGGCGGTCATCAAAAACCTGCCTAGCCGGAGAGTTTGGCCGACAGCCAAAGCTCCTTTAACAACGGCACCGTCTTTAAAGACGGGATGCGGCATCCTTCCTGACGGTGACGACACAACGGAACTCTCAATGAAAGCACCAATGTCGGTGTCAAAACCGGCGGATCTCGGGTAGGGGGTCCCGAACTGTGCGTCTAGGCGGATGGTAACAGGAGACAAGGGAGACGATGTTTTTACCCAGGTTCGGGCCCTCTCGATGGAGGTAAAACCCTACTCCTTCTTGATTAATATTGATGATATGGGTAGTACAAGAGTAGATATACCACGAGATCGGAGTGGCTAAACCCTAGAAGCTAGCCTATGGTATGATTGTTGTTCGTCCTATGGACTAAAACTCTCCGGTTTATATAGGCACCGGAGAGGGCTAGGGTTACACAGAGTCGGTTACAATGGGAGGAGATCTTCATATCGTATCGCCAAGCTTGCCTTCCACACCAAGGAAAGTCCCATCCGGACACGGGACGGAGTCTTCAATCTTGTATTTTCATAGTCCGGGAGTCCGGCCAAAGGTCTTAGTCCGGCCATTCGGACACCCCCTAATCCAGGACTCCCTCACTCCACATAAGCAAAATTCTTCTCATTCGGAATAGTGGGAGTAAACTCAACAAAATAACTATCATGTGAGGCATTATCTAATTGAAAATTAAAATCAAGATGACAAGTTTCTTGGTTATCATTATTCTTTATAGCATACATGTCGTCACAATAATCATCATAGACAACAACTTTGTTCTCATAATCAATTGGAACCTCTTCCAAAATAGTGGATTCATCACTAAATAAAGTCATGACCTCTTCAAATACACTTTCATCAATATAATCATCATAAATAGGAGGCATGCTTTCATCATAATAAATATTCTCATCAAAACTTGGGGGACTAAAAATATCATATTCATCAAACATAGCATCCCCAAGCTTGTGGCTTTGCATATCATTAGCATCATGGATATTCAAAGAATTCACACAAACAACATTGCAATCATGCTCATCATTCAAATATTTAGTGCCGAACATTTTAATGCATTCTTGTTCTAGCACTTGGGCACAATTTTTCTTTCCACCATTTTCACGAAAGACATTAAAAAGACGAAGCATATGAGGCACCCTCAATTCCATTTTTTTGAAGTTTTCTTTAATAAACTAAACTAGTGGTGAAACAAGAAACTAAAAGATTCGATTGCAAGATCTAAAGATATAACTTCAAGCACTATGCTCCCCGGCAACGGCGCCGGAAAAAGGTCTTCATAACCCACAAGTATAGGGGATCGCAACAGTTTTCGAGGGTAGAGTATTCAACCCAAATATATTAATTCGACACAAGGGGAGCCAAAGAATATTCCCAAGTATTAGCAGCTAAGTTGTCAATTCAACCGCACCTTAAATAATTAATATCTGCAGCAAAGTATTTGGTAGCAAAGTAGTATGGAAGTAATGGTAACGGTGGCAAAAGTAACAGTAGCAGTTTTGTAGCAATCGTAACAGTGGTAGCGGAGAAGTAACTTAGCAAAGATCAATATGTGAAAAGCTCGTAGGCAATGGATCAATGATGGATAATTTTGTCGGATGCAATTCATCATGCAACAGTTATAACATAGGGTGACACAGAACTAGCTCCAGTTCATCAATGTAATGTAGACATGTATTCCAAATATAGTCATACTTGCTTATGGAAAAGAACTTGCATGGCATCTTTTGTCCTACCCTCCCGTGGCAGCGGGGTCCTAATGGAAACTAAGGGATATTAAGGCCTCCTTTTAATAGAGTACCAGACCAAAGCATTAGCACTTAGTGAATACATGAACTCCTCAAACTACGGTAATCACAGGGAAGTGTCCCGACTATTGTCACTCCAGGGTTTGCCGGATCATAACATGTAGTAGGTGACTATAAATCACAATATAGGATCAAGAACACTCATATATTCACAAAAACATAATAGGTTCAGATCTGAAATCATGGCACTCGGGCCCTAGTGACAAGCATTAAGCATAGCAAAGTCATTGCAATATCAATCTTAGAACATAATGAATACTAGGGATCAAACCCTAACAAAACTAACTCGATTACATGGTAAATCTCATCAAACCCATAACCGTCTGGCAAGCCTACAAAGGGGTTACTCACGCATGGCAGTGAGCATCATGAAATTGGTGATGGAGGATTGTTGATGATGACGATGGCGATGAATTCCCCTCTCCGGAGCCCCGAACGGACTCCAGTTCAGCCCTCCCGAGGAAGACTAGGGCTTGGCAGCGGCTCCATATCATAAAACATGATGAATCCTTCTCTCTAATTTTTTTCTCCTCGAACGTGAATACATTGAGTTGGAGTTGAGGTTGGTGGAGGTCCAGGGGGCCCACGAGGCGGGGGGGCGTGCCCCAGGGGGGTGGGCACGCCCTACACCCTCGTGGACAGGGTGTGGCCCCCCTTACGTTGATTCTTTCACCAATATTTTTTATTAATTCCAAAATGTGACTCCGTGGAGTTTTAGGTCATTCCGAGAACTTTTATTTTTGCACAAAACTAACACCATGGCAATTCTACTGAAAACAGCGTCAGTCCGGGTTAGTTCCATTCAAATCATGCAAGTTACAGTCCAAAACAAGGGCAAAAGTGTTTGGAAAAGTAGATACATTGGAGACGTATTAACTCCCCAAGCTTAAACCTTTGCTTGTCCTCAAGCAACTCAGTTCACAAACTTAAAGTGATAAAGAAAAACTTTTACAAACTCTGTTTGATCTTGTTTTTGCAAATATATAAAGCCAACATTCAAGTTTTCAGCAAAGATTATGAAGTAATCATATTCACAATAACACTTAGGTCTCACATTTGCTCATATCAATGGCATAATCAACTAGCGAGCAATAATAATAAATCTCGGATGACAACACTTTCTCAAAACAATCATAATATTATATAATAAGTTGGTATCTCACTAGCCCATTCTGAGACCGCAAAACATAAATGCAGAGCACCCGTGAAGATCAAGGACTGACTAGACATTGTAATTCATGACAAAAGAGATACAGTCACAGTCATACTCACTATAAATTAATAACAATGCATGCAAATGACAGCGGTGCTCTCCAACTGGTGCTTTTTAATAAGAGGATGGTGGCTCAACATAAAAGTAAATAGATAGGCTCTTCGTAGAGGGAAGCAGGGATTTAAAGAGGTGCCAGAGCTCGAGTTTTGAACCAGAGATAAATAATATTTTGAGCGGCATACTTTCATTGTCAACATAACAACCAAGAGATCTCGATACCTTCCATGCTACATACATCCCCCACCACCAACTAGCACATTCCATGGCTGGCCCGAAACAACGGGTACTACTACCTCTTTAGCAATGCGTTGGTTTTGCCTTGAAGAGGAAAGGTTGATGCAACAAAGTAGCATAAGTATTTCCTCAGTTTTTGAGAACCAAGGTATCAATCCAGTAGGAGGCTACATGCAAGTCCCTCGTACCTACAAAACAAACAAGAACCTCGCAACCAACGCGATAAAGGGGTTATCAATCCCTTCACGACCACTTGCGAAAGTGGGATTTGATAGAGATAATAAGATAAGATAAATATTTTTGGTATTTTTATGATATAGATTGAAAAGTAAAGATTGCAAAATAAAGTAGATAGGAATTTTATATGATGGAAAATAGACCCGGGGGCCATAGGTTTCACTAGTGGCTTCTCTCAAGATAGCATAAGTATTACGGTGGGTGAACAAAGTACTATCGAGCAATTGATAGAAAAGTGCATAGTTATGAGAATATCTAGGCATGATCATGTATATAGGCATCACATCCGCGACAAGTAGACCGAAACAATTCTGCAGCTACTACTATTACTCCACACATCGACCATTATCTAACATGCATCTAGAGTATTAAGTTCATAAGAATAGAGTAATGCATTAGGCAAGATGACATGATGTAAAGGGATAAACTCAAGCAATATGATATAAACCCCATCTTTTTATCCTCGATGGAAACAATACAATACGTGCCTTGCTGCCTCTGCTGTCGCTGGGAAAGGACACCGCACGATTGAACCCAAAGCCAAGCACTTCTCCCATTGCAAGAAAGATCAATCTAGTAGGCCAAACCAAACTGATAATTCAAAGAGACTTGCAAAGATAACCAATCATACATAAAAGAATTCAGAGGAGATTCAAATATTTCTCATAGATAAACTTGATCATAAACACACAATTCATCGAATCTCGACAAACACACCGAAAAAAGAGTTACATCGAATAGATCTCTAAGAAGATCGAGGAGAACTTTGTATTGAGATTCAAAGAGAGAGAATAAGCCATCTAGCTAATAACTATGGACCCGAAGGTCTGTGGTAAACTACTGACAACTCATCAGAGAGGCCTTGGTGTTGATGTAGAAGCCCTCCGTGATTGATTCCCCCTCCGACGGAGTGCCATAAAAGGCTCCAAGATGGGATCTCACGGGTACAGAAGGTTGCGGCGGTGGAAATAGGGTTTTGTGGTGCTCCTGGATGTTTTCTGGGTACGTAGATATATATAGGCGAAGGAAGTCGATCAGGGGAGCCACGAGGGGCCCACGAGGGTGGGGGACACACCCACCCCCTAGGGCGCGCCCTCTTGCCTCGTGGTTTCCTCGTCTGCTTTTTGACGCCCACTCCAAGTCTCCTGGATTGCGTTTGTTCCAAAAAGATCTCTCCCAAAGGTTTCATTCTGTTTGGGCTCCGTTTGATATTCCTTTTCTGCAAAACACGGAAATAGGTAAAAAAACAACAATTTGGGTTGGGCCTCCGGTTAATAGGTTAGTCCCAAAAATGATATAAAAGTGTATAGTAAAGCCCATAAACATCCAAAACGGGTAATATAATAGCATGGAACAATCAAAAATTATAGATATGTTGGAGACGTATCAAGCATACCCAAGGTTAATTCCTGCTCGTCCTCGAGGAGGTAAATGCTAAAAATAGAATTTTTGATGTGGAATGCTACCTAGCATATTTCTCAATGTAATTTTATTTATTGTGGCATGAATTCAGATCCAAATGATTCAAGATAAAAGTTCATATTGACATGAAAACAATAATACTTCAAGCATACTAACAAAGCAATCATGTCTTCTCAAAATAACATGGTTAAAGAATGCTATCCCTACAAAATCATATAGTCTGGCTATGCTCTATCTTCATCACACACAGTATTTAAATCTGTCGGCGTCCTCGACTTGGGGGTATCCAGTCCTGCCTGCCTGCGGCCCACCACGTGGCTCCATCGGCAGCCTGATATGGCCCAGCTTCAGCACCAAGACAACAAGACCCTCGCGAGGGGCCAAGCTTCGCTAGGCGGACGACGCCAAGACCCCTGAAGGAGTTGGCCTCCTCAGGAGGGCTCCTGAGGGGCGGAGAGATCTATGCAGTTACCTCATGAGGCTCACCTGACGTGAGCCATGACGACCAAGGCCAAGAGGGTGCCAGGCGGGCGCCAGGCGAGCGCAGAGCGCGGGTTTCCTCTTCGGTGCAAGGGAGGCAAGCCGCAAGCACGGAGTCCCGAGGAATCAGCCAAATGTTTCCATTCTGGTGCAACAAGACCAAGATCGCCAGGACGGCAAGACGGAGGTCATCACTGAGCCCACCGCAGCGTCACGGCTAGAGGCTTTTTGCAGGCGCAGACTACTTTTGTCAGGATAGACTGTACTGCTTGTCCCCTTTCAAATCCCGCCGTTGTGGAATACCTTCCCGCACATATTTGGGAGGAGGACCAAGGCACTATATATAGGACTTAGCCACCACCATATGGGAGGAGGAAAAACCAGAACAAGTAGAGCACCACACTGGCTCAAGAACAACTCACCTCCTGAGGCTTGTTCATCATTGTAACTAGTTCATACATAGCCCCTCGAGGCAATCCACCACACCACACTAGAGTAGGGTATTCCACCACACCCCTCAAGACAAGAAGACCAAGACCATGGACACGAAGTGCAAGGGGCCAGCCGTGCTTGCGGCAGAGCCAGAGACCAAGCGTGGCTGCGACCACCCCGAGTCATCCAAGGGCAAGCGGCTATTCTGTGCCTTACACAATGTTTACAGCCACAACACTAGCGACTGCCAGGAGCTCAGGGCTCTCCACGACAGGCACCTCGGTCGACGCCCTGAGTGCAACGATTGGGGCTACGGTCGCAGAGGTGGCCGAGGTGGAGGACGCTGGGATGATGCGACCGCCGTCAGGTGTAGCGCGACTAGCCTCGTGAGGACCGCTGGCAGGACCAGCCTCGCGAGGGCAACTGGAGGGATCGGCCTTGTGAGGACCGCCCTCAGGGTAACGCAGCTTTGCCTCCTATGCCTCCACCACCAAGAAGGAACGAAGATCACCATCAGGACGAGGGGGTTGGGGGCTTCCAGGATCCACGAGCCATCGCCTGCATCTTGGGCGGCTCTCAAACCCCAGCTTCTCACCATGTCTTCAAGCAGTTTGCGCGCGAGGTCAATGCGGCACTCCCCAGGCTTGAAGCGGCTTGCCCTCTCAAGTGGTCCAAGTGCGCCATCACCTTTGACTCCTTAGACCGGCTCAAGTGCACGGCCACCGCTGGTGCGCTCCCCATGCTCTGCTCCCCCATCATCTGCAACGTAACCGTCACCAAGACTCTCATTGATGGCGGAGCAGGGCTCAATGTTCTCTCCGTCCAGACGTTCGACAGACTCCAGGTGCCATACTACCAGCTGCACCCCACCAAGCCATTCTCAGGAGTAACCGATGGATCGACTCACCTGATCGGGCAAGTTCACCTCCCTGTCACCTTCGACGAGCGCAACAACTACCGCACCGAGCTCATCGACTTCAAAGTCACCGACATCCGCCTGCCCTACAACGCCATCCTTGCGTACCCAGCATTGGCCAAGTTCATTGCAGCCATGCACCATAGCTACAACATCCTCAGGATGCCAAGAAGCAGCGGCATCATCACGTTTGCCTGTCAGGAGAAGGATGCGGTGTGCTCCCTCGAGCGCTTTTTTCAGGCTACAGCAGTTGAGAACCCAGAAGACGAAGATGGCGCCCTCCCTCCTGAGGTCCCCCCAAGACAAAGAAGCTGCAGCTGGGCCAGGGATCTCGTGAGGAAGCATCACCCGAGGACACAACATTGAGCCTCGTGTCTCCGGATGCGGCGCTTTCACCCATCACATAGGAAGGCACGCCCGACGCCCCTTTCAGCCTGGGCTCGGGGGCTCTCCTTTGGAGGGCCTCAGACCTAGCCCATGTCGCGAGGGTGGTGCTCGGGCACCATGTGGAGGCGCTCTTCAGAGCATGCTTCCCAGGAGAAGGAAGCAGGCATGAGGCACCAGGCGTTCAGGAGTTCATCAGCGAGGCGATCGAGGAGATTCAGGAAGGCAGGGTTCTGCAAGGCGATCGTCGCCTGCCGCGAGGCGGAGCTCACTGCCCTAGCGAGGGTAAGGAGTTCCGCGTCTACATCAACATCCCTGGGCTCAACAGGGCCACGTCTCGGCAGCTCATGTGGCCATCTCGTGTCGGCCGATGCGAGGGGCCGCCTCACAACTACGTCTGCATGCCTTTCGGCCTGATGGGCGCGGCTGAGGCATTCCAGCGCTGCATGAGGGACGCTCAAGCGGCCCGCGAAGCCAGGCACCAGGCTATCCTGGCGGAGATGGAGGAGCACCTTCAGGAGCCTCCTGGTCCGTCCGAGCCTCCCGAAGCCCGGCATTGGAGCGGCTCATGAGGAACGGCTTCAGCAGCGCGTGCTTCTTGGCTACTTCAACAACTCTTCAGCAATGGTACCAGGTGACATCTCCCTAGTTCGTTCAGTTTGGGGGCGCCCCTCGGGCTGCATCATCCCCAGGCTGTGTGGGTCTGTCCCTACGGCGTGTATCCCTTTTGCATTTCATCAGAGCTAGTGACAATCCTTTGCAAACTAATTTCGAATTACTGACTGCCTGACCGATGCTTCGTCGCTAAGAACGTCTCACGCCCCTGCAAGCCCTCCCATGACCACCTCATGATTAAGGACTGGCACGGCGTCTGTGCTCGGGTTCGTCCCTGCAGTGTTGCTAAACCCAAGCAGCTGAGCTCTGGCTCACGGACCGGTCCCGTGTACGTCACCTCCTGTGGCTCTTGGTGCCTTTTTTTGC
This sequence comes from Triticum dicoccoides, assembly GCF_002162155.2. Lineage (NCBI taxonomy): Eukaryota > Viridiplantae > Streptophyta > Magnoliopsida > Poales > Poaceae > Triticum > Triticum dicoccoides. The sequence continues at coordinate 254,739,418 of NC_041393.1, forward strand.
ATGAGCTAATTGTGATGGGTAAGCAAGGGCGTGCGACATGGTGCCCCCGTGGCCTCAGGAACCATGCGCCAGCTGTTTTTCTTCAGGATCTTTGCATGAGAAGACTGGGCATGGCGTCTGTGCTCGGGTCCGACCCTGCAACGTCGATAAATCCAGCGGCTGAGATCTGTCTAGTGGGCCGGCCCCGTTCACGTCACCTCCTAGGGTCGTTGGTGTCTAGATTTCTCATGCAATAGCCTCAGGAAACTCATTCGGCACAGGCTGCCTAACCATCTCGCAGGACCAACTCAAGCATCCCCAACCAAGACCAGGCGCAACCCACCTTGAGGTAGGGCCTCGTGAGTCCCGCGCTGGCTCACAGGTGCCCACATACACCTCCTCTAGCACTATCATGCAAGCCACGTGCCAGGGCGGGGCTGTACACGTCCCGGGGGCTCTCCTTAAAGGGATCCCCCTCCGGCGCACCAGTGGAAGCACCATGCTCCGTCCTGGCCGTCGACACTGCCGAGGAGCGGCTATGCCCGTGCAAGAGCAGAAGCGCTATGCTCCGCGCTGGTGATAAACAACTGGGGTTGGCCTCACAGCCGCATTAACCTCAGGGAGCCTCCGGGCTCAGTGACTAGCCTCACCATGCTGCTCTCCCTTGGGAAGGTAGCGTGAGGGGGCTGGGCATGTGGGCTATGCTCAGGACACGCCTGGCGTACCCGACCTCGCCAGGCCTCACGGGCCTGGTCTTCGCGCATCCCTCCCAAGCGAGAGCTCAGCGAGGGAAAGGTAGGATGGTCTGTTCGAACATCAAGGGGGACTCTTGAGCATCGCGACTCAGGAGCCAAACTAGTCATGTAGCCCCTCACCTCTTGGTCTCATCCCGGTGATCCGGATGACCCAACGACGGCTGAGGTATGCGTGGGGCCGGGCCCTACCGATGCAGAACACCAAGGCTTGCCCCTGCATCTTTTCCTAAGCTGTTCGCACGTCAAGGAGGACTCCTGAGCATCGCGACTCAGGAGCCTAACTGGTCCCTTAGCTCCTGGTGATCCGGACGACCCAACGATGGCTGAGGTACGCTCGGGGCCGGGCTCTGCCGATGCAGAACAATAAAGCAAACGGAAAAGCTGAAGGAGCACACTCTACTTATTACAAGACATATTGTTCCAAGAAAATCGTTTTAAACGCCTCCTCGAGGATTGTCGCATGGTACAGGATAAAAAGGCGAAAACAGAATCTCCGAGCCACCTCTTTAGAATTGGGCGTCACCACCACTCGCTAGCGGAACCTCGTCGCCAGGTGCATCGCTTGTCCCACCGGCTTCGCTTGGAGGACCAACCACCATGTACTTGTTTAGCATGGCATCCACGTAGCTCTTCATGGCGGCAGCAGCAGCCTCCCGGGAGTCGGCATCCACCGGAGTAAGGAAGGAGGAGAGGTTGAAGCTGGCATCTTGGAGATAAAGATGACTGAAGATGCACGTCAAAGCCGAGGAAGAAAGTGAGCGTGCCTCGCCTTCCACCAGGGATGTAAACCCGTCGTCAACATCTTCGAGCACCGCCACGACTTCAGGAAGCAGAGTGGCGGGTCTCTCCCTCGGGGTCGTCACCACCACCTTTCCCGAGGGACCATCTCCAAAGAGCGCCTTCTGGGCCTTGTGGAAGCACGCCTCGAGGGAGGAAAGGGTGTCGCGCTCCATGGGGGCTGCCTTCTTGGCCTCAATCAGGGCCGCTTGGGCTGCCTCCGCCTCCTCCTTCAGCTTCACCAGGCGATCACACTCTCCAGCTTGCTCTAAGGCCGTCCTCTTCACCTCGGCGTCCCGGTTGGCGCTGGCAGCCTCCTGGGCCTTCAGCTTCTCCTCGCGCTCCTGGAGCTGGCTGGCCTGGGTGGCCTGCTGGTCCTGGAGAGTCTTCAGATCAGCCTCCACCGCACATCACTGGTTCTCAGCTTCTGTGGACTCCTTCCGCACCAAGTCGCGCATCGTGGCAGCCACCCCAAGCGCATTTTAGGCCTCCTCCGTAGAGTCCCAGACCAACCAGAGATCAACCCCAGGCGTCCTCGCGCCGAACGACAATCCGGGCCCTGAAGCTCACCCTATAGGAGGTCCAGCGCCGCCCTTGCCTCTTCCAGGGTCCTGGAGGGAGCAGAAGAACCATGGCTCGGCCATGCGCTGGGCAAGGGAGGAGACACCAAGGTAGAAGAAACCTCAGCCTCATGAAGGACCGGGAGCTCCGGAGGCTGATTGCCCCCAACAGCCGCGACAAGGCTGGGGGCTAGAGGGGTCAGGCCTGCCGAGGGCACCGGCGACTCATGAGGACGGGCATCCAAGTCCTCCGGAGACGGCGTCGTCTCTATGGTGGTGGAGACAGCGGCACTCTTCTTCACCAGGGCCGCGGAGGCCGCTCCGTCGCCTGCGGCCGCGGCGATCTCCGTACCCTCCTTCAGCTTCTTCGAAGGCTGCTACGTAACGACAGGAGAATGCTCAGCACCACTTCAAGAACAGACAAGCAAGGATAAGGGAGAAGGCTTACTGGTCAATGATACGTCTCCAACGTATCTACTTTTCCAAACACTTTTTCCCTTGTTTTGGACTCTAACTTGCATGATTTGAATGAAACTAACCCGGACTGACGCTATTTTCAGCAGAACTGCCATGGTGTTGTTTATTGTGCAGAAAACAAAAGTTCTCGGAATGACCTGAAAATCCACGGAGATAACTTTAGGAAAATATAAAAAATAGTGGCAAAAGAATCAAGGCTAGGGGCCCACACCCCGTCCACGAGGGTGGGGGCGCGCCCCCTCCCCCTGGGCGCGCCCCCCTGTCTCGTGGGCCCCCTGATGCTCCACGGACCTCAACTCCAACTCTATATATTCTGTTTCACGGAGAAAAAAATCAGACAGAAAGTTTCATCGTGTTTTACGATACGGAGCTGCCACCATGCCCTAATCTCTCTCGAGAGGGCTGATCTGGAGTCCGTTCGGGGCTCCGGAGAGGGGGATTCGTCGCCGTCATCATCATCAACCATCCCCCATCACCAATTTCATGACGCTCACCGCCGTGCGGGAGTAATTCCATCGTTGGCTTGCTAGACGGTGATGGGTTGGATGAGCTTTACCATGTAATTAAGTTAGTTTTGTTAGGGTTTGATCCTAGTATCCACTATGTTCTGAGATCGATGTTGACATGACTTTGCTATGCTTAATGCTTGTCACTAGGGCCAGAGTGCCATGATTTCAGATCTGAACCTATTATGTTTTCATGAATATATGTGAGTTCTTGATCCTATCTTGCAAGTCTATAGTAACCTATCATGTGTTATGATCCGACAACCCCGAAATGACTCGGGATACTTCTTGGTGATGACCGTAGTTTGAGGAGTTCATGTATTCACTATGTGTTAATGCTTTGGTCCGGTACTCTATTAAGAGGAGGCCTTAATATCCCTTAGTTTCCACTAGGAGCCCGCTGCCATGGGAGTGTAGGACAAAAGATGTCATGCAAGTTCTTTTCCATAAGCACGTATGACTATATTCGGAATACATGCCTACATTACATTGATGAACTGGAGTTAGTTCTGTGTCACCCTATGTTATAACTATTACATGAGGAATCGCATCCGACACAATTATCCATCATTGATCCAATGCCTACGATTTTTCACATATTGTTCTTTTCTTATTTACTTTTCCGTTTCTACTGTTACAATCACTACAAAACTGCTATCGTTACTTTTATCACTGTTACCATTACTATCATACTACTTTGCTACTAAATACTTTGCTACACATACTAAGTTATCCAGGTGTGGTTGAATTGACAACTCAACTGCTAATACTTGAGAATATTCTTTGGCTCCCCTTGTGTCGAATCAATAAATTTGGGTTGAATACTCTACCCTCGAAAACTGTTGCGATCCCCTATACTTGAGATTTATCAAGACTATTTTCTGGCACCGTTGCCGGGGAGCATAGCTCTATTCTTTGAGTCACTTGGGATTTATATCTGCTGATCACTATGAGGAACTTGAAAGATGAAAGAACTAAGATTTTTCCCTCAACTACGATGGGAGGTAAGGAACTGCCATCTAGCTCTGCACTTGATTCTCCTTCTGTTTTGAGTAAGCTTGCGACACCTAAACCTACTACTGCTTTGAATTCTGATATGTCGCATGCTATTGATGATGCCACTTCTGCTATGCATGATACTTATGATGAAACTACTTCTGTGCTTGATACTACTTTGCCATTAGGTGAATATCTTGATGAACAACTTGCTAGGGTTAGAGAGAATGAAATTATTGAAGATGATATTACTGATGATAGTGATGATGAAGGTTCTCCCCCTAAGTATGAATTGCCTGTTGTTCCTAAGGGTTATGTTATGGATGAAGAAACTGCTAGAGATCTTTTTGCTTGCAATGATAGATCTGATCTTAAGAAGTTACTAGCTAAACTTAAACAGAATACTCTGAATGCTAGAATGAAATATGACCCTGCTTTTGCTACTTCACCCATCTTTGTTACTGATAAGGATTATGAATTCTCTGTTGATCCAGAGATAATTACTTTGGTTGAATCTGATCCTTTTTATGGCAATAAATCTAAAACTATTGCGGCACATCTTACCAAATTAACTGATATAGCCACCCAGTTCACTAATGATGAGAAGTCTCGCTATTATAATATCCTTAAGATATTCCCATTCTCATTAAAGGGTGATGCTAAAACTTGGTTTAATTCTCTTGATCCTGGCTGTGTGCGTAGTCCCCATGATATGATTTATTACTTCTCTGCTAAATATTTCCTTGCTCATAAGAAACAAGCTGCCTTGCGGGAAATATATAATTTTGTGCAAATCAAAGAAGGGAGTCTCCCACAAGCTTGGGGGAGGCTTCTCCGATTACTTAATTCTTTGCCTGATCATCCTCTTAAGAAAAATGAAATATTTGATATCTTTTATAATGGACTAACCGATGCTTCCAAGGACCGCTTGGATAGTTGTGTTGGTTGTGTTTTCAGGGAAAGAACAGTCGACCAAGATGAATTGTTATTGAATAATATGTTGACTAATGAAAATAATTGGACTCTTCCTGAACCAATTCCTGAGCCAATTGAGCCAACTCCTGAGCCAGCTCCCGAGCCTATTCCTAAACCAACTCCTAAGAAGAGGGGAGTTCTATTTCTCAGTCCTAAAGATATGCAAGAGGCAAAGAAATCTATGAAAGAAAAAGGTATTAAACCTGAGGATGTTAAGAATTTACCTCCTATTGAAGAAATACATGGTCTTAATATACCCCCTATTGAAGAAACACATTGTCTTGATAACCCGACACAGGTAGTAAGGGTAAATTCTCTCTATAGATATGATAAAGTTGAAATCCCGTCTACTAAATTTCATAGCCAATGTTTAGATGAATTTGATGACTTTATGTCTAGACAAGAAAGTTCTAATGCTTATGTTGGTAGAGAATTAAAGAATAATGCTTTCATGATAGGACGCTCGAGTGATTATATGGCTAGAGTTAAAGGTGAACTTAAACTCATTAGCAAATATGCTTCTATGGTTACCACTCAAGCTGAACAACCACTTAAAGCTCAAAGTGATTTGCTCGATGAATTAAATAATAAACATGATTTTGCTGTTAGAGTGGCTACTAGAACTGGTAGAATGACTCAGGAATCTTTGTATCCTGAAGGCCACCCTAAGAGAATCGAGCAGGATTCTCAGAGAAATAATTTAGAGGCACCTAGTCCTTCTAAAAAGAAGAAAAAGAAAAACAATAGGACTTTGCATGCTTCTAGTGAACCTGTTGTAGACACACCTGAGAATCCTGATGGTATTTCTATTTCTGATGCCGAAACACAATCAGGTGATGAACATGAACCTAGTGATAATGTTAATGATAATGTTCATGTTGATGCTCAACCTAGCAATAATAATCATGTAGAGGTTGAACCCGTTGTTGATCTTGGTAACCCACAATCAAAGAATCAACGTTATGATAAGAGAGATTTTGTTGCTAGGAAGCACGGTAAAGAAAGAGAACCATGGGTTCAGAAACCCATGCCCTTTCCTCCTAAACCATCCAAGACAAAGGATGATGAGGATTTTGAGCGCTTTGCTGAAATGATTAGACCTATTTTCTTACGTATGCGCTTAACTGATATGCCTAAAGTAAATCCTTATGCTAAATATATGAAAGATATCATTACAAATAAAAGAAAGATACCGGAAGCTGAAATTTCCACCATCCTTGCTAATTATACTTTTAAAGGTGGAATACCAAAGAAACTTGGAGATCCAGGAGTACCAACTATACCATGCTTCATTAAAAGAAATTATGTTAAAACTGCTTTATGTGATCTTGGAGCCGGTGTTAGTGTCATGCCTCTCTCTTTATATCGTAGACTTGAATTGAATAAGTTGACACCTACTGAAATATCTTTGCAAATTGCTGATAAATCAACTGCCATACCCGTCGATATTTGTAAGGATGTGCCTGTTGTGGTTGCAAATGTCACTATCTTAACGGACTTTGTTATTCTTGATATTCCCGAGGATGATAGTACGTCGATTATCCTTGGTAGACCCTTTTTGAATACTGCAAGGGCTGTTATTGATTGCAACAAAGGCAATGTCACTTTTCATGTTAATGGGAATGAGCATACAGTACACTTTCCGAGGAAACAACCTCAAGTTCATAGCATCAATTCTATTGGAAAAGTTTCGACTATCATTATCGGAGGTTTTGAATTTCCTCTTCCTACTGTCAAGAAAAGTATGATATTCTTATTGTTGGGGATGTTCATATCCCAGTTGAGGTAACCTAGTGTTATTCGAAATTTCTCTGGTTCCATGTTATTTGGAATGAGTTTGTTAACAAGACTTGATCAACCTTGTTAGTGGATTCCTTTTGATGATCATGAGACGGATGAAACTAGAAGGCACAACCTTCTGTACCCTCTTTTTACTTTCTGTTATTTAGAATAAATAAAGCAAAAATAGTATTATTTGTCTGTTTTCTAATTTATCCATGCAATAAAAAAATCCCGGAAATAAAAGTGCTCCAAATGCCCTACAAATTTAGTATGGTTTTTATGTAATATTTGAGGATTTTAGGCACTCAGAACAGAGCAGGGGGGCAAGCACCTGGCCACGAGGGTCCAGGGCGCGCCCACTCCCCCTGGGCATGCCCCCTGTCTCGTGGGCCCATGGTGGCCCCCCTCCACTTATTCCTGCACCCATACACTCCATCTTCCTCCCAAAAAATCCCTATCAAGCTTAACCACGAGTTCTAGCTCATTTTGCTACGATTTTCGATCTCCTTGCTCAAAGCTCCATTCACAAAACTGCTTTGGGTGATTGTTGCTTGGTATGTGACTCCTCCATTGGTCCAATTAGTTTTTGTTCTAGTGCTTTATTCATTGCAAATTTTTGCTGCACAGGGGACCCTGATCTTGAGCTTGCATGTCAAATTTATGCGGTCCCAAGTAATTCTAATGGATGATATAGGCTCTAGGCACTTGTGGGAGTAGTTGCTATCAATCTTGGGTAGTTTGATTCACTTTTCTTTTGAAGTTACTAAAAATTTCAGAAATTTTTCAGTGGAAGAAATATGTCCAGGAAAATGTACCAAGGTGGTTCCTCAACAAAGAGAGGACCCAGGCGTGCTATGCGTGAGCAAGACGATGAACCACCAAGGGAAGCTGAGGTGCGGTCTTGTGAGTGGCCGTCATAAGAGTTTATGGTCAATGCAGGCATCAAGGATGAATTTGACGCATATGTGTGTAATGCCGATCTTGAGGACTTCATGCAAGATAAGTGTCCTCAGTACTACCAATTGACTGATTCATTCGTGAGAAGATTTAAATTTACATCTTCGCGTAATTCTCAGAATGTCTTGTTTGATATTTATGATCAATCTTATACCATGGACCTAGAAGATTTTACTACTGCTTGCAAACTCCCACAGTGGGGCAATGTTCATGAACCCCACAAATCTGAATATAAAAATTTTCTAGCTAGTATCACTGTGGGAGAATCTAGGGATATAGCACAAGCTACCATAGGGAGCATTCATTTTCCTTCTATACATTATTTTGCTCTCTTCATTGGTAGATGCATTAACGGTAAAGATGAAGCATGTCACATATGTGTCCCTGATCTTTGTGTCCCCAAGAGTGTTGTATTAGGTAATAAAGATTACAACTTGGGGGCAATAGTCGCACGTAGGTTGCATAATAATGGTATAACTGGAGATTTATTTGGAGGGATTTATGTGACCCGTGTTGCTAATTATCTTAGTATATCCCCACATGAGGGTGATATGGAGTTGCCCGCCGCTTATTTAGATTTTGACGCTATGGTCAGGCACCGTTTTCTTGTGAGGAATGAACAATTCCTCTAGTATAGACTAATCTTTGACAGACGTCGCGCTGTCCTTATTACTCTCCCTGCTCCTTCCCTTTTTGATTACCAGGCAAAACAAAGATATGTTGTCACCAGGGAGGAGGCAGCCGAACATGAGAGGAGAGCGGAGGCTGATCGCCAACATGCCGCAGATCAGGAGGCATTGGCTTCTGCATCTCAGTATGACCCCAGTTATAACTTCAGATATCAGCCAGGCTATCCTTGGCATTAGACCAACTTAGGCCAAAAGCCTAAGCTTGGGGGAGTACATATTCCTCACCGACTTTACATTCATGTTCACACACTTATTCTAGTTCTCGGTGCTCATACTCTTTCATTGTATTATCCATGCTAGTTTAATTTATTTTTCTAGCTTCCATCTTTTGTGTTTGATAACCTTAAGAAAACCAAAAAAAAATAGTTAGTCTAATTCCCATGCTTATAGTAGTAATTAAAATGAAAACCCAAAAAGATTTCTCGTTCTTCTTTTACTTGTTGGGAGATTTCCCGTGTAAATAGTTTTATTTCTTTTCTTTCCTTTGGGGGTCGAGAGGAGAAGACCATAATGAAAATGTTTAGTGGCTCTCATATGCATGATTATTGATTTAACCAAGAGCCCATATTACCTTGTCTTCTCTCTTGAATTGAATGCTTGCAGATTCCAGCTTAGTCCAATGCACGTGCACTATTATTATTATATACACCGTTCGGTCGTGCAAGTGAAAGGCAATAATGACGATATATGATGGACTTATTGAGATGAGAGAAGCTGGTATGAACTCGACCTCTTTTGTTTTTGTAAATATGATGAGTTCATCGTTCCTGATTCATCCTATTATGAATAAACATGTTTGCAATGACAATTAGAGATTATAGTTTCTTATGCCATGCTTAATTAGCTAGGAGCTTATAATTGTTTACCTTGCATGCCAACATGCTATTAAAATGGTTGTGATGTGGTATGATAGGGTGGTATCCTCCTTTGAATGATTGGAGTGACTTGACTTGGCACATGTTCACGCATGTAGTTGAAAACAAATCAACATAGCCTTCACGATATTTATGTTCATGGTGGATTATATCCTACTCATGCTTTTACTTGATGTAGATTAATTTTAATGCATGTTCATGACTGTTGTTGCTCTCTCAGTTGGTCGCTTCCCAGTCTTTTGCTAGCCTTCACCTGTACTAAGCGGGAATACTGCTTGTTCATCCAAACTCCATAAACCCCAAAGTTATATCATATGAGTCCACCATACCTTCCTATATGCGGTATTTACCTGCCGTTCCAAGTAAATTTGTATGTGCCAAACTCCAAACCTTCAAATGAAATTCTATTTTGTATGCTCGAGCATCTCATGTTTCAACTAGGGCTGTCTATATCTTCCATGCTAGGTGGGTTATTCTCATGAGGAGTGGACTCCGTTCCTCATTCACGAGAATATGCTGGTAACCGGGATGCCCAGTCCCATGATCAAAAAGATGAAAGCAAATCGAAATAGTTAAAACAAAACTCCCCCAAGACTATTGTTGGTATGGACGGTACCCCGTTGTTTTGGATGGCCGTGGAGTGTGCTAGTTGGTGGAGGGGGAGTATAAACTTTACCATTCTGTTTGGGAACCGCCTATAATGTATGTAGCATGGAAGATATCGAGATCTCATAGTTGTTGCGTTGACAGTGAAAGTATACCGCTCAAAATGTTATTCATCTCTATTTTAAAATTGAGCTCTGGCACCTCTACAAATCCCTGCTTCCCTCTGTGAAGGGCCTATCTATTTACTTTTATGTTGAGTCATCACCCTCCTATTAAAAAGCACCCATTGGAGATCACACTGTCATTTGCATTCATTACTATTAGTTTATATTGGGTATGACTTGACTGGATCTCTTTTACCATGAATTACAATGTTTAGCCAGTCCTTGATCTTTAAAGGTGCTTTGCATTTATGTTTTGCGGTCTCAGAAAGGGCTAGCGAGATACCATCATGTTATATCATATTATGATTGTTTTGAGAAAGTGTTGTCATCCGAGATTTATTCTTATTGCTCACTAGTTGATTATGCCATTGATATGAGTAAACATGGGACCTAAGTGTTATTGTGAATATGGTTAGTTCATAATCTTTGCTGAAAACTTGAATGCTGGCTTTACATATTTACAACAACAAGAGCAAACAGAGTTTGTAAAAGTTTTTTTTATCACTTTCAGTTTATCAACTAAATTGCTTGAGGACAAGCAAAGGTTTAAGCTTGGGGGAGTTGATGCGTCTCCAACGTATCTACTTTTCCAAACACTTTTGCCCTTGTTTTGGACTCTAACTTGCATGATTTGAATGAAACTAACCCGGACTGACGCTATTTTCAGCAGAACTGCCATGGTGTTGTTTATTGTGCAGAAAACAAAAGTTCTCGGAATGACCTGAAAATCCACGGAGATAACTTTTGGAAAATATAAAAAATACTGGTGAAAGAATCAAGTCCAGGGGGCCCCACACCCTATCCATGAGGGTGGGGGGCGCGCCCCCTCCCCTGGGTGCGCCCCCCTGTCTCGTGGGCCCCCTGATGCTCCACCGACCTCAACTCCAACTCTATATATTATGTTTCACGGATAAAAGAAATCAAAGAGAAAGTTTCATCGCGTTTTACGATACAGAGCCGCCGCCAAGCCCTAATCTCTCTCGGGAGGGCTGATCTGGAGTCTGTTTGGGGCTCCGGAGAGGGGGATTCATCGCTGTCGTCATCATCAACCACCCTCCATCACCAATTTCATGATGCTCACCGCCATGCGTGAGTAATTCCATCGTAGGCTTGCTGGACGGTGATGGGTTGGATGAGATTTACCATGTAATCAAGTTAGTTTTGTTAGGGTTTGATCCCTAGTATCCACTATGTTATGAGATTGATGTCGCTATGACTTTGCTATGCTTAATGCTTGTCACTAGGGCCCGAGTGCCATGATTTCAGATCTGAACCTATTTTGTTTTCATGAATATATGTGAGTTCTTGATCTTATCTTGCAAGTCTATAGTCACCTATTATGTGTTATTATCCGACAACCCCGAAGTGACAATAATTGGGATACTTCTCGGTGATGACCGTAGTTTGAGGAGTTCATTATATTCACTATGTGTTAATGCTTTGGTCCGGTACTCTATTAAAAGGAGGCCTTAATATCCCTTAGTTTCCACTAGGACCCCACTGCCACAGGAGGGTAGGACAAAAGATGTCATGCAAGTTCTGTTCCATAAGCACGTATGACTATATTCGGAATACATGCCTACATTACATTGATGAACGAGAGCTAGTTCTGTGTCACCCTATGTTATAACTATTACATGAGGAATCGCATCCGACATAATTATCCATCATTGATCCAATGCCTACGAGCTTTTCACATATTGTGCTTTGCTTATTTACTTTTCTGTTTCTACTGTTACAATCACTACAAAATTGCTATCGTTACTTTTATCACTATTACCATTACTATCATACTACTTTGCTACTAAATACTTTGCTGCAGATACTAAGTTATCCAGGTGTGGTTGAATTGACAACTCAACTGCTAATACTTGAGAATATTCTTTGGCTCCCCTTGTGTCGAATCAATAAATTTGGGTTGAATACTCTACCCTCGAAAACTGTTGCGATCCCCTATACTTGTGGGTTATTAGTCAACAAAGGCGTAGTGCCTCTTCATTCTTAGTAGCGGGCGCTGAGGCGGAGCAGCTGGCTCCGAGCCCTTGGGAGCAGGAGAGCTCGCGGTTGGTGCCGCCTGGGATGGTGTCGGCGAAGGTGGGCTGCTGCCTGATGACCCACAAGTGTAGGGGATCAATCGTAGTCCTTTCAATAAGTAAGAGTGTCGAACCCAACGAGGAGCAGAAGGAAATGATAAGCGGGTTTCAGTAAGGTTTTCTCTGCAAGCACTGAAATTGTAGGTGATAGATAGTTTTGTGATAAGATAAATGGTAACGTGTAAGAAGTAAATAAAGTAAATAAAGTGCAGCAAGGTGGCCCAATCCTTTATGTAACAAAGGATAAGGCTGGACAATTTCTAATAATGAGAAAGGAGCTCCCGAGGACACATGGGAATTATCGCCAAGCTAGTTTTCATCACGTTCATATGATTCGTGTTTGGTACTTTGATAATTTGATATGTGGGTGGATCGGTACTTGGGTACTGCCCTTACTTGGACAAGCATCCCACTTATGATTAACCCCTATTGCAAGCGTCCGCAACTACAAAAGAAGTATTAAGGTAAACCTAACCAGAACATTAAACATATGGATCTATATCAGCCCCTAACGAAGCAACACATAAACTAGGGTTTAAGCTTCTGCCACTCTAGCAACCCATCATCTACTTATTACTTCCCCATGCCTTCCTCTAGGCCCAAATAATGGTGAAGTGTCATGTAGTCGACGTTCACATGACACCACTAGAGGAAAAGACAACATACATCTCATCAAAATATCGAACGAATACCAAATTCACATGACTACTAATAGTAAGACTTCACCCATGTCCTCAGGAACAAATGTAACTACTCACAAAGCATATTCATGTTCATAATCAGAGGAGTAATAATATGCATAAAGGATCCGAACATATGATCTTCCACCAAGTAAACCAATTAGCATCAACTACAAGGAGTAATCAACACTACTAGCAACCCGCGGGTACCAATTTGTGGTTGTGATACAAGATTGGATACAAGAGATGAACTAGGGTTTTAAGAGGAGATGGTGCTGGTGAAGATGTTGATGGAGATTGACCCCCTCTCGATGAGAGGATCGTTGGTGATGACATTAGTGATGATTTCCCCCTCCCGGAGGGAAGTGTCCCTGGCAGAACAGCACCGTCGGAGCCCTAGATTGATTCCGCCAAGGTTCCGCCTCATGGCGGTGGAGTTTCGTCCCGTAAGCTTGCCCACGATTTTTTCCAGGGTAAAAGCTCTGATATAGCAGAAGATGGACACCGGAGGCCCACCAGGGGGCCCAGGAGATAGGGGGGCGCGCCCTATAGGGGGGGCTCCCGTCTCCTGGACAGGGTGTGGGCCCCCTGGTGTGTTTCTTTCACCCAAAAATTCTTATTAATTCCAAAAAGATGTTTCGTGGAGTTTCAGGACTTTTGGAGCTGTGCAGAATAGGTTTCCAACGTTTGCTCCTTTTCCAGCCAGAATTCCAGCTGCCGGCATTCCCCTTCTTCATGATAAACCTTGTAAAATAAGAGTGAATAGCCATAATTATTGAGATATAATGTGTAATAACAGCCCATAATGCAATAAATATTGATATAAAAGCATGATGCAAAATGGACGTATCACTGCCTGGAGAAATCGTCGCGGACCTGCTCTTCTTCGTAACCGCTCGCTTGTGCTTCTTCTAGGAGGCCACCGCGGACCTCGTGGTGACCCCTGGAGGGCGCGACACCTCCACCATCGGAGGCTCGCCGTCATCATCGTCGTCCGGCAGATCGCGCAGGAGCTCCCCTTGATCCGGGGTGGAGGATTCGTCCACGACATCATCCTTGGTGGCCTCGGAGGATTGACCATCGTAGGAGAGGAGCACCAAGGTAGTGGGCGGCAAGGAAGACCCCAGCCGCACAAACCTGAGATCATCGAAGATAGGCATGGTCGCGACGACCTCCTCGGCATCGTCGCGGTCGTACAGCTGGAGCCAGCCTTCCGGAGGACCGCTCGGGTCCCTTCTCGCCAGGTGGGTCAGCACCTTGTTCAGCTCCTCCTCGGGAAGGGGGTCTGGGCGCAGGCGGATCTTGTCGTCATCGCCGACAAGCTTCCACAAAGGACGGGGGCGGGCTTGAAGCGGCGCAACACGCTGCTTCAGGAACTCCCTGATGAGCATGGCCCCGTCAGCTTCGCGTCCTTCAGCTCCTTGTCCATCGTCCTCACGAACGGCGTCAGGTCAGGGTCGGTGATCTTCTCAGACTTCCACCGCTTGTCGGAGATGGGGAATGCGGTCGGCAGCGTCAGTGAGCTCTGGGAGCTCTTGGCATCCATCAGCACCCACCTCTTCACGACGTCCTCCACCTTATTCCCGGCGTGGGAGATTGCGTTGCCACCCCACACCGCGACGAAGCCGAAGCACCCGACCGGGTTGTCGTCGGTCTTGCGAAGATAGAAGAAATGGCAAAACAGGGCAACGGAGGGCAGCACCCCCATGAAGGCCTTATAGTATAAGGCAAGGAGGGACAGAAGGATGATGGAGTTGGCATGGATGTGAAGCGCATGGAGCCCATAGTGGTGAACGATGGCGAAGAAGAAAGGGGAAAACGGAGGTACCAGCCCAGAGTATACACTGTGCATGAAGAAGGGGAAGAATTTGTTGCCCACGGGCTCCGGGGCAGTGGTGGCGACCCGGAGCGCGGTCCCCCCCCCCACTATTTTTTGTCGCTCGCTGTCAGGAGGAGTGTTGTCTGGAGCTTATCTCCGGTCATGCAGGGCGCCATCAGCCCAGGCTCATACCAGGCGGTGCCGGTAGCCAACGAGGAAGCCGTGGCCTTTTCGGTGGCCATCACGCAGAGGATTTGATGGAGAATCGGCAGATCTGGTGAGCTCTTCCGTTGTGGGGAGAAAGGGGATCTGGAGCAAGACTAAGAAGGAGCAATGAAGGCCTGGCGGCAGGCGGCACCCCTTTTTGTCAGACTTGAGCAGTTGTCGAGGCAGCACGGGGAAACGGAGTCGCCCACGTCCAATCAATTGCCACGCGTCTTCAAGGCCGCAGGCGGTTAGGGCCCACGGCGCTCCGCACTTGCCCTTTGGCTTCGCCTGGAAGCCAAGTCCGAGCACGCCTTGGGCCCGAAGGCTACTATCGGCGTCCTCGACTTGGGGTGTCCAGTCCTTCCTGCCTGCGGCCCACCACGTGGCTCCATCGACAGCCTGGTATGGCCTAGCTTCAACACCAACACAACAAGACCCTCGCGAGGGTCCAAGCCTCGCGAGGCGGACGATGCCAAGACCCCTGAAGGAGTTGGCCTCCTCAGGAGGGCTCCTGAGGGGCAGAGAGATCTATGCAGTTACCTCATGAGGCTCAGCTGACGTGAGCAATGATGACCAAGGCCAGGCGGGTGCCAAGCGGGCGTAGAGCGCACGTTTCCTCTTTGGTGCAAGGGAGGCAAGCCGCAGACGCGGAGTCCCGAGGAATCAGCCAAAGGTTTCCATTCTGGTGCAACAAGACCAAGACCGCCAGGATGACAAGACGGAGGTCATCATCGAGCCCATGGCAGCGTCACGGCCAGAGGCTTTTCGCAGGCAAAGACTACTTTTGTCAGGATAGACGCTACTGCTTCTCCCCTTTCAAATATCGCCGCTGTGGAATCCCTTCCTGCTCATATTTGGGAGGAGGACCAAGGCACTATATATAGGACTTAGCCACCACCATATGGGAGGAGGAAAAACCAAAACAAGTAGAGCACCACACCAGCTCAAGAACACCTCACCTCCTGAGGCATGTTCATCACTGTAACTAGTTCATCCATAGCCCCTCGAGGCAATCTACCACACTAGAGTAGGGTATTACACCACAACGGTGGCCCGAACTAGTATAAATCTCTGTGTCGTTGTGTCTCTGTGAGCTCTTCACGCTAGGCTAGGGAGGATTGCGAGTAGGTAGGCTGGGCAGGTTGAGATCTCCGCACTCACCCCAGTGTTCGAACTTCTCACGGGTTGCTGGACCCCGAGATTCGACAAAATCATGCACAACCCCGAAGACAAGCCAAGCAATTGTTTCATACTTTCGTATTCTCAAACGTTTTCAACTTTCACGCAATACATGAGCGTGAGCCATGGACATAATACTATATGTGGAATGGAATGGTGCTTGTGGAGAAGACAAAAAAAAGAGAAGATAGTCTCACAACAAATAGGCGTATTAATGGGCTATGGAGATGCCCATTAATAGATATCAATGTGAGTGGGTAGGGATTGCCATGCAACGGATGCACTAGAGCTATAAGTGTATGAAAGCTCATCAAAAGAACTTAAGTGGGTGTGCATCCAACTCGCTTGCTCACGAAGACCTAGGGCAATTTGAGGAAGCCCATCATTGGAATATACAAGCCAAGTTCTATAATGAAAAATTCCCACTAGTATATGAAAGTGACAACATAGGAGACTCTCTATCATGAAGATCAAGGTGCTACTTTGAAGCACAAGTGTGGAAAAAGGATAGTAACATTGTCCCTTCTCTCTTTTTCTCTCATTTTTTTATTTTGGTGGGCTTCTTTTGCCTATTGTTTTTTATTTGGGCTTCTTTGGCCTCTTTTATTTTTTTAAGTCCGAAGTCTCATCCCGACTTGTGAGGGAATCATAGTCTCCATCATCCTTTCCTCACTTGGGACAATGCTCTAATAATGAAGATCATCACACTTTTATTTACTCACAACTCAAGATTACAACTCAATACTCAGAACAAAATATGACTCTATGTGGATGCCTCCGGCGGTGTACCGGGATATGCAATGAATCAAGAGCGACATGTATGAAAGAATTATCAAGGTGGTTTTGCCACAAATAATATGTCAACTACATGATCATGCAAAAGCAATATGACAATGATGGAGCTTGTCATAATAAATGGAACGGTGGAAAGTTGCATGGCAATATATCTCGCAATGGCTATGGAAATGCCATAATAGGTAGGTATGGTGGCTGTTTTGAGGAAGGTATATTGTAACGCCCCAGATATACTTTCCATATTTGTATCCAACTCTTGCCGTCTCCGGCGCTAAGTTATATTTATTTCTCGGGTTTGGGTCTTTGTCTCCGTGTGTTGTTTTTTCTTTTTCGTGCATCTCTTATCATGTCATCACGTGCATTGCATTTGCATACATGTTCATCTCATGCATTCGAGCATTTTCCCCATTGTCCGTTTTTCATTCCGGCGCTTCGTTCTCCTCCGGTGGTCATTTCTAGTTTTCTTTCGTGTTTGGGAATTAAACATTTCCGGATTGGACTGAGACTTGCCAAGCGGCCTTGGTTTACTACCAGTAGACCGCCTGTCAAGTTTCGGGTCATTTGGACTTCGTTTGATACTCCAACGGTTAACCGAGGGACCGGAAAGGCCTCGTGTGTGTTGCAGCCCAACACCCCCCAAATTTGGCCCAAAACCCACCAAACTCTGCTCCATGTCCTAGAGCGTTCGATCACGATCGTGTGGGCGAAAACCGCACCTCATTTGGACTCTCCTAGCTCCCTCTATGCCTATTTATACCCCCTCCATTCGGATCTCTTCTTCCCCCGTCCGAAACCCTAGTTTTAAAAAAACAGATCAAACCCCCACCGCCGACGGACGTGTCCGGATCGGACCGGACACCGTCCGCCCC
>NC_041393.1:254757474-254763854 GCF_002162155.2 Triticum dicoccoides
CGCACCGCGCCTCCTCGCCGCGCCCCTCCGCTGCCTCCTCGCAGGCGCGGCCCCCGGCGACCTCCTCCACCGCCGGTGCACCCCGCAGCTCCGGCGAGCTCGAGCTCCACCGCCGGCGCCGCCTCGGCTTCCGCGCCGCGATCCCGATCTGGATCCGGTCGTGTGAACAGTAAACCCTAACCCCCGATTTTTTTGCTAAGTCCTGGAAATTTTGATCCAAGTTGCTCTATTCGAGGCCCCGTAACTTTGCAACCGTAGCTCCGTTTTGGGAGTATGATATATCAAAATCTTCGCCTCGACATGTGCATCATTTCATTCCATTACATCATTTGCATTTGAGGTCATCTTGATACCAAAAATGCTGTTAGAAGGAGGCTTCGTGAGTTAGTTTGCAGATCCGTTAGTTCATCATGCACTTTTGTCATTTTTGCTATGTTTAATTCGTGCATGATATGCCTGTGCCCCTTTGGGATGAATTGTTAAGCATTTTGTCTTCTTTCCAGAGGTATCACCCTTGCATTTTTAGGATGTGTGTGTTGTCTTGTGCAAGCTTGCGAAGTAGGGTACCTGAGAATGCAGATTTCAGGGACTTAGTGATTTTTACTAAGTCTGGGATATTTTAGTTCATGATGCTATATGTCCAGCTTGTTTCCTAGTGATCCGTGCCTCTTTTGAGGATGATCAGTAAGGGAGTTTTGATATTTATGTCATGCTCTATCCATCCATGTCTTTGTTGGCATATGTGGAGTGCTCTAGGTTGACTCAATCGAGCTCAACTTTTGCTTCGTTGTTATTCTGGGCAGATCGTCAACTTGTTTGCGATTTTGCCGATGCTACCGTTAGTGTTCCATGCATGCTATGCCTTCGTTCTGGCCATGTGTAGCTAGAACTTTGTGCCTTCTTGCTGGTTATATGCTTTCC
This sequence comes from Triticum dicoccoides, assembly GCF_002162155.2. Classification (NCBI taxonomy): domain Eukaryota; kingdom Viridiplantae; phylum Streptophyta; class Magnoliopsida; order Poales; family Poaceae; genus Triticum; species Triticum dicoccoides. Next base: position 254,758,396 of record NC_041393.1, read on the forward strand.
TTGCCATGACTTGCACCGTAGTGAGTGCATCGAGCTCGTTTACATGCCTTCGTGAGTTAAATTTCAGCATGTCTCAGTTTTCACTAAGTTTGAAAACTGATTGTGTTCGAGCGATGTTCGTGAGCTCCGTAGAGTATTTTGTGAACCCTTTTGGCCCCAGGTCACTTTGGGTGTTTTGTTAAGCTTGTTGAGTAGCTCCATGCCATGTTCTTACTTGTCATGTTCAGGTTTTCTATCATGTTGTTTTGCTGCTCCGAAGAGAGCATCGTGATCTGAAATTTCAGACTAGTGTTAATTTCACTAAGTCTGAAATCTGTTTTGCATTTGCGTTTTAGCCATGCTTGTTTGAACCTCTTAATGGATGAATTTGCCTATGGCTCAGTGCTAGTGTTTTGTCAACCATCTTGTGTACTTCACTGCCATGTATTTTGTTTTCTTGTTTGGTGGCTGTAGCATGTTCATTTCGTTGCATTTAGATGCCTACTTGCTGTAAATCGCAGACCGGTGTCATATCTTAAAACGCTTGCCATTTCCAAACCGTAGCTCCGATTCCAATGATCTTTATATCGTTTTTCAAGCGATTTCATCCCCTCTATCCAGTGGCACACTTGGTTTTCCAAGTTGATGCAAGGTTCATGCATTTCCTGTCATATCTTGCATTTTGCATCCCGCATCGCATCCCGCATAGCATATCGTCATTTCATCATATTGCTTGGTCTTGCCCGTGGTTGATTGTATCCTTGTTGCTTGTTTGTCTTGTTGGGTAGAGCCGGGAGACGAGTTCGCTACCGAGGAGCCCGTTGAGTTTGCGTGTGAGGATCCAGTCAACTCTGACAACTGTGCAGGCAAGATGATCATACCCTCGAAATCACTACTATCTTTGCTATGCTAGTTTGCTCGCTCTTTTGCTTTGCCAATGCTACGATGCCTACCTTTTGCTTGTCAGCCTCCCAATTGCCATGTTGAACCTCTAACCCACCATTGCCCTAGCAAACCATTGATTGGCTATGTTACCGCCTTGCTCAGCCCTTCTTATAGCGTTGTTAGTTGCAGGTGAAGATTGGAGCCGTTCCTTGTTGGAACATTTATTTACTTGTTGGGATATCATTATATTGCTATGTTATCTTAATGCATCTATATACTTGGTAAAGGGTGGAAGGCTCGGCCTCTCGCCTAGTGTTTTGTTCCACTCTTGCCGCCCTAGTTTCCGTCATATCGGTGTTATGTTCCCGGATTGTTGCGTCCCTTACACGGTTGGGCTATAATGGGAACCCCTTGATAGTTCGCCTTGATTAAAGCTTTTCCAGCAATGCCCAACATTGGTTTTACCATTTGCCACCTAGCCTCTTTTTCCCTTGGGTTTCCGGAGCCCGAGGGTCATCGTATTTTAGCCCCCCTTGGGCGAGTGCTCCCTCTGAGTGTTGGTCCGAACTGAGCTGCCTGCGGGGCCACCTCAGGGAAACTTGAGGGTTGGTTTTACTCGTAGCTAGTCTCATCTGAGTGTGCCCTGAGAAAGAGATATGTGCAGCTCCTATCAGGATTTGTCGGCACATTCGGGCGGTGTTGCTGGACTTGTTTTAACCTGTCGAAATGTCTTGTTGTACCGGGTTACCGAGTCTGATCGGTGTGCCCCGGGTGGAGGTCTATTCCTTCGTTGACCGTGAGAGCTTGTCATGGGCTAAGTTGGGACTCCCCTGCAGGGATTGAACTTTCGAAAGCCGTGCCCGCGGTTATGGGCAGATGGGAATTTGTTAATGTCCGGTTGTAGATTACTTGAACTAAACTTAATTAAAATGAATCAACCGTGTGTGTTACCGTGATAGCCCCTTCTCGGCGGAGTCTGAGAAGTGGACACGGTGTTGGAGTTATGCTTGCGCAGGGTGTTCCTTTAGCTTCTCGCTCGTGCTTCGCCTTCTCTTCTCGCTCTCTTTTGCGTATAAGTTAGCCACCACATATGCTAGTCGCTTGCTGCAGCTCCACATATATTTGCCTTATCCATTCCTATGAGCTTAAATAGTTTTGATCGCGTGGGTGTGAGATTGCTGAGTCCCTGTGGCTCACAGATACTACAACTCCAGATGCAGGTCCAGGTGTTTCTGCTCCAGTTGACGATTACGAGCTCCAGTGGGAGTTCGACGAGGACTCTCAGCGATACTACATGTCTTTTCCGGATGATCAGTAGTGGTGCCTAGTTGGGGTTATCGATTCCGGACCTTGTCGCATGTTGGGTTCTTTTCTATTTTGGCGCCGTAGTCGGGCCATGAGTGCTTGTTTGATGGATGTTATTTATGTACTCTGATGTGACGTGGCGAGTGTAAGCCAACTATGTTATCTCCCCCTTTGATTATGTATTACATGGGATGTTGTAATGATTGCCTGACTTGCGACATTGCTTTCAATGCGGTTATGCCTCTAAGTCGTGCCTCGACACGTGGGAGCTATAGCCGCATCGAGGGCATTACATATATGGTGGGTGTATGGTACCGGCGAAAGTTGCACGACACAAGAGAGGCTAGCAGTGGTGGAAGGGTGAGAGTGCGTATAATCCATGGACTCAACATTAGTCATGAAGAACTCATATACTTATTGCAAAAATCTACAAGTTATCAAAACAAAGTACTATGCGCATGCTCCTAGGGGGATAGATTGGTAGGAAAAGACCATCGCTCGTCCCCGACCGCCACTCATAAGGAAGACAATCAAAAAATAAATTATGCTCCAACTTCATCACATAACGGTTCACCGCACGTGCATGCTACAGGAATCACAAACTTCAACACAAGTATTCCTCAAATTCACAACTACCCAACTAGCATGACTCTAATATTACCATCCTCATATCTCAAAACAATCATCAAGCATCAAATTGATCATAGTATTCAATGCACTCTATATGATAGTTTTTATTATACCCAACTTGGATGCCTATCATATTAGGACCAATTTTATAACCATAGAAAATACCATGATGTTCTAAAAGACTCTCAAAATTATATAAGTGAAGCATGAGATATCAATACTTTCTACAAAATAAAACCACCGCCATGCTCTAAAAAGATATAAGTGAAGCACTAGAGCAAAATTGTCTAGCTCAAAGGATATAAGTGAAGCACATAGAGTATTCTAATAAATTCCGAATCATGCGTGTCTCTCCCAGAAGGTGTGTACAGCAAGGATGATTGTGGTAAACTAAAAAGAAAAGACTCATATCATACAACACGCTCCAAGCAGAACACATATCATGTGGGGAATAAAAATATAGTTCCAAGTAAAGTTACCGATAGACGAAGACGAAAGTGGGGATGCCTTCCCGGGCATCCCCAAGCTTAGGCTTTTGGTTGTCCTTGAATTACCTTGTGGTGCCTTGGGAATCCCCAAGCTTAGGCTCTTTCCACTCCTTATTCCATAGTCAATCAAATCTTTACCCAAAACTTGAAAACTTCACAACACGAAACTCAACAGGAAATCTCATAAGCTCCGTTAGTGCAAGAAAGCAAACCGCCACTTTTAAGCTACTATAATGAACTCATTCTTTATTTATATTGGTGTTAAACCTACTATATTATAACTTCTCTATGGTTCATACCCTCCCGATACTAGCCATAGATTCATCAAAATAAGCAAACAACACACGAGAAACATAATTTGTCAAAAACAGAACAGTCTGTAGCAATCTGTAACTTTTGAATAATTATGGAACTCTAAAAATCCTACCAAACTAGGAAGTCCTAGGCAATTTGTATATTAATCTACTGAAAAAATAATCAACTCAAAAGCACGTTTCTATGATTTATTAAAATTATTCTCGGGCGCACAAAAGTTTCTATTTTTCAGCAAGATCAAATTAACTATCACCGTAGGTTATCCTATAGGTTCTACTTGGCACAAACACTAATCAAAACATAAAACCACGTCTAAGCTGAAGCTAGATGAAGTATTTATTACTAACTAGGAGCAAAAAGTAAGGAATAAAAATAAAATTGGGTTGCCTCCCAACAAGCGCTATCGTTTAACGCCCCTAGCTAGGGTAAAAGCGAGAATAGATCTAAGCATTGCCATCATTGGTATTCAATTCATAGGTGGATCTCATGATAGATTCACAAGGTAATTTGTTTTTCTTTCTAGGAAAGTTTTCCATGCCTTTCCTTAATGGAAATTGGAATCTAATATTTCCTTCCTTCATATCAATAATTGCACCAATCATTCTAAGGAAAGGTCTACCAAGAATAATAGGACATGAAAGATTGCAATATATATCAAGAACGATAAAATCTACGGGCACATAATTCCTATTTGCAACAATAATAATATCATTAATCCTTCCCATAGGTTTCTTAATGGTGGAATCCGCAAGGTGCAAGTTTAAAGAACAATCATCAAAATCACGAAAACCTAACATATCACACAATGTTTTTGAAATCGTGGAAACACTAGCACCCAAATCACACAAAGCATAGCATTCATGATCTTTAATTTTAATTTTAATAGTAGGTTCCCACTCATAAAGTTTTCTAGGGATAGAAACTTCCAATTCAAGTTTTTCTTCATAAGATTGCATCAAAGCATCAATGATATGTTTGGTAAAAGCTTTATTTTGACTATAAGCATGAGGAGAATTCAACACGGATTGCAACAAGGAAATACAATCTATTAAAGAACAATTATCATAATTAAATTCCTTGAAATCCAAAATAGTGGGTTCATTTCTATGTATTGTTTTGACCTCTCCAACCCACTTTTACCAATTATTGGATCAAGATCTAAAAACTCCAAATAATTGGGATGCCTTTTAACTAAAGTTGACTCATCTCCAGTACCATTATTATCAAGATTCATATTGCAAAACAAAGATTTAATAGGGGACACATCAATCACTTTTAGATCTTCATCATTATTTCCCTCTAACCCTTTTGGTTTGGCAGCCATCTTATTAACTAAGGTGGTCTGCTTATCAAAAATTTGGGCTATTGATTTTTCAAGACGAGCAAACTGAGAATTCAAACTATAAAATTCCTTAGACATATCATCAAGCTCTTTATTCATGTATTCCATAAAGCTTTTTTGTTCTTTAAGCTCGTTTCTAAAGAAATTATTGTGCTCAAATTGTAAAGTCATTATGCTTCTAACGTTGTTTTCGATTTCTTCCAACCTTCTAAGGTGAAGATTAGCGTTTTTAGGCAAGGCCATCAGGGCAAACAGGCACACAAGAAGCAAGCGAAAAAGAGGAGAACGAGAAAGAGAGGGTGAATAAAACAGCAAGGGTGAAGTGGGGGGGGGAGGAAAATGAGAGGCAAATGGAAAATAATGTAGTGCGAGGGAGAAGAGTTTGTGATGGGTACTTGGTATGTCTTGACTTGTGCGAAGACCTCCCCTACAATGGCACCAGAAATCCTTCTTGCTACCTCTTGAGCATTGTGTTGGTTTTCCCTTGAAGAGGAAAGGGTGATGCAGCAAAGTAG
>NC_041393.1:254763864-254839277 GCF_002162155.2 Triticum dicoccoides
AAATTATTGTGCTCAAATTGTAAAGTCATTATGCTTCTAACGTTGTTTTCGATTTCTTCCAACCTTCTAAGGTGAAGATTAGCGTTTTTAGGCAAGGCCATCAGGGCAAACAGGCACACAAGAAGCAAGCGAAAAAGAGGAGAACGAGAAAGAGAGGGTGAATAAAACAGCAAGGGTGAAGTGGGGGGGGGGAGGAAAATGAGAGGCAAATGGAAAATAATGTAGTGCGAGGGAGAAGAGTTTGTGATGGGTACTTGGTATGTCTTGACTTGTGCGAAGACCTCCCCTACAATGGCACCAGAAATCCTTCTTGCTACCTCTTGAGCATTGTGTTGGTTTTCCCTTGAAGAGGAAAGGGTGATGCAGCAAAGTAGCATAAGTATTTCCCTCAGTTTTTGAGAACCAAGGTATCAATACAGTAGGAGTCCACATGCAAGTCCCTCGTACCTACACGAACAAACAAGAACCACGCAACCAACACGATAAAGGGGTTGTCAATCCCTTAACGGCGACTTGCGAAAGTGAGATCTGATAGAGATAATAAGATAAGATAAATATTTTTGGTATTTTTATGATATAGATTGGAAATTAAAGATTGCAAAATAAAGTAGATCAGAAACTTATATGATGGAAAATAGACCCGGGGGCCATGTTTCACTAGTGGCTTCTCTCAAGATAGCATAAGTATTACGGTGGGTGAACAAATTACTGTCGAGCAATTGATAGAAAAGTGCATAGTTATGAGAATACCTAGGCATGATCATGTATATAGGCATCACGTCCGCGACAAGTAGACCGAAATGATTCTCCATCTACTACTATTACTCCACACATCGACCGCTATCCAGCATGCATCTAGAGTATTAAGTTCATAAGAACAGAGTAACACATTAGGCAAGATGACATGATGTAGAGGGATAAACTCAAGCAATATGATATAAACCCCATCTTTTTATCCTCGATGGCAACAATACAATATGTGCCTTGCTGCCCCTGCTGTCACTGGGAAAAGACATCGCAAGATTGAACCCAAAGCTAAGCACTTCTCCCATTGCAAGAAAGATCAATCTAGTAGGCCAAACAAAATTGATAATTCGAAGAGACTTGCAAAGATAACCAATCATACATAAAAGAATTCAGAGGAGATTCAAATATTTCTCATAGATAAACTTGATCATAAACCCACAATTCCTTGGATCTCGACAAACACACCGCAAAAAGAGTTAGATCGAATAGATCTCCAAGAAGATTAAGGAGAACTTTGTATTGAGATTCAAAGAGAGAGAAGAAGCCATCTAGCTAATAACTATGGACCCAAAGGTCTATGGTAAACTACTCACAACTCATCGGAGAGGCCTTGGCATTGATGTAGAAGCCCTCCATAATCGATTCCCCCTCCGGTGGAGCGCCAGAAATGGCTCCAAGATGGGATCTCACGGGTACAGAAGGTTGCGGCGGTGGAAATAGGGTCTCGTGGTGCTCCTGGATGTTTTCGGGGTACGTAGATATATATAGGCGAAGGAAGTCGGTCAGGGAAGCCACGAGGGGCCCACGAGGGTGGGGGGCGCACCCACCCCCCTAGGGCACGCCCTCCTGCCTCGTGGCTTCCTCGTCTGCTTCTTAACGTCCACTCCAAGTCTCCAGGATTGCGTTTGTTCCAAAAAAGATCTCTCCCGAAGGTTTCATTCCATTTGGACTCCGTTTGATATTGCTTTTCTGTGAAACACTGAAATAGGCAAAAAACAACAATTTGGGCTGGGCCTCCCGTTAATAGGTTAGTCCCAAAAATGATATAAAAGTTTATAGTAAAGCCCATAAACATCCAAAACGGGTAATATAATAGCATGGAACGATAAAAAATTATATATACGTTGGAGACGTATCAGGTACCGTCCAACTAACAATAATCCTGGGGGAGTTTTGTTTGCAATTATTTTGATTTGATTTGAGCATGGAACTGGGCATCCCGGTTACCAGCCATTTTCTCGTGAATGATGAGCGGAGTCCACTCATCGTGAGAATAACCCACCTAGCATGGAATATATAGATATCCCTAGTTGATACATGAGCTATTCGAGCATACAAAACAGAATTTCATTTGAAGGTTTAGAGTGAGGCACATGCAAATTTACTTGGAACGACATGTAGATACCACATATAGGAAGGTATGGTGGACTCATATGGAATAACTTTGGGGTTTATGGAAGTGGATGCACAAGCAGTATCCCGCTTAGTGCAAGTGAAGGCTAGAAAGAGAATGGGAAGCGACTAACTAGAGAGCAACAACAGTCATGAACATGCATTAAGATTAACCAACAATGAGTGCTAGCATGAGTAGGATATAAATCACCATGAACATAAATATCGTGGAGGCTATGTTGATTTTGTTTCAACTACATGCGTGAACATGTCCCAAGTCAAGCCAATCGAATCATTCAAAGGAGGATACCACCCTATCATACCACATCACAACCATTTTAATAGCATGCTAGCACGCAAGGTAAACCATTATAAACTCCTAGCTAATTAAGCATGGCATGAGCAACTATAATCTCTAATTGTCATTGCAAACATGTTTCATTCATAATGGGCTGAATAAGGAACGATGAACTAATCATATTTACAAAAACAAGATAGGTCAAGTTCATACCAACTTCTCCCATCTTAATCATTTCATCATATATAGTCATTATTGCCTTTCACTTGCATGACCGAACGGTGTGGATAATAATAATAGTGCACGTGCACTGGACTAAGTTGGAATCTCCAAGCATTTAATACAAAGGAGAAGACAAGGTAATATGGGCTCTTGGTTAGATCAACAATAATGCATATGAGAGTCACTCAACATTTTCATCGTGGTCTTCTCCTCTCGACCCCCAATGAAAAGAAAAGAAATTTCAAATAAAAATAAAACTAATTACACGGGAAAGCTCCCAACAAGTAAAAGAAGAACTGGAAATCTTTTTGGGTTTTCTTTTAATACTATTACTACAAGCATGGAAAGTAAACTAGCTAAAAGCTACAACTAATATTTTTGTTTTTTCTTAAGTTTTTTCAAACACACAAAAAGAAAGTAAGAAAAGAAAGCAAACTAGCATGGATAGTACAATGAAAAAGTATGAGCACCGACAACTAGAATGAGTGTGTGAACATGAATGTAATGTCGGTGAGAAATACGTACTCCCCCAAGATTAGGCTTTTGGCCTAAGTTGGTCTATGCCCATGGATTGGAGCGATCCTCTCCGGTATACTGAGGAGGGTCCTCGGGGTGCCACTGGTTAGCGAGCTCTTCCGATTCCCACTGATAAACAGACTGTCGATATGGATCAAGTGGTGGCCCAGGCTCAGGTTTTGGGACTCGTGTCAGCTCCCAGTATGCATAAATGTCCTTGGGCAGGATGAGGTACATGCCTGAAAGTATGTTAAACAAAGAGGGTGCGGGTAAGATAATGGTCTCACACTTAGCTTTAGCAAATGCTCCCTCTGTCCCAAAATAAGTGTCTTGAGCTTAGTAGAAATTTATACTAGAGCTAGTACAAAGTTGAGACACTTATTTTGGGATGGAGGGAGTATCAAGTTATACTTAAGTATGTTCCTCTTATTTTTAACAATACAGTCATGTGCTACCATACTCTTATAGTCTAGCAAAATAGTGGGGAGCAACTTTACCTATTTCTCATAATGTGATGAGCCCCGTCAGCCGAACACCGAGGGCCAAAAGCAGTTTCCCCCCGAGGTGAAAATAGTGAACATGATCTATGTCACTCACATTCCCAAAAGGGAGCGCAAGCACACACTAAGGGACGTCTACGCCGTAGAGCCTATCGCCCCAAAGTTCAACCCATGGTCAGACTGTCCGATCACCTTTGATCGTAGGGATCACCCAACCAGTATCCGTCATGGGGGTTCGGCCGCCTTGGTACTCGATCCATTTATTGAAGGATACCATCTCACTAGAGTCCTTATGGACAGGGGCAGCAACCTCAACTTGATTTATCAAGACATTGTCCGCAAGATGGGAATTGACCTGTCAAGAATCAAGCCTAGTAACACTACCTTTAAAGGTGTGATACCCGGCATGGAGGCCCGTTGTACGGGCTCACTAACACTGGAGGTAGTGTTCAGCTCCCCAGACAACTTCCGCAGTGAGGAACTAATCTTCGACATCATCCCTTTCCGCAGTGGTTATCACGCACTGCTCGGACGAACTACTTTCGCTCACTTTAACGCAGTCCCGCACTATGCTTCTTTTAAGCCTAAGATGCTTGGACCTCGCGGTTATTACAATCAATGGAGATGTGGAGCGCTCCCTCCATACTAAAGAACACACTGCGGCCCTTGCAGCCGAGGTGTATGGCGGCCTTATCAAGCCGGATAATTCATCGGACATTAAAGCCAACAACATCTCTAAACGAGTCCGGTCCGCACATCACTGCGATAAAACTGGACGGATCCGGACCTCGATTAGCAGTTCGGCCTTCGCCGACTACCCCATAAGGTTGCGGCTTACATACAGCGCATACATAACTACACACCCAAAATACCTTGGGCAGCACCGGAGGCACACTGCAGAAAAAGTCCATAGTACGGCTTGACCCTATTTGGACTGCATACATCTTTTTCACTACAGGCTCATTAAGAGCCCAATTTTGCGGTATAGTTGCATTAGGGATCCTTTCAAGGCTAGCGTTTCCCATCTTCATGGCCAACCATCAAATACTCCTATAAAGGACTTATTACTAAGGAGAAATGACGCAGACGTGCGGCAGGGCATCACTGGAGTCTTTGAACCATTACCTTTAGGCCCCGTGTTAGACTTTCCGTTATGTATTTTTTTAGGCATGTAACATGACCTTAATATTAATGGCATTGTCTGTCGAAACACGCCTTGACGTATTGATAAGGATATAAAGGAAACAGACGATCACCAGCTTTTCGTTGGGTTCTTATATTACCTCGTCATCCGTATTCCCTCCTTACTTTTGATTGACATACGCGCTTCGGCATGGCCTTCACACCAGGGGCTGTATTAGGCCCCGCAAACTCTTAAATCCGAACACCTATACGGAACTCTTCGGCGTCTCGGATATTGCACTATATGCATCGGCTCTGAATCATGTATTTGGTCTATAGTTGGGTTGCCTGGCTCCTGTGTTTGCCAGCTTACGTTACACAAGTTCGGCTAAGGTAGTAAAGGCAGAACTACTACGATTGTATTTCTGGTTCGTTCGGTTAAGTACCTCAGTAGAGAAAGCCAGAAACTGACACTCATGATATGCGAGAGCGGGTCAGCGATCCGGTGACTTAGTGTTATACTACAAATCATTCACGATTTATACTGTGTTATAGGAGGGGCTGGGCTTCGACCAACCTCATTGCAAAGGCGACGTACTCCGGATCGCTGTTCACGCAACATGGGGCAAGTCTTAGCCCCACCAATGGACTCTTATGGCCTAGTGAAAGTGATAAAGCTGCATAGTCTGATTGCTTGTTCATCTTGCAAGACGCCTCCTATATAGGACCAAGATGTTGGATAAATTGCGGACATGCATTCCCAAACACCCCTGTAATATTTACATGGGGGCAGAAGCCGATGACTGGTGAACTTTTAGACTTATAAGAAAACGGCCAAATAGGAGGATAAACTAACAAAATCATAAAGCGCAAGCATAAAAATTTCACACTATGAGTTCATTACATGGTTCTTACAAACCAGACTCCACTACTCAAATATGATATCTTTTGAGCACTGACCCTCTACAATGCGGGCTCCCTTGAGGACCTCGCCAAAGTACTTCTCCGGCCGCCGGTGATCCTTGCCTTCAGGCGGCCCTTGCGGTGGCATTGTCAGTGGCCTTCATATTTTCCCATTGCACCTTGACTCGGGCGAAGGCCATCCGGGCAACTTCTATGCAGGCTGACCTCTTAATGGCATCGATCCGAGGACGCACATCGACCAGCCGCTTCACGAGTCCGAAGTAGCTACTGGGTATAGGCTTGGCTGGCCAAAGACAGACCATTACATCCTTCATGGCCAGTCCGGCCACCCTGTGCAACTCGGTCAGCTGCTTCAACTGATCGCTAAGGGGCGCCGGATGCTCTAGCGCAAGGTATTGCAACTAGAACAGCTTCTCCCTCGAGCTCCCCTCTTCGGCTCGGAAGAACTCTGCGGCGTCCGCAACACTCCTTTGTAGATCTGCAAACCCGCCTGGAGAACACCAAATTCGGGTCAGCAGGATATATCTCTTACTTGTAAATTTACTCTGCAGAAGAAAGGCCTTACCGGCCGCTATCTGCCTCGCCTCCTGGATCTCCTCGCGAGCGCCCTGGGCTTCAACCCGGGCTTCCTTCATGCTCTTGAGAGCTTTGGTGAGCTCGGAGGCTTGTTACGAACTCTTTTGCTCCAAGGACTCGCACTTGGCAATGTCGCCCTTGAGCTCCTGTTCGACCTCGCCCACCCGTGCCTCGTGTTGTTCACGGGCGGTTCGCTCCACCTCCAACTCCTTGGCTGCTTTGTCAGCGGCTGCCTTGCTCACCTCTGTCTCCTTTTTGTCTTGGGTGAGGGCACTCTTGAGGGACTCAACCTCGGCTGCGCCAACTATGAGTATAATCATAAACCCAGTAAATATTAAGAATCAACGCACATATTACTTCGGGTATGTACAAGTGTCGCATACCTTGTGTTTCGTCAAACTGCTTGTTGACGCGGTCGAGCTCCTCTTCGGCTAGCCGAAGCTTCTGATTGAGCTCGGAAACCTCTGCGGCTTGGGCAGTAGCCGCCAGCATAGATGTCTGTCCAACAAGATAACATGATACATTATAAACTTGTTTTTGATCCTCTGTCCGGATTGTTCTAATACGGACAAAGTCTCAGGGGCTACTGTCCATACATGGGTTCAACCTTGCATAAAAAAACTTGTAAGAGAATTACATCGCATACCTCAAAGCCCGTCAATAGGCTGTTGAAGGCTTCCTTCAGTCTGCTCTCCACGGACCGAACCTTTTCCATAACCGCACCCATCAGGGTCTGGTGCTCCTCCATGATGGAAGCGCGTTGCAGCGCTTCCACAAGAGTATGAGCGGCCTCCGGATTAACAGAGGCCGCCGATGGAGCTGCTGCTGCTCCCTCCTCTGTCGAAGGGGGGTGTTGGTCCGAACCTGGAGCCATATTGGTCTCTGGGATGGTGTTCGGTGAGGGCCAGAACTATTGAGGCCCCCACCCTCGGTGGTCATGGGGGTCGTCATGCCCCGATCTGTGACATATGAGGTATTAACCATGGGCGCCTTCTGGATGGCTTCATCTGCCCCTCCTTGGCCAGGAGAGGTCCTCTGGGATGACACCTCGGTGTCCTCCATGGCAGGGGGAGAAGGCTCGCGATGGTTCATCACTCTCCGCATGTTCATGCGGCAGAGAATTCCCTAACGAAGTCGAGGGGTTCGGGATATCGTGCAGAGGGCTGAAATATGAGGGAAGATACAATGTATACAGAGGCGGGTAAGCGAAAAACTAAACAAGTAAGGTTTCGATACTTACGATTCAGCCAGGGGCTTAACCTTGGGAGCTCTCCTTGGGCTGTGTTCGGACTCCGAGTCCGAAGTTACCAAGAGGGTAACCTTCTTCCTCTTCGGCGTCGCCTCCTTCAGATTCTCGGAAGCTGTCCTCTTCTTCCTCCTCGTGATGCGAGAGGAGTCGCTCTCCACCTCCTCTTCCCTCTCCTCTTCGTCCACGTCTACCTCGTAACTTTATATCATTTTATAGCAACTTTATATCATTTTTTGGGACTAACCTATTGACCCAGTGCCCAGTGCCAGTTGATGTTTTTTGCTTGTGTTTTACATCGCAGGAAATCAATATCAAACGGAGTCCAAACACTTCATAACTTTTTGGAGATTTTTTTGGGCCATAAGAAAGCCAGTGGGCCAAGAAAGCACCCGGGGGGCTGCTCGAGGGGAGCAGCACCCACCAGGGAGCGCCAGGAGGCCCAGGCGCGCCCCGGTGGGTGCTGCCCACCTTGGGCGCCCCCCGAACTGCCTCTTCGCCCTATAAATTCTAAAATATTCCAAAACCCTTCGGGGTAGCCCTAGATCAGAAGTTCCGCCGCCGCAAGGCCTTTGTATCCATGATATCCAATCTAGACCCTGTCCCGGCACCCTGCCGGAGGGGAGAATCATCACCGATGGCCATCTTCATCATCCCGGCGGCCACCATGATGAGGAGGGAGTAGTCCACCCTCGGGGCTGAGGGTTTGTACCAGTAGCTATGTGTTTAATCTCTCTCTCTCTCTCTCTCTCGTGTTCTTGAGATGTCGTGATCTTGATGTATCGCATGCTTTGTTAATATAGTTGGATCATCTGATGTTTTCCCCTCTCTGTCTTGTTGTGATGAATTCAGTTTTTCCCTTTGAGATTTCATTGTTATTGGATTGAATACTTTTATGGATTTGAGAACACTTGATATATGTCTTGCAATTGAATACTCATGGTGACAATGGAGTATCATATTGAGTCACTTGATATATGTTTTGGCACTCAACTCGCAGATTCCCGAGGTGACATTGCGGTAATCTATGCATAGGCACTACAGAAAAAGACACATCCATGACATTTTGGGCCGAACGGATTTTTTTCCTGTCATACATATGACACTTCTATGACGATAATTGTGACAAAACCCGGTATCATCATAGATGTGGTGGGCTCCTACTTCTATGACAAAAAATCATGACAGAAAAGGGGCTTTTCGTCCTGGGCGGGCCGGAGACGCAGCTACATGACATTCTTTGGGCTGTCCATGACGGAAAAAACCGTGGTAGAAGCGAGGGGGAGGAAAATTTTGGGGAGTTGCCGGTTACGGTGGGAGGTAGGGGGCTGAGCAATGCGCGTTTCTCTTGTACACGTGCGAGGCTTTGGCTCTAACTGAACCCGAGCGAGGCGTTGGGCTCCAACTGAACCCAATCGATTGCACTGCAGGCTACGCGTTACTGAACCCGAGCGATCGATCGATGGCTATTAGCTGAACCCGATCGAGCGATTCCTTCACTACTATTGCTAAATGAAGCCGATCGATTGGATGAACAGTGAGTGTTGCGGGGGTGGGGGGGTGGGGGGTTGGATGAACAGTGAGCGGTGGCGTTGCCTCTGGATGAATAGGACCCCGTGGTGTGGAGGGCTGGATGAACAGTAGACGGTGGAGGGGTGGTTGAACAGGACCCCGTGGTGTGGAGGGCTGGATGAACAGTATACGGTGGAGGGGTGCCCGTGGAGGGGTGGTTGAAAAGTAGCCGGTGGAGTAGCGTGCGGTGGAGGCTGGATGAACAGGAGCCCGTGGAGGCTGGAGGAGGTCGACGGTAGCCAGTGGAGGCTGGAGGAGGTCGACGGTGGAGATGAACAGTATCCCGTGGAGTCCCGTTTTACGGTACGCCACACCCCTCCCGATGAACATGACCCCCGTTTTGACCGTAGCGCTCCAACACAAGTCCGTTTCATCTGTTTTGCGGTACGCCACACCCCTCCCGATCAACAGGTCCCCCGTTTCGACCGTAGGAGGTCCGTTTCGTCCGTTTTGCGGTATGCCACACCCCTCCCGATCAATACGACCCCCATTTCGACCGTAGGAGGTCCGTTTCCTCCGTTTTGCGGTACGCTAGGCCCCTCCCGATCAACAGGATCCTATTTCGAACGTGGCCGGTCGAACACAAGGCCGTTTCCTCCGTTGTGCGGTACGCTAGGCCTCGTTTCCATCGCCTGTTCCGTCCAAGGCCTCCCGATGAACATGACCATGCATTCCGTTCTGACCCAGCCGGTTGGCTCCCCATGAACACGACGACGATGCTGTTTCTCTGTTCCGACCCAGCCATGTACGTATGCGCGAGTAGGCGTTTGAGACCCTGCTCGTATGTACATACGTGGCCGTATTTTCTTTCTTGCACCCTCGCTGCTGTATGTACGTGTACATGCTACGTGAGCGCCTCTACTACGACACGTACACGCCTCTACTACGACACGTGCACACCTCTACATCGACCAGTATATATGTACGTACACGTTCATGACCAGAATGACAACGCTACGTACGCTTCGACCAGGTGGGTCCCGACTGTCACACACTTTCGTGCGTGCGAAGATGTAGTTGGTGGGTCCCAGCAGTCAGGGGGGCGAATCGTTTTTTCCCCGGACGCACTTCCTTGTGTGCGAAGATGTAGCTGGTGGGTCCCAGCAGTCAGGGGGGCGAATCATTTTTTTTCGGACGCACTTCCTTGCAAGTGAAGATGTAGATGGTGGGTCCCAGCAGACAGGGGGAAACATTTTTTTCACGAAATCCGTCCGGTGGGTCCCTGCAGTCAGGTGGAGGAATAATTATTTTGCACGTAATAAGGAGACACTTCCTTGCTGCGGCCGTGGATCCAACTGTCAGCCTCTCCACGTACAGTCCACATCCGATGGAAGCCATTCCTTGACCATGTTGACCATGCTGCGTCGAGAGCACCAGGGCGGTGGACGATGGCGAGGCCTAGGAAGGGGACAACGCGGAGCCCGGGAAGACGCGGCAGTGGATGCCCACGCGTAGAGGAGTATGAGGGTTCACTCGTTCGGCTGCCGTGTGAGGCTGCCATCGCCGCAGAATAACAGGGGGTGTGGGTGCGTAGAGGGATGGCCTGGCCAGCGGTGGGAGTAGTAGGGGGCGGTGAGGCCTCCGCAGCATCACAGCCGGCTACGGGCGGCAGGAGCAGGCGGCACGACTGGCGCTACTTTGGGCGGCTGGAGCAAGAAGACCAGAGGTTAAAGAAGCACTACGGCCGTTGGATGGACATCGTACGGTCATTGGAGCTAGAATCGTTCATATATTGACTAGAGTTGACAAAGGCCTCCGTCCCAGTCAACTTAGTAGGCCCACAAGTCAGCCTCCCACCAAGGTTGGTCCCAGCTAGCAGGGAGGTATTCATTTTTTTGTGCGTTATAAAGAGGCACTTCCGGTGGGTCCGAGCTGACAGTGGGGGAACATTTTTTTCGCGAAATACGGTGGCCCGTCCTGTGGGTCCTAGCAGTCAGGGGGAAACGTTTTTTCGCGAAATAATGGTGGCCCATCTGGTGGGTCCCTGCTGTCAGGTGGAGGAATAATTATTTTTCGCGTAATCAGGAGGCACTTCCTTGCGGTTGTCGTGGACCCAGCTGTCAGCCTCTCCATGTACAGTACTCTTCCGATGGAAGTTGGTCATTGACCACATTGACCATGGCACGCCGAGAGCACCACGGTGGTGGACGACTGCGAGGCCTAGGAAGGGGACGACACGGAGCCGGGGAAGACGCGACAGTGGAAGCCCGCACGGAGAGGAGTACGAGGGTTCACTGGTTCGGCTGCGGTGTGAGGCTGCCGTCGCCGCGGAATAACAGGGTGTGTGGGTGAGTAGAGGGATGCCCTGGCCAGTGGTGGGAGTAGTGGGGCGCGCTGAGGCCTGCACGGCAGCACAGCCGGCCACGGGAGGCGGGAGCAGGCGGTCCCGCCGGCGCTGCTTTGGCGGCTGGAGCAAGAAGATCAGAGATTGAAGAAACATGATGGCCATTGGATTAACATCCAACGGTTACGTCTGCTAGAATCGTTTGTTGAGGTAGTATATAATAACTAAAAAAATCTTGCATACACGTCAACTAAAAAGGCCAACAAGTCAGACCACTCCCTCTTTTTTTTAATAATTTATATATAGCTCATGGCAACTTCTTATGCAATTTTTTGCAGTCGTTTTTTTGGTGGGCCAGGGCCAATTTCGCATATTTCTGTGGGTTCCAAACTATTCTTAATACCGAAATGTCGAGCCAGATTTAAAGTACTTTGAAGATATATTTAAATTAGGTTAATGCCCAGTGAAATAGGAATCTAAAAATGTGAAAAAAAAACAGAAATTATAAAGTAATTGCCAATTTGTCATCTGTTTTTATATTTACAACCCATTTCATATTACTTTCAAGATTTGCAGACATCTTGAAAGAGTTGCATCCCATCAGGGCGTAGAAAAATAAGTAGGCCTGGATTGGGTATTCTTCAGAAAAAATAAACTGGGCTCATTTTCACAAAGAAAAAAATATCTGGGCAGGTCACATGGTGAACATAAAATATAAGCCTAGGCTAGACGTGCCACAGCCCAGTTCAAACCCTGTTCCGTCTCAACAATACCAAACAAAAAAAAATACCGCTCGAGTAGCTACGTCCCAGGTGTCAGCCGATCTTGTGCTGTTCTCTTGTCTATTGACTATATACGCTCACAATGTTGTGGGTCCTAGATGCCAGGAAAACACTAGGAGGAAGCATTTTATTTTTCCATATGCTGACGTGGTGGGTCCCTACTGTCATCCTCTCCATGTACTTCTACCGATTCCTGTTGTTTGTTGACCATGTTGACAACGCGAGAGGGCGGCACCGCGGCAAATGCACCAAAGCGCGCGGAGGACGTCGGTGTTAACAATTAAGGAGACGGTGGGGCGGTGATGCGTGCGCTGAGGCGCAGCCAGCCGTGGGAGGCGGAAGCAGGCGGCCCCGTCGGCGCTGGTTTTTGTTTTGGCGGCTGGAGGAAGTCAAGACTGAAGAAACATGACAGACTGTAAAACAACAGGAGTACTTAACAACCTTAACTGAAACCAGCAGGGGCACTTAACAACCAAAGTTGAAAGCAGTATGAGCACTTATACAGGTTCAACCGTACAAAGCACGCCTCGAACAGTGCTACTTTACCTACAGTTAACCAAGGGCGAGGCCGCCAATCCCCAGGACAAGGCCTAGGCGCCACCCTGCGCATCCACAACCTTCTGAAAGCGGCTTCATCTCACAACGTGGTCAATAAACAGGATATTCGCTTTAGAGCCATGGAAAACCATGAACATAATCTTCTGTCCTATTCTCCAAGATGGACGGGCCTTCATTATTTGAGACCACCCATGAATAAGTATCTTTTCACCTCCAAGGGGAATAGAGTAGGTCGACATAAACATCATGTTGTGACCAAGCGCAAGTCTGACCCGACTATGGTCAGGCATCTGTATAGGAACAATAGAACTCGTCAGTTCCTGTTTCAAGAAGATCACAGCTGTAAAACTATGTATAGGCAATAGTTTATGAACAACATATATAACAGAAAACAACTCGTACCATAAGGTTCTCGACACAGTTGGACCTGTTCAACGAGTGCAGCAGTGGCACACATATCCCACGTGGCCTTCCACCATTGAAATGCCCCACAAGGACCTCAAGACGATCAATAAAGTGTAGGAACTTGTGGATGTCGATCCATTCAACTTCAGTGCCATTAGTAACAGCTGAGTTATTACAGTGTAACAAACGAGCAGACTGCTTAACTCTGAAAAAACCTACACGTGCCACCAATTATAAGAAAATATTAGTTAGAAGTAGCATCTTCATGAGAGATTTGTTGCTACTTCTAAATTTAAATTGTGATTAGTTAGACAGAATAGGTGGATTAAGAAGTAATCGAGGCAACAAGCAAGAACCAAATACAAAACTAACATGGATGAACAATTGGAACAACGTCGGGGTGGAAGACCGCAGTGAAGATGAGACCAGGTTCTGCTATTTCCATCAACATTCGTGCGCCAACTTTCAGTCCGTAACACTTGAGAATGTTTATCCAAGTTCGGCCATAAAAAAAGCAGCGATCTTCTTGGTTCATGAACCCAACTCGGAAGTAATATCCATGGCTTGTCTTCACTATGACCATTAAACTAGTGTATTCAGTTATGGCAAGGCCGAGCATCTTGAGTACATGTGTTCTGGCAGAGCAAATAATACACTGCAGGAAAAATAATATGAGAACACA
The DNA here is from genome assembly GCF_002162155.2 of Triticum dicoccoides. NCBI lineage: Eukaryota > Viridiplantae > Streptophyta > Magnoliopsida > Poales > Poaceae > Triticum > Triticum dicoccoides. Next base: position 254,777,691 of record NC_041393.1, read on the forward strand.
GCATGTTCAAAAAAACCCCACCCTCCCGGATAGAGAAGAGGATTCTAGGAACATACTGTGCGTGTTTCAAAATGCCGTGTTAGGATGAGAAGGAACAAGTGTGGCGTCTCGCCGAGGGCGCGGAAATCTGTAGGGTACTCGCACTTTGGGCACTGCAACTGAAACACACTAGATTCAGTGTAAAGAAAAATGCATCAACGGCGGTGGCTGCCATTCTAGGATTACCTGCAACCAAGGCACTTGGATTTATCGGGGATGGATGAAGAATTTGTACCTGGTTCTCCATGAGAAAACCCTATGCAATCGCCAAGCGGGGGTTTTCTCTAAACAAGCAGACGAGGGAGAAGGGGATTTAGGCCCAGTGAAATATTGCCGCTTCGTCCGTCCAGCTTACTGCTAAAGCTAGAAAGGGGGGTTGTAATTTGACGGCTCATTGGGCATTGCTACAGCGCTACGACCGGGGTGTGTCTACCGTGTAGTTGTGCACTCTAATTTGTGCATATGGCACGTGGACCCCGTTGCCGGTTGCCCCACATATCAGCGAAAGGAAGTAGAAAGGCAGGAGTAACTAGTTACACATAAATATATTTTTTCACAGAGAGATACTCCCTCTGTAAAGAAATATACAAATCTTTTATATCACAGGCTCACCTCGCCGAGAAATATACTCCCTCTACAACGAACGGGCATTATGGGGGTTCAGCTTTTTTATGGGGGTTCAGCTGAGAATATAATACTCAGATAGGCTCACGGTTCTGGACTTTGGGCCGCAGGCCGACCCTGCATGTTTGGGGGCCCATATGTTCTACCTCAGTGCTTTTCATATTGCAAACGATTGGTACTGCGCTGGTTTTAGATGCTGTCACAAGGCGAATACACAAAATTGAATAAAGCACGGCAGCTGTTGGAATGAAATCGAACGACAGTTCCTAACCAGCAACCAGAGTTGCAATTCTATCAATGATATACCATGTGATAAATAATACTGTCGTACTACTTATACACATAGGACACTTATTTCACCATGCCAGATTATTACATCAAAATCTCTCGGAGGATAGATCAGTTCGGCAATTGCGTGCTGCTACTGAAGAATTTCAAAGTTGATTTGGACCAGCTCTCCTTGCCGAGAAAGTTCAATTTTGACATCATCTCCTACCGCAAGATATGATTTAGATTTGAACCTTGACCATCCTTTAGCATCAATCATCATGCGACCATCCTTTGTACTTACGGTATATTGAGCAGGTTCATTCACACCAAGGCTGCGCATGGTAAGAGAAACTTGGCCGCGGTCGCCCGGATTGTTGAACAACTCCCTCCTTGCTCTAGGAATTCTCTGTTTGCAAACAAGAAGACATACCCAAATAGTTAGATCAACACAGTGAATCATGTGAAACAACATGGAAAGAAAAAAGAACGAAGCACTTGGGCGGCCAATGCTTACCAAGAAGGTGGACATGCCGGTTTTTGTAAGGACTTTGGTACATGAAGTGCGAACTGCAGCTCAGTTTGTTGCCGGTGCAACTGCACGGGCCGGACCAGATGCAAGTGCAAGTGTTGGTGCAGGTGCCGAAGCCGCTGCTGCTGCCGGAGATGGTGCTGCTTGTAGAGCTGGTGCCGGTGTCGAGGCATGTGCCGGTGTCGATGCCCGATCCTTCGGTAGATCAGACTGATCCACTGACGCGTTCGGTGCCCAATTCTCAGCTGGATCAGACTGAGCTGCTGCCGCTGTCAGTGCTAGAGCAACTGCCGGTGCTCGATCTGTGCGAGATAACAACAATCGTGTCTGGTCTGCTATGATCAGCTTTCTAACTTGACTAGGATCCGTGACCATGATCCAGTTTTTTCTTCATTTCTTTTAAACGCGAGAAGGACTAATTGTGGCGTTTTTGTTAAACCAAACTATGGTTCATCATAGGGATTCAACTTGTACTTAGGCAACAGACTGATCCAATTTTTCCAGTAATATAAGTGATGGACAGTGCCTTCATTACTGACACGACATAAGAAGTGAAACCTGCAAAAATAGCCATCGTAGAGCAAACCAAACGGTTTATTCTGTGATGAATGTCACATGGCAAAACCTGCATCATAAAATTGCAGGAAAAGAATGGAAACATGACATTAAATTAATAAGCTTTAGATAGTAAATCAATAAGATTTACTTGATGTGACACGAGTGAATCCTTAACAGGAAATCACTCTCTTGAAGTACTAAACAGAAGATTGATCGTCCAACTACGCGTGGCATGCAGGGGCCCCACCTACTCCCACAAGCAGGACAGTCCAAAGGTCGTGACAAATCATATGGACCAAACATCATGGGACTGGAAATCCTGGTGGGTGCGATAAACCCTGCAATGCATATAGATATTGGAGTGTAACCATAATTGATAAACCGTCCTCACAAAAAATATGATCTGGATATTTCAAAATGTACAGACTGAATTGAGTGGACATACATTAACATAGACCGTTCTCAGGACTGACCACACACCGAAAGCGGTAGTACTAATAAACAATATAGGGTTCACAAACACAAATCAAGTACTGAACAATAGTACTTACTACAGACAAGCAAAGTTGCACTAACTAAACTCTGCAGACTATTTCTTGCCACCGACCTACGGGATGAACCCCGCATAACTGACTAGGCCATGGACTTCGTGTGAGATGTCTACATGCACCATCACCATCTTGTCAACCTTGGAGAACCTAACAGAGTGGTCTTTCCACTCATAAACATGATGATGAAGATAGGCCGCATCAGATTTGTTGGGAAGCTTTACAAGAACCACACCCTTCGTAATCGAAGGCACAACCAAGAAAATGTTGTGGTCAAGTACAGCCTTGAGAACACGCCTGACAACAATGCTACATGAAAACACTAGTTCAGGACACGTGGCGATAGATAGTTCAGCAGTAGAACTCATCATCAAGTCTTCCAGTTCACACGGCATGACTTTGAGAACTTTATCTCCACCGCGGACCTGGTTCTAATTCAAACAGAAACCATATTTTATTACTACCTCCGTTCAGAAATATAAGATGATTTTCGATATTGTACTCCATATATGACTACATATACGCACATAAATGAGTGAACAAAGACACTAGAACATGTCTTCAAAGGCATGAGGAGCAGAGGGATTACATGCAATATCCATAACACAAGTTACTGAGGCAAATATACCATCTTAAAAGGTAGCATTGATGTTCATAAAGTACTCCCTCCGTCCCAAAATTCTTGTCTTAGATTTGTCTAGATACGGATGTATCAAGTCACATTTTAGTATTAGATACATCCGTATCTAGACAAATCTAAGACAATAAATTTGGGAAAGAGGGAGTAGTTGAAAGTAATCTATAAGAAATCAGTGTCAACCTCTCGCATGTTTTGGTCAAAAGAGGAATTTAGAACGATCATTTGGCACACTAAAATCACATGTAAGATCACCCAGAAAGTTGTACTACCAGTACTAGTACTGCGTGTTAGATGAAAAAACACGATCAAGATCGAGAAAAAGATCGTCAACAAGAGACATTACCTGGACTTGCTTAATGAGGGATCCCGAAGAGGGGGGCTTGGACATGGCGATGGCTTTGAGCTTGTCTGCGGTAGTCTCGGCGGGGTGCTCACGCTTCTTCGTACCATGAGCCTCGATAGTTTTGTCCAGAGCCATAGAAATCACGTCGGCCAGTGCTCCCACGTCCATCCAACAGAGGAAGCTGAGTGAGAAGAGTGAAAGGAGGAACGAGATGAGGGAGAAGCGAAGCGAGTGGGGGTTTTCTCCAAGAGAGGAAGCTGAGAGAGAAGAGTGAAATGATGGTTGCTTCGTCCGTCCAACTTACTGCTGGAAAGGAGGGGGTTTTCTGATTTGACGGCTCATTGGGCATTACTGCGGCGGTTCAATCGGGGTAGTCTACCTTCACTCTACTATGGAGTAATTTAGTGCATGGCTGGTGGACCCAGGTGCTGGCTGTCCCACACGTCGGTGAAAGTGAGTAATTTAGTGCATGGCAGGAGGAGGATCCGCACGGTAGAGCGTGTCCATTGTTTTTCATTCTGAAGAAAAAAATGATTACAACAAGCGTTTCCACTCTTATGACGGAGGAGTGCGAAACACGGCAGCCACTTGAACATACACAGTGCTCCTACTACTAGGCATATGCAGTGGTTCATACGTCAGTACTACACAATCTTGTTGCTAGTGTAGTAAGATATGACGATAACAAATGATGTTGTGCGCATGTCAACTACTCCTATATGTAACATAGTGCCGCTTTTTCGACTGTCCGGTCGAGAATGAACGGTGAGATCAATGTTAACAGAACTAGGTCCACAGTGCACGGAGAGTACGATGCTACAGTACTCCACGAAACATGAACCATATGAAGCACATCCAATAGTGTTAGACAGGGTGTATGAAGCATGCACGGGATGGGAGCAAAAGTTTGCTTCTCGACCAACTTTTGGGTGTTTAGCAGAGTGCATGAAGGGTGCACGACTCCACACTAGTAGGTTGACAAAAATACACGAAGAGGAAACGACTATATTGAGATTAGAATGCAACCAAACACACCCACACGCTTTGTGCTACAGCGACTGATCTGCACCATCTGAGTTTGATCCAACGGTCATGTTGCACCGAGACATGGACATGCCCATGCAGAGTGCGCCTAAACACCACCGAAGTCCCTCTGCTTCTCGAGGCGCACGACGTTGGTGATGCAGGGTGCAACCGCCTGCAGAGCCTGCTCCCGATCGACGGGAGCCAGCTCGTCAAAGATGGTGTCTAATGGCACGAATGGATTCCGGTGACGGAGCCCTGAAAGGATTCGCCCGACAACGGCGGCGGCAGCCTACAACCCCTCCTTGTCCAGCTCAGCCCCCACCATCACGCGGAGACGGCTCAGCTCCTTGGAGATATAGGTGAAGAAGGAGACCAGGTCAGGAAGCCGTAGCTCGTTGAAGTCGACCGGGTGGTCGAACGGGTTTAGCCCGGCGGCCGGCATCGTCGCGCTGGCACGACGGTAGGCATCACGCAGCCGCAACACGTGTGTGGCAACTTGGTTCACCAAGTGGCTGAGGCAATCCTGGACCTCATCACGATCGGCCTGCTCGCGCTCCAGCCAGCTCCCCTGACGGCATATCGTATCTCCCGCTTTCTGTAGCAACGCCGCCGATGCCTCGAGCATCTTTGTGGTGGACGCCTGCCGCTTTTGAAGCTCCGTGAACTCCCGCACATAACGGAGGAGCATGGCACTCCTCTCCTCCTTGAGCTCTCCTATGCCAGGCGCCTCACCTTGGACTCCATGATCTGCTGCGCCGCCATGGCACCAGGTAGAAGAAATGGGGAGAGGAAGCAAAGGGGGCGAAATGGCTGAAAGGCAATGAAATCTACGGGAAGGCGGAGGGAGCTAGCCGAGGAGCGGGGAATCTTTTGGTTTTCACCACGGTAAAACACAAGTCGACGACTTCTCACATCAGGGAGCAGTGGGTTTTTACAGGCGGAGTCATCGTGACTAATTGCTGCTGCGCCTGCTCCCGTCAATCAAAAAATTAAAAATCCTGCCGCGCCTGCTCCCGTCAATCAAAAAATTAAAAATCCTGCCGCACCCAAACACCAGAGAAATGCCGCGGTGGATATTTAAATTTACCTGCCGGCAAGTAGATAAAAAAGGGGTGAAAAAACAAATGTGGCGGCGGCCTAGCTAATTGGTCGAACTAGCACAACTAGCTAGCCACCATGCTTCACTGATGTACTCAGCGGGAAAGGTGGTCTTTCGTGATTTGACGACTCATTTACTTGCTTCGGCGCTACGACCGAGGAGGACCCAGAAAACGCACGGTAGGGCGTCCCACGTCAGGAAGAATATATGCGTGCACCACCCGGGAGGACCCCAAAACCGTGCGGTAGGGTGTGCCATGTCTCGGCATGGAGGAAAAATGTGCGTGTAAAGCTATACTGTATCAGACGTAGTACCTATGGTTCAACCTCGGGACCCAGCCAGTTGGTCGAAAACACCCCACTAGCCACACAGCTTCATCATGCAAACGTGGCATGGTTAGCTCCGTCTCGACCAGCCACAACGTCTCTTGTTCTAGGCGATTCTTCTATTTTCCAAGATTTTTTTAGTTGTAATAACACCACGGCAAGCTAGCGCCGCTCTTCGTGTGTGCCCATGCAAAGGTTAGACGATGGAGAGAAGAGAGATTGAGATCGCAGACCTGGGACCCACCAGTAAGTGAGACAACGGTCATGCACGTGTTGACGAGGCACTCCCTCTACTCTACTCAATGCAAGTACTGTATAAAATCAAGTTATGGGACAAAGCCAACAACCGTTCATTTTTTCAGGCTATCAATTTACGCTTTGTAGTCCAGGTTGCCAGTTCGAATCTCGTCTTTCAGATTTGTTAGTTTTCGGTCCAAATTTGATTAATGACAAGTGGGACCCCCGTGTGTTGTTCCGATATTTCAGTGTAGGATGGTTTTTTTGAACAAAAACTTTGTGCGGTTAGACAAGTAACGGCATGAGTTACACATATTTTGCAAGTTTACGAACAAAAATGACAGCGACTTAGAATATCACATCCACCCCGCAGCTTAGATACTATGGTGATACGAGTTTTTACACCGTTGGAAGTGAGATCCAATGGCTTGGGAGTAGTCTTTGTAATTATGCGCATTTTCCAAACTCTCCAAAGGTTTTTTTGCAAATAAAACATTCAGGCCTCGTGTGAGCTGCTGCATCTTCGATCCAACGGCTCCCCGGTGCTCATATTAGGTGCTCCCCGTAGCTTAATTACCCGCTGCGGTGATATGAGCAACTAGGTCGTATGCCCAGTGATCAGATGGCACATGCGTAGTACTTGTACTTTCTACGCATTTCCCAAACTCTATCAGCCGTATATTGCAAAAACATTCAAACCTCCTACTGTGGGCCGCTAGATCTCAGTGAACTCGTATCACCATAGAATCTACGGTGAGGTAGCACCTCATACTCTCCCATGCGAGAAAACATAAGGTGCTATCGCAGCTTGGATGCTACGGTGATACGAGCTTGGAGGTCGTTTGATCTGAGATCCAATGGCATCTGAGCAGTCTTTGTGCTTGTAAGCAGTGGCCAAACTCTTTTGGGGCTTTTCTGCAAAAAACCATTCGAACCACCGAGGAGGTGTTGGGTCACAAATCCAACGCCTCCGAAGAGCTTGTATCACCAAAGCATCTAAGGTGTGGTAGCACATGATATTCTTACATACAGGAGAATATGATGTCCTCGTTCATCTTAGATGCTACGGTGATACGAGCTTCGAGGTCGTTGGATATGGGATCAAAGGGCATCTAAGTAGTTTTTGTACAAATTGTGTGCAATTCTCAAACTCATCAAGGTTTCCTGCAAAAAAATTAAGACACATCATGTGAACTGCTATATCTCAGATCTACAAGCTCCAAGCAACTCGTATCGGCATATAGCATCTAAGGTATGGGGGCACATGATATTCTCCCGGGGAGGAGGGGTGGGGGGTGCACAACCAATCGGTGGTTGGGAGGGTGGGGACAAATATAATCTAAACAACCCTAAATAAAGCTTCACAATTTTATCTAAGGTCGAGGGGTTGACCCCCGACAATCATAGCTCCGCCTAAACACAACATTTGCATGTACTTTAGTACTAGACTTAAAATTCATGTTTCAGTTTCATGTACATTTTAAATATTGAACTGAGGACCATGGATGTCTTACATTTTACTCCCTTCATTCCTAAATATTAGTCTTTTTAGAGGCTTCAAATGGACTGGCACATACGGATGTATATAGACATATTTTAGAGTCTAGATTCACTCGTTTTGCTCCGTATGTAGTCACTTGTTGAACTCTCTAAAAGACTAATATTTAGGAATAAAAGGAGTATTTTTGAATTCGTGTCATACATGCATGGTTTGGAAAAATAGATGCACTATACTTATTGGATTGTTGTTGTGTTCGTGCGTGTGTGTCTCTGTGTGTGTGTGTGTGTGTGGTCATATGCTTGATACATACAAAGTTTTCTCACCTCCATATTGTTCGTCTTTTAAATTCGAATTTGCATTGGAAAACTTACTAGGGATACCATGAAATGTGAAATCCACGTTGAGATCACTATATCACAAACTCACTCTAATTCAACAACTCGTCATAAATCAATTACCATGTTGATATTAGTATTTGCAAGGAAAATACGGGTATTGTAATACACATAGATTCGTTTGGCAATTTAAAAGGTTCCTTTCGTATTCTCGAATGGTAGGACCCAACGGCGTACCAGCCAGACCTTGGCTTGTGTTGATCCTAAAAAAATGGGCTCGTGTCCTTTGGCGGCGTGGGTGGTACGCACATTAGGAAACCCCAACCAGTTGAGCCTCAACGTTTCAAGTCGAAACATCTGGCGGCCAGAATTCCAGCCCTAGGAAATTCCCCTCATGTCCCCGGTCCATAATGACTGACGATGAACAACGGAGGGATGCTCTAGTAACTAGACAATGTTACCTACCGTGCCGAGCACGGTTCAATTCCCTCGGTCGCTGCTCGTCAAGGTCACCCATCAACTGCATTGCCTAGTACTACTACTACTACACCAGGATGAGCACAGAATTGAGCCCGTTTGTTCGTGCCTAGTACTTGAGTTAATATATCAGGCAATGCACTAGTACGGAGGGATTATCCTTTTACTCTGCATATATAACTTGTCTGAAGTCTAACTAAGCAAAATGTTTGACCAAATCCTTTCTTAGGAAATAGAACAGGACAGATGTACGGCTTGAAAATTTATTGCATGATGCGGGTTATGATATTGTTTCGAATCCTGGATCTTAAATTTCAGAAAATCCAAAAGTGAGCATAAATTCTTGAAACTGAGCATGGTCACGTGATATGGCACAAATATTACTTTGTAAGTTTTTTCTTCAATTTGAGACAAGCTGCTTATGACAAGTTGCACAAATGAAGAGCCAAGGTATTTTGGAACCAAGACCTGTCACGTTAAGGCGAACGCTTTCACTATTGAAACCGTGGGTGTTTACGTGCCGCCATGAGTCCCCGCTTCTCATTGGCAGGTGCCATCCCAGCAAATGTGTGAGTCGACAGGAGGCGTGCGAGCAGACCGCTGCACCGGCTGTCAGGGAGGCGTGCGAGCAGACCACTGTGCAGACTCACCGGGAGGCGAGCCCTTTGACCAGGCTCCGCCGCCCACCGTCGTCCCAACTGCTCCAACTTTTAATGTCGCCGGCGCCCACTACAAAAAAATACACTTCCGTGATGATACGTGTTTGTCACAGTAGGTCGCGTTTTTTGTCATGCATGTACATTCATGACAGATTTATGACAGAATCAAGATAGTCATACCTATGCTGTCGTAGAAGTGTACCATGACATTACCAAAATTATCATCACGGAAGTGTCCACTTCCATGACGATAAATCGCGCATCACAGAAGTGCTTTCGTCAAGGGTGACCGACACGTGGCATCCACCGTAATGGAACACTGTTAAGCTATCGGGTCGGGTTTTGGATCAGATAACCCGTTAACAGCCCCGACCAATGGGGATTTTCCACATGTAAAATCATCATTGGCTGGAGGAAACACTGTCAGCTCATCGCTGGGACAGATTTCATCCAATCATTGGACAGAAGGCGCCTATGATATGTCGACACGTGGCACGGCCCAACATAGGCCCATTGCTGTGAAAAGGCCAGCCCGTTTGACTTGCTCAAAGGGTGGCGGGCCGGCCCATGGAAAGCCTGTTAACAGCCTGTTCGCATATAGCCCATTTACAGCTCGCTAACCGAAGGCCCGTTATGCACTATTCGAATTAGGCCCAGTAGTGTCATCTGGGCAATCCAATATGATTCCAGCTCATTTTCACTTCTGGCCCATGTATGGCCCATGATGTCCTTCGGCCCATATGAGGCCCTATGTAACTCTTGGCCTATTAACGGCCTGTGGTGAAACTGGCCCATAATGAACAGTGTATCACTTTACACCCATTAACGGCCCGTGGTGAAACTGGCCCGTATAGAACAGTGTATCACTTTATACCCATTAACGACCCGTTATTTCGTTGGGCCGTTTCCAGCCCATGTTATCATTCGGCCTTCTTAGAGCCCATTTATTCTTGGGCTCATTTCCAGCATTCGTTTACTTACGGCCCGTTACTGTCATTTTGTGCTTATGGGCCAAATTCAGCCCGTGGTTACAGTCGGCCCGTTTGTGGTCCGTTAAATGTTGGGCCATTTTCATAGCATCATCAAATACGGCCTATTAACGTTGGCCCGTTATGTTCGGTGAGGGAGTCCCGGATTAGGGGGTGTCCGGATAACCGAACTATCACCTTTGGCCGGACTCCTGGACTATGAAGATACAAGATTGAAGACTTCATCCCGTGTCTGGATGGGACTTTCCATGGTGTGGAAGGCAAGCTTGGCGATACGGATATGTAGATCTCCTACCATTGTAACCGACTCTGTGTAACCCTAACCCTCTTCGGTGCCTATATAAACCGGAGGGTTTTAGTCCGTAGGACGAACAACAATCATACCATAGGCCAGCTTCTAGGGTTTAGCCTCTCTGATCTCGTGGTAGATCTACTCTTGTACTACCCATATCATCAATATTAATCAAGCAGGAGTAGGGTTTTACCTCCATCGAGAGGGCCCGAACCTGGGTAAAAACATCGTGTCCCTTGTCTCCTGTTACCATCCGCCTAGACGCATAGTTCGGGACCCCCTACCCAAGATCCGCCGGTTTTGACACCGACATTGGTGCTTTCATTGAGAGTTCCTCTATGCCGTTGCCATCAGGAAGGATGCCTCATCCCGTCTTTAAAGACGACATCGTTGCTAAAGGAGCTTTGGCCATTGGCCAAACTCTCCGGGTAGGCGGTTTTCTTATGACCGCCTGTTCGGCCACCGCGCCGACGATGACTTCTCGGGTCATCGAAAGCAATCTTCACGTTAACTCGGAACTTGCCGAGCAGTTAGATCCGATGGAGCTCTCTTCCTTAAACGAGCTCTTGGATCGCATCGCCGCCCTGGGAGTCGCTACAGACTACGATCAGATTGGGCCTAAACCCGATCTGAGAGACATCAACTCTCCCCAGGTTACCCACCACGTTGCTGTGGTTGAGGAACAATACAACGACCCTTTCCCTATTTTAAGGACTAGCTATGTCCGGATTCCCGATCCCTCCATGCCGGATTCCCGCGGAGGGGAGGACGTCACTCAATCCCTGAACCTAAAGTCAGGCAGCGGGCTAGATTCATTGGACAACATCCAAGAACCCAAGCTTCCAAGTTCGAAAACTTCTTGGCCCCTGAGTCTTAGATTGGACGGGGTTCCGAATTTAATTCCACCCGCCCACCCAAACATATGACATCAAGTTTTGAACATATGACATCAAGCTCAACCCAGAAACATGCGTCTTCGGCGTACCAGCTGGAAAGCTCTTGGGCTTCATTGTATCCGGCAGAGGAATTGAAGAAAACCCAGCCAAGATCCGAGCTCTGTCACAATTGGATATCCCAAAAGACCTCAAAAAATACAAAAATTGACTGGATGCGTGGCGGCTCTAAGCCACTTTATCTCCCGTTTGGGAGAAAAGGCATTACCCCTTTATCGCCTCCTCCGACGCACCGAACACTTCCAGTGGACGGATGCCGTCACGGCCGGACTCGAAGAAATAAAAGCCATATTGGCAACAAACCCGGTCCTGGCCGCGCCCAATATGGGCGAACCAATGCTATTATATATTGCGGCAACTCATCAAGTTGTAAGCGCGGTACTCGTTGTCGAACGAGAAACGGACGGACACAAGTCCCCCTTCAAAAACCAGTTTACTAAATGTCCACTGTCCTAACTCCATGCAAGTCACAGTACCAGCATTATCAAAAGATAGTGTACGCGGTGTTTATGGCATCTCGGAAGCTGCGACACTACTTTCAAGAGTTTTCGATAACAGTAGCCTCCGAAGTACCTCTTAACGACATTATAAACAACCGTGACGTGACGGGCCGGATTGCCAAATGGGCCATTGAGCTCCTCCCGTTCGACATAACCTATAAGCCACATCGAGCTATTAAGTCGCAAGTTTTGGTCGACTTCGTCGCCAAATGGACTGAAGCCGAACTCCCTAAAGAGTACGGCGCATATTCCAACTGGATCATGCACTTCGACGGCTCCAAAATGTTGGCTGGTCTAGGGGCTGGCATCGTTCTAATGTCCCCAACCGGAGATACAATTCAATATGTACTCCATATAATGTATACGGACTACAACAACGCAGCCGATTACGAGGCCCTTCTACATGGTCTCTGGATGGCAGTCTCCATGGGCATTCAACGCCTAGAGGTGCGCGGGGATTCGAACCTCGCGATATCCCAAATAAATGGAGACTTCGATGCCAAGGATCCAAAAATGGCAGCCTGTCGCAACGCTGTCCTAAAAATGTCAGCTCGGTTCGAGGGGCTCGAATTTCACCATATAGCCCGGGATAACAACCAGGCAGCAGACGTATTGGCACGCATTGGTGCAAAGCACGATGTCGTCCCTCCCAACATCTTCCTTGAGAGGCTGTTTAAGCCATCCGTACTATGGGAGGGGGAGTCCGAAAATAACAACCCGGACCCAACCGCACTGCCCGATACCGAACATTCTGACACAATTGGTGGTTCTGCCAACGAAGTAAAACCCTCAGCGCATGTAATAATGACAGTCATCGCCCCATGGACAGAACCATTCCTAGCCTACCTAACCAGGCAGGAACTTCCCAAGGACCAAAATGAGGCCCGCTGCATAGTACGGCGATCTAAAGCCTACAAGGTCCATGAGGGAGAGCTTTATAAGAAAAGCACAAATGGAGTCCTTCAAAGGTGTATCTCCGAAGAGGAAGGGCGGAATCTTTTGGCCGAAATTCATGCCCGACTTGGCGGGCACCACGCCACAGCCCGGGCCATTGTAGGCAAGGCCTTCCGTACAGGATTCTTTTGGCCGACGGCCCAGGCAGACGCTCAGGACTTAGTCCAACGATGCGTCGGTTGCCAGCTCTTCGCTAATCAAAGCCACATGCCACCCACCGCCCTCAAAACTATACCCATCACCTGGCCCTTCGTGGTCTGGGGGCTTGACATGGTTGGACCCCTTAAAGGAGGAACCCACAAGCAAAAATACCTACTGGTCATGCTGGATAAATTCACCAAATGGATAGAGGACAAACCTGTTAAGACGGCCGAATCCGGACCAGTGATAGACTTCATATCAGGGGTCATACACCGTTACTGCATCCCCCAAAGCATCATCACTGATAATGGCACGAACTTCACGGCCGACGAGGTCAAACTCTGGTGCAAAAACATGGGCATCAAGCTTGACTATGCTTCAGTCTATCACCCTCGAACTAACGGTCAAGTCGAGTGGGCAAATGGTCTAATCATGAGCAGCATCAAACCCAGACTAGTGCGGTCCCTCAAGGAATCTAACACGCACTGGGTAGAGGAGCTCAACTCCATACTCTGGGGGCTGCGGAGCACGCTGAATCGCACTACCGAATTCACACCATTTTTTATGGTATACGGCGCAGAGGTAGTTTTGCCCTGTGATATAATTCATGACACACCTCGCGTGCGCATGTACGAAGAAAGAGAAGCTGAGCTTGATCGGCAGGACAATTTGGACGCTTTGGAGGAGGAGCGTGAAGTGGCAAAAGCCCGTTCCGCATTCTATCAACAGCAGGCTCGAAGATATCAAAGCAGAGAAGTACGGGCCAAAACTTACAATGTTGGCGAGTTAGTTCTACGCCTGCCGGACAAGAAAAAGGACAAACTCAAGCCCGAATGGGAAGGTCCCTTCATCATCGACCAAGTCCTGATCGGCGGAGCATACCGTCTGCGAAATGCATCGGATAACCGACTCGAGCCGAACCCATGGAACGCAGCCCGTCTCCGAAGATTCTATGCCTAGCGCCGGATTCTGAGTTCGTCTCCTTCCTCCGTCTATATTTTATACAGTAGCTGTCTTATATTTCTCCCCTTCTCCCCCATTTTTCTCTTACAGCCTTCGAAGGCTCGTTCGCGCTTTGTTCGCACACACTTGACACGCTATCCGCGCTCATTATACCTGGGGGCTTCTTTAACAGAAGCTTATTTATACGGGCTTCATGCCCAACACATGTGTCACACTTCCGCATGTACCTTTTATTCACCATTATATGCATCGATATGACTTAAGTTTTGGCCAAGCTGGGTTGCCTGGCTCCTGTGCTTACCCCTACGTTCCCGATTGTTCGGCTAGGTGGTAAAGGGATCACCTCCACGATTGTTACTGCCGGGTCAGCCGGATGTGTACCTCAGACTGGGAGAAGCCGAAAGCTAGCGTTCTTAAGGGAATATTCGGTCGGTGAACTAAAATACGATTTCTTACCTATTTATTTATCTGCCTCAGATGTTTTTCTGCTTTTTTCGCAGTCCGGACATGCACTTTAGGGCATGCCTCCTAGGGAAAGGAACCCCTAATGAAACTATTCTCCCTGGGAGATGTTTCTTACTAACCATGTAATATAACATAACTAGTTGGGAACTTGTCTTATAAAGCACTAATGACCCCTACGCCTGGTCTCCACGCATGCCTCAGTTCTTATATAACCGCGAGGGTATTCAGACACACTCCGGACTATTGGGTCCCGAGGTTGAAGCGAAAAGGTCCGCTATGACAAACGATCTACAATCCGGCTAGAAGGCATTTTACATGTCATCTTAAATTACATAGTCAATTCGACTGATTGTATTCCTCTTCAATGCCATCTAATAGGCTGTCTAGTTTACAGTCCTGCTAGGAATACTTTGCGGCCAACTCTAGTTGGCCGTACACTAAGCTCATAGAGATCTCCTTCCCATCAGGCCCCACAAGTCCGACCTCGGCCGTGTGGTTTGGGTCAGCCTTCGTGTACTGCATCTTCACCATGGCCCAGGCCTCCCTGGCGCCTTGACGACAGGCCGATATCTTCCATAAGTGGAAGCGCCGCCGCGCTCCCTGAAGCCTCTCTGCAAGCTCTCCAAGGCCTTCGGGCAGGGAGACAGATGGCCACAAGTCCTGGGCGATGCCTTTCATCACCTGCCGAACTCATTTATGCAGCTGCAAGAGCTCGGGAAGAAGGTCACCCGTAGAACCGGGCATTTTCTCTGCAGGAGGGCCTGTGAGCATACCTACAGACATACCTCTGTTAGTCGACTTCCTCACCGAACTCTTTTTCAAAGTTCGTTCAAGCACTTACTAAAAATGCCGCGTCGAAGCCGCCAATTCTCCTTAACGGAGTCAGACAGCTGGGCACGAACATCCTTTAGTTCCTCACCTAGCTGGGTGTTGGCATCTTGGAGATTATTTTTCTCTTGCCTCACCCTTGTAAGCACATTCTCGCTGGCCTTTAACTGACGCATGAGCTGTTGCTTGTCCGGATCTATCCCGACGCCATCTGCAATATTATTGTCAGATTTATACACATGCCGCACTTCACAAATTACTTATCTTTTGAAGCATATATTACCAGAGGGGGTCTCTTTGGCTTCCCCCGCTGCGGCTAGTGCGGCCTCAAGTTGGGCTTTGCACTCCTCCAGCTCCTGGGACAGTTGGGTATTCTTTTCTGTAAGATCCTGCACAATAAATGATCCTTAAATCAGTTATTCTAACTATTTCAAGTCTCGGGGGCTACTGGCATATATAACTGTCAAATTTTCTCACCCGTATGTCTTTTACATACTGCTCCGTGGCTCTGGCTAGACCATTTTGAGCGGCACGGAGGTGCGCATCCCCCGAATTGAAGGCATCCAATGCCTCTGGGGAGAAACATGCGTCACGAAGAGCTATGCGGCGACACCTGTGATTCATGGCACTCTCCACCTCGGAATTGGTGGCAGATAACCTGTCGGCATCCTCTGTCTGAGGAGCATCCAACGCACGCCTCGAGTTCGCCTCTGCTTCTGGACCTAGCTTTGGAGCCCGGCGAGCGGAGGATTGATTGGCAACCTCTCCGGATACAGTCCGGCGCGCGCTCTTCTTCCTGAAAAAGCACGAGCGTTAGTATGCCTCCCGGGAATAAAACCTGGGAGTAAGATGACATGCCATACCATTGCACCGGTGTTTCAATCTGGACTGCACTTCTTTTTAGCCTATTGGGCCTTGCTGTCCCTTGTTGACTAGCCGTCACAGGCTCGGCCTTCCGCCTCAAGGACTTCCCCTGCGAAATGCCATTGGTATACGGTGATCAAGAACAAGCACAGATGGGTCATTTCCAAAGTATTGGGACTTTGGTCTCAGTTACCTGTGAGGCTGGAAGTATTCCGGGGTAATCGGCCGTAATGGCGAGCAAGGCATTATCGATGCTCAGTTGGTGGAATACCCCATCGATCAGCTCCACTGATATGTTCGGATCCTCTTGGGAGGTCGGATCGAGGAACCGTTCCGGATCCTCGGGTTGTGGAGGTGGGCTGTTTATATCCTTTACGGCCCGGCGCAGTTCCTGCGCCGAAATCACAAAATGAGATACTTGACTATGGGAGTATGGATCGGATAGGCAAAAATAAATGTCCGCTTACCCAGCTTGGAGGATTGTACATACAAAATCCGTCCTGTGGATTGACGCGGAGAAATTCCTCCTCTTCTCCCTTGTACAATGCGGACAAGATCTTCATTAGATCGGCGACCGATCCCGGCCCCTTACTGCCGTGGCGGGTGGCATCATCCTCCCCGTTGAAATCCCACATGGGGCGGCCTATATACTGGAGCGGCTGCACCCCCCGCATAATGCATGTGGCCACGAACCCGATCATGGTCAGTCTGGAATGAGCTAACAACCTAATTCGGCTCATCAGGTAAAGGACGTCCCTGTCATTTTCCTTCTGAGGGCTCCGTGGACGCCAACTTAGGCGTTTCTTCAAAGGAGCGTTATTGAACTCAGGGAGGCCGATCCGAATAGGGTCCATGAGAGAGTCCTGGATTAGGGGGTGTCTGGATAGCCGAACTATCACCGTTGGCCGGACTCCCGGACTATGAAGATACAAGATTGAAGACTTCGTCCCGTGTCCGGATGGGACTTTCCTTGGCGTGGAAGGCAAGCTTGGCGATACGGATATGTAGATCTCCTACCACTGTAACCGACTCTGTGTAACCCTAGCCCTCTCCGGTGTCTATATAAACCGGAGGGTTTTAGTCCGTAGGACGAACAACAATCATACCATAGGCTAGCTTCTAGGGTTTAGCCTCTTTGATCTCGTGGTAAATCTACTCTTGTACTACCCATATCATAAATATTAATCAAGCAGGAGTAGGGTTTTACCTCCATCGAGAGGGCCCGAACCTGGGTAAAAACATCGTGTCCCTTGTCTCCTGTTACCATCTGCCTAGACGCACAGTTCGGGACCCCCTACCCGAGATCCGCCGGTTTTGACACCGACATTGGTGCTTTCATTGGGAGTTCCTCTGTGTCGTCACCTTTAGGCCCGATGGCTCCTTCGATCATCAACAACGACATGGTCCAGGGTGAGACTTTTCTCCCCGAACAGATCTTCGTATTCGGCGGCTTTGCATTGCGGGCCAATTCACTTGGCCATCTGGAGCAGATCGAAAGCTATGCCCCTGGCCATCAGTTCAGATTTGGGAGTTTGAACTACATGGCTGCCATCCGTGGAGACTTGATCTTCGACGAATTCGAGCCACAACCAAGCGCGCCACACTGTCTCGATGGGTATGATCTAGCTTTGCCGCCGAACAGTGCCCTGGAGGCCGCACCAGTGTCCGCTCCGACCCTTAGCTTGGAGCCGACTTCGCCGATCGAGGACGAGTGGCTGGACACCGCCTCGGGGGCTACAATCTCTACGGCGATTGAGCCAAACACCATCCCTGTTCTTTGCAAAGCCCGTGACTCCGAGGTGCCGGACTCCTCTCCGGACTCCGAACCTCCCGTGCCCCTGCCAATCAAATCCGATTGGGCGCCGGTTATGGAGTTCACTGCCGCAGACATCTTTCAGCACTGGCCCTTTGGCGACATCCTGAATTCACTTAAGTCTCTCTCTTTATCAGGAGAGCCCTGGCCGGACTATGGTCAGGAAGGTTGGGATGCGGACGAAGAAGAAATTCAATGCCCACCGACCACCCACTTTGTAGCCACTGTCGATGATTTAACCGACATGCTCGACTTCGACTCCGAAGACATCGACGGTATGGACGACGATGCATGAGACAACCAAGAACCACCGCCTACAGGGCACTGGAAGGCCACCTCGTCATACGACATATACATGGTGGACATCCCAAAAGATGGGAATGGCAATGGAACTGCGGAGGATGACCCCTCCAAGAAACAGCCCAAGCGCCGGCGTCAGCGGCGCCACTCTAAATCCCGCCACAGCAAAAATGGTGATTCTGGCACGGGATATAATAACACCCCGGACAGTGCCGAAGACAACCCCCTCCAGCAGGATTCAGCACAGGAGGAGGGAGAAGCCAACCCTCATGATAGAGCGGCAGACAGAGAGGTAGAGGACGATAATTATATGCCTCCCTCCGAAGATGAAGCAAGCCTCGACGACAATGAATTTGTCATGCCCGAGGATGCCGTCGAACAAGAGCATTTCAAGCGCAGGCTTATGGCCACGGCGAGCAGCCTCAAGAAAAAGCAGCAGCATCTTAGAGCTGACCAAGACTTGCTAGCTGACAGATGGACCGAAGTCCTTGCAACCGAAGAGTACAAACTCGATCGCCCCTCCAAGAGCTACCCAAAACGCAGGCTCCTACCCCAATTAGAGGAGGAAGCACCCAAACCTACATCACCAGTGCATGATGCAGCCGACCGGCCACCTCGTGGCCGCGACAGAGAGGCCTCTAGGCCCTCCACTAAAGCTGCACCCCGGCGTCACTTGAAAAGTACAAAGCCACGGGGAAATGCGCCAGACTTGCGAGACATAATGGAGGACAAGGCAAGGCAAATAAGATCGATCTACGGATCGCGTGGGCGCCCCACAACACGCGATGACAACCGTCACGCTGGATACAGCAATTCCGGCCTGGCCGAACACAGTAGACAAAGCTCATTTGAGCTGCGTCGTGATATAGCCCAATACAGAGGTGCCGCACACCCGCTATGCTTCACAGACAAAGTAATGGATCATCAAATCCCCGAGGGTTTCAAACCCGTAAACATTGAATCATACGACGGCACAACAGATCATGTGGTTTGGATCGAGGACTATCTCCTTCACATCCACATGGCCCGCGGTGATGATCTACATGCCATCAAATACCTCCCACTCAAGCTTAAAGGACCAGCTCGGCATTGGCTCAACAGCATGCCAGCAGAATCAATTGGTTGTTGGGAAGACCTGGAAGCCGCATTCCTTGATAACTTCTAGGGCACATATGTGCGACAACCAGACGCCGATGACCTAAGCCACATAATTCAGCAGCCAGATGAATCGGCCAGACAATTCTGGACACGGTTCTTAACCAAGAAAAATCAAATCGTTGACTGTCTGGATGCAGAGGCCCTTGCAGCCTTCAAACATAAGATCCGCGGCGAGTGGCTTGCCTGGCACCTAGGACAGGAAAAGCCGAAATCCATGGAAGCCCTCACTTCACTCATGACCCGCTTCTGCGCGGGAGAGGACAACTGGCTAGCTCGCAGTAACAACCTGACCAAAAACCCTGGTAGTTTGGATACCAAGGACAGCAATGACAGGTCACGTCGCAACAAGCAAAAGCACCGCATTAACAGCGATAATGCTGAAGATACGGTAGTCAATGCCAGATTCAGAGGCTCTAAACCCGGTCAGCGGAAAAAGCCGTTCAAAGGAAATACTCAGGGGCCATCCAATTTGACCGAATACTTGATCGCTCGTGCCAGATACATGGCACCCCCGAAAAACTAGCCAACCACACAAACATGGATTGTTGAGTGTTCAAGCAGGCAGGCAAGTTAAATGCCGAAAACAATGACAAGGGGCTGCATGGTGATGACGAGGAAGAGCTTCGGCCGCCGAACAATAGAGGACAGAAGGGCTTTCCCCCACAAGTGCGGACGGTGAACATGATATACGCAACCCACATACCCAAAAGGGAGTGGAAGCATGCACTAAGGGACGTATACGCGATGGAGCCAGTCGCCCGAAAGTTCAACCCGTGGTCCTCCTGCCCGATCACTTTTGATCGAAGGGA
Source organism: Triticum dicoccoides (assembly GCF_002162155.2). Taxonomy (NCBI): domain Eukaryota; kingdom Viridiplantae; phylum Streptophyta; class Magnoliopsida; order Poales; family Poaceae; genus Triticum; species Triticum dicoccoides. The sequence continues at coordinate 254,797,931 of NC_041393.1, forward strand.
CCACCCCGCTAGCACCCGCCACGGCGGATTCGCTGCATTAGTTCTTGACCCAATCATTGACGGATTTCACCTCACTAGAGTCCGGATGGACGGCGGCAGCAGCCTGAACCTGCTTTACAAGGATACAGTGTGCAAAATGGGCATAGACCCCTCAAGGATTAAACCCACAAAAACGACCTTTAAAGGCATCATACCAGGTGTAGAGGCCAACTGTACAGGCTCAGTTACACTCGAAGTGGTCTTTGGATCCCCGGATAACTTCCGAAGCGAGGAATTAATCTTCGACATAGTCCCGTTCCGCAGTGGCTATCATGCACTGCTCGGACGAACCGCATTTGCAAAGTTTAATGCGGTGCCGCACTATGCATACCTCAAGCTCAAGATGCCAGGCACTCGAGGAGTAATCACGGTCAATGGAAACACCGAACGCTCTCTCCGAAAGGAGGAGCATACGGCGGCCCTCGCGGCGGAAGTACAAAGCAGCCTCTTAAGGAAATTCTCGAGTCCGACTACTAAACGTCCAGACACGGTCAAGCGCGCCTGGAGTAACCTACAACAAGACCGCCTGGCATGTTCCGAGCACACGTAGCAATGCGGCCCCAACCCCAGCCCTCGCGAAATCGCGAAACCAGTACCATGCGTACATAACTACGCTCTGGAGATACCATGGGCGTAGGGGGAGGGGCACGACCACGGCATGCCCAGAGTGTGGCTCAACCGCACCAGGGGCTCCCAATTGTGTCATTCTTTTTTTTCTTATTCTCAGGACTCCGTTTTCCAGAAGCCCTGTCCGGCAGTAGAATCGCCGAACTCACGATGCAACAGCCAGGGAAGCAGAAAAGCTATGTCGAGTGTCCAGGTGGTCTCTATTACGAGCAGTATACCTGTTTTACATACCATCCCGCACCCTACCCCTGGAGGGGGACATGTTAAATAGTCCCATCCCTTGCTTATCGCACTATTTGTATCGTTCTGCTTTCATTGCAGTATCTTTTGAATAAACAATACATAGCTTCTGCTTATTATTGCATTCCTTTTTTTTCAATAAAATGTTCATCTATGACATGTTGCACCCGTACAACTTGGTACGGTCAATACACCAGGGGCTGAAGTACCCCAAAACAAGGTGTGATAAGTCCAAACACTTCCACAAGTGCGGCACCCCGAAGTTATAGCATTATATGCATCGGCTCCGAATCATGTCTTGGGTCAATAGTTGGGTTTGCCCGGCTCCCATGTTTTGGTACCTTACGTTCCGTTATATCGGCTAAGGTAGCGTTGGGAGAACCACTGCGATTGTGCCCCGGTTGAGCTGGGTTGAGCACCTCAGTGGAGAAAGCTAAAACTGACCGTCATGATAGGGCGAGAGCCGGTCGCTGTTCGAGAGGTTTTTCGGGTCCCTAAAGACTCATGCCGCTTAGAGCGAGGAGTCGGCATTGTCCGGCCAAGGCGTGGATAGCGCCCCGAACTCGGTCTTCCGGATACCAGGGGCTTCGCCGAAATTTAAAATTATAGAATTCTATGGCTAAGTGAGAGTGTTCAAGCAATATAGTCCGGTTGCCTCGTATGTCATGTTGAACGCCTCCCTCGAAGGACCCATGAATGGGAACAAGAGCGCTCAAGTTTATCCCGAACACCCCAGCACTCGTGGCATGGGGGCTGAAGCCAACGACTCGCCATCTCTCAAATTTGATAAACGGTTGCACAGAAGGTAATATTTTAAATTAAACAAGCGTTGCTTAGCGTATATGAACAAAGTTTTCAGCGGACAGGATAACAAATGCGAGTCTACTCAAAAATTACATCTTTGGAGCATTCACCCGCTATAAGGCGGGCACCCTTCAGGACACCCTCATAGTACATCTCGGGCTTGCGATACTCCTTACCCGGCGGTGGCGCGTCCGTCACAAGCTTCTTGGCGTCCATCCTGCCCCAGTGCACTTTAGCACGGGCAAGGGCCCGACGAGCACCTTCAATGCAGACGGAACGCTTGATGACTTCAATCCATGGACAAGCATCCACCAGCCGCCGCACCAGACCGAAGTAGCTCCCAGGCATGGCTTCTTTAGGCCACAACCGAACTATGAGGCCCTTCATGGCCTGTTCGTCCACCTTGTGGAGCTCGACCAGCTACTTCAGCTGGTCGCTCAGGGGCACCGGATGTCCGGCCTCAGCATATTGAGACCAGAACACCTTTTCCGTCAAGCCCCCCTCCTCGGCTCGGTAGAACGCAGCAGCATCGGACACACTACGGGGTAGATCTGCGAACGCTCCTGGAGAGCTCCGGATTCGGGTAAGTAACAGATAATTCACTTTTACATGCTTGCTTTGCATGAAGAATGGCTTACCCGCCGCTATCTTTTTTATCGCCTCAATCTCCTAGAGGGTCTTCTAGGCTTCGGCCTTAGCGGCTTTGGCACTCTCAAGAGCCAAGGCGAGCTCGGACTCTCGAGTCTTCGAGTCACGCTCCAAACTCTCGTGTTTTTCCACGAGAGCCTGGATCTCTTGCCGCACCTCAGCCACCCACTCCTCCTGCTTCTCTCGCTCGGTGCGCTCTACGGCCGCAATGTTTTCGGCCTTGGACACAGCTTCCTTCAGGATCGCCACCTCGTTCGTGGCCCCTGCAATACTCACGTTATTCCTATCATTTTTTGCAACCAAATCCTTTATATATGGTATTACTTTAATAAGGGATTACTTACCTTACTTGTCCTCGAGCTGCTTCTTGGCAAGGCCGAGCTCGTTCTCGGACCGCTTGAGGCTCTCCTTCAATGCATTGACCTCCGCAGTCAGTGCGGCAGAGGTCAACAGCGCAGCCTGCATTCCCATATTGACATATTTATGTTAGACTCCTGCGTATATCTTTTTAGATCCTCAGCTCGGCTTTTCTTTCCGAACACCGAACTAAGCATCAGGGGCTACTGTCTATGCGGTAATATTCGTACATATCTTAAAAACTTACCTCAAAGCCTGTTAGAAGGCTGGTACAGGCTTCAGTCAGCCCGCTCTTGGCGGACTGAACTTTCTGGATCACCGCACTCATGATAGTGCGGTGCTCCTCGTCGATGGAGGCGCTGTTAAGCGCCTCCAGCAAGTTGTCCGGTGCCTCCGGTTGGACGGAGGCCACCGGCGTTGCAGTCTTGCCCTTCTTACGAAGGGGCCGCCTGCCGGACTTCAGAACCACTGTAGGTTCCGGTACGGAGTCCGGCACAGGGCCGGACTTAGAGCCCTCTGGGGTTTTGCCCCCTTTGTGCCCGGAGTTCAGGAGGTCGCCTTGCGGCGCCTCCAGGACCACCTCCTCCTGGTCGGGCCCCTTTTGGGACTCCACTGCGGCATCGTCTGCATCACAAGGGGAGGAGGCGGTCGGAAGTGAAGTGCTATTCACATCCGACGTATCCAGGGAGCCGCTCGACGAAGCGGGGAGCTCGTCCTTGGGCGGGTTACATGGTTGTATTCGGCGTTAGAAGACACTATGCGACAAATGAAAAATCATGAGTTATTCTGGAATCCGGACACTTACGATCTCGCCAGGGGCTTGGCCCTCGAGGGCCACTCCTCTTCGCTATCGTCGGCATTGGTGGAAAAGTCCGGAGGAAGGGTCCTTCCTTTCTTGGACCCTCCAGCCCCCCAGCTGGGGCGACCTTCCTTTTCTTCTCTCCCCCCGCTCGGGGAGAGGCCTCGTTTTCCTCCTCCTCGTCTTCACGGGAGGAGTCCGCCTCGGAATCGTCGGATGATGAGTCCAACAACACCTGGCGCCGGGCACTCCTTTGAGTTCCCGTGGCCTTCTTCTTGGCCTTCTTCTCCGGCACCTCGTGAGGTGCCAGAACCAACAGCCCCGTCAAGTGGGCGTCCGTTGGGTCTTCTGGCAAAGGAGTCGGACAGTTAACCTGCCCCGACGTCTTCAGCCAGTCCTGTCAAAGGTAAGGGAGTTTAGATCCCACATAGAGTCAAACTATGAAAAACAAGAGTCACGTAAAGGGTAGAATAGCTTACCTCGCTGGCCTGACACCGCGAGCTGAATCCGCGATCTTCGGTAGCGGATGCGGGGGCCTCGACGCCCTTAAACAACACCTTCTAGGCATCTTCGTACGTAGTGTCGAAGAGCTTGCACAAGGTTTGGTGCTGTGCCGGATCAAACTCCCACAATTTGAAGGCCCGTTGTTGGCATGGGAGGATCCGGCGGATGAGCATGACCTGGACTATGTTGACAACCTTGAGATCTTGTTCACCAGATTTTGGACGCAGGTTTGAAGTCCGATCAAATCTTCCGAATTTCCCCATGTTAGGCCCGTCTCTTTCCTGGAGGTGAGCCGTGTGGGGAAACCAGATCGGAATTTGGGGGCCGCCGCCCATTTGGAGTTGCGCGGCTCGGTGATATAGAACCACCCCGATTGCCACCCCTTTATTGTCTCCACGAAGGAGCCCTCGAGCCATAGGACGTTGGCCATCCGGCCCACCATGGAGCCTCCGCACTCCGCTTGGCGGCCGCCCACTACCTTCGGCTTGACATTAAAAGTCTTCAGCCATAAGCCGAAGTGGGGCTGGATGTAGAGGAAGGCCTCGCACACGACGATGAACGCCAAGATGTTGAGGATGAAGTTCGGGGCCAGATCATGGAAATCTAGGCCATAGTAGAACATGAGCCCCCGGACAAATGGGTGAAGTGGAAAACCTAGTCCACGGAGGAAGTGGGTGAGGAACACCACCCTCTCATGGGGCCTGGGGGTGGGGAGGAGCTGTCCCTTGTCGAGGAGCCGATGTGCGATGTCGCTGGACAAGTATCCGGCCTTCCGCAACCTTTTGACTTGTTCCTCCGTTACGGAGGAGACCATCCACTTGCCTCCTGCTCCGGACATGGCTGGAGAAGGTTGAGGAGGGATGTGCGGACTTGGGCGCTGGAGCTCAAGTGCACGGAAATGGATGAGCAAAGGAGGAAGAAGGCGTAGGTGAAAAGGTGGATCCTTATCCCCTTATATGGACGGACGAAGCTATGCGTCCCCCACCAGCCTAGTAAAACTCGCTTATCTCCCAAGCACCGTAATCAATGGCGCGGTTGGATTACCCACGCCCGTATTGATGAGAATCCCGGAATAAGGGGGCACGATCTCCGCTTTGATAAGACGTGCCAAGGAAACCGCCTCGCTAAACACGCTGAGGTGGGACAGTAAAAACGATTCCAATAAAGGCTTGACCGTGGTGTGACGTCACGCCACAGAATACGTCAGCAGATTGAATTTGTGTAAAGATTATTCTCTCTATGGTGGTATGTGGAACTTATTTTGCAGAGCCGGACACTATCCTTGTGTTCAAAATCTTCTATGCAGTATTCGGAGGAGGAACCCGCCTTGCAATGCCGAAGACAATATGCGCGCTGGACTCGTCGTCATTAAAGCCCGGTTCAGGGGCTACTGAGGGAGTCCTGGATGAGGGGGTGTCCGGATAGCCGAACTATCACCGTTGGCCGAACTCCCGGACTATGAAGATACAAGATTGGAGACTTCATCCCGTGTCCGGATGGGACTTCCCTTGGCTTGGCGATATGGATATGTAGATCTCCTACCATTGTAACCGACTCTATGTAACCCTAGCCCTCTCCGGTGTCTATATAAACCGGAGGGTTTTAGTCCGTAGGATGAACAACAATCATACCATAGGCCAGCTTCTAGGGTTTAGCCTCTCTGATCTCGTGGTAGATCTACTCTTGTACTACCCATATCATCAATATTAATCAAGCAGGAGTAGGGTTTTACCTCCATCGAGAGGGCCCGAACCTGGGTAAAAACATCCTGTCCCTTGTCTCCTGTTACCATCCGCCTAGATGCACAGTTCGGGACCCCCTACCCGAGATCCGCTGGTTTTGACACCGACAGTCCAGCAGGGGGACATCTTCTATATAAAACCATTCCGAAGGCCAGTCTTCGGACACCTTCTTCGGGGTTCTGGATAGATATCCGGTTCCGGCGATGCGCCATAGTTCGGCTCTGCCCACTTGATATATTGACCCCTCTTGAGAACGGGGCACAAGGCAGAACAACTTCTTCCACAACGCAAAATGAGCCTTGATGCCCAAAAAAAGCTCGCAAAGGGCCACGAAGCCCCCAATATGCAAGATGGAGGTAGGCGTGAGGTTATGCAACTGGAGGCCGTAGAACTCCAGGAGCCCCCGGAGAAACAGGTGAATTGGAAATCCGAGCCCTCTTATCAAATAAGGGACAAGGCACGCTCTCCTATGGAGGGACTGGGGACGCTCTCCGCTTGCTTTCCGCCCTTATAGGTGGCGAGTCCGGCTCGAACTGAAACCATGAAGGCTGGGGGAAGAAATCCCTTGGTTTGGAGCGTCACTAGATTGCTGTGTGAGACGGAGCATCTCCCCCAATCTCCAGGCTGAGGGCTGGGAAGGCGAGAGGAGGAGCCGCATCAACTGTCCATGATGGAATGGATTTCTGTCAGATGTGCTCCGCTGAATGCTCACGAAGGGAGGATGGTGTGATTCGGATCTAGATCCTCGTCTCCTTTATAGGCAGCTCATTTGCGCAGCTAGGGGGGCAAATGTAAAAATACCCTGGGTTTTCGCATTCGTTCGACATGTGGAAGATGTCCATTATTGGGCGTGGAAGCCAAGGAGCGCAATATTTACGAGAGGCCGGACGCTATTCAACAGGTGCACAGGATTTGGAGAAGAACCCGCCTTGTAATGCCTAAGACAATCTACCGCCAGACTCATCGCCATTGAAGCCTGGTTCGGGGGCTACTGAGGGAGTCCCGGATTAGGGGGTGTCTGGATAGCCGAACTATCACCATTGGCCGGACTCCTGGACTATGAAGATACAAGATTGAAGACTTTGTCCCGTGTCCAGATGGGACTTTCCTTGGCGTGGAAGGCAAGCTTGGCGATACGGATATGTAGATCTTCTACCATTGTAACCGACTCTGTGTAACCCTAACCCTCTTCGGTGCCTATATAAACCGGAGGGTTTTAGTCCGTAGGACGAACAACAATCATACCATAGGCTAGCTTCTAGGGTTTAGCCTCTCTGTTCTTGTGGTAGATCTACTCTTGTACTACCCATATCATCAATATTAATTAAGCAGGAGTAGGGTTTTACCTCCATCGAGAGGGCCCGGACCTGGGTAAAAACATCGTGTCCCTAGTCTCCTGTTACCATCCGCCTAGACGCACAGTTCGGGACCCCCTACCCGAGATCCGCCGGTTTTGACACCGACAGTCGGCCCATGAACGGACGATTCGAACTCTAGCCCGTTTACGCCCAGAATGCGGTCTGTTTGGCCCATGTTTGGCCAATCGATCATACGGCCCGTATAAGGCCCATTGATGATACGGTCCGTAGAAGTCCCATTGTTTCTACGGCCCGTAGAAGGCCCATTGTTTCTACGGCCCGTAGAAGGCCCACTTTTATACGGCCCGTAGAAGGCCCACTGTTTCTACGGCCCGTAGGTCCAGTGTCACTATAGTAAATATTAGCCAATGGTTATTGTGGCCTAGTTTTAAAAAATAGGTTATTGCAGCCACTAGCAAACCGCAGAAAAAGAACTGCACTGACTACAAGCAAACAAATAAACCAGACAACAAGGAAATAAATAAGAAAGCAACTTACACTAGGCTATCACGGCTATTACACATATTACATCCACTGGGCATCAAAGTTCGCCACCAGTGCAAATATAGGGAACACAACAGCATATAAACGCCGCAGCAAAACAAGTCCAGAACTGAAACCACTTCAGAAGAGCTCAAGAAACAATATCCTGGGTACCCATAATGCTGGCAAGATGCTTAGCAAGTTTATTAACTTTCTCTTGTTTGGCGCTTAAGTCCTCCAGCGCTTGTTGTTGCACCAGAAAGTATGCATCTGAATTCTGCAGGGACTTCCTCAGTCCTTCGGCTTCCTGTCGCATAACATCTGATCAATGTCTTTCAACTTGAAGTTGAGACTCAAGAAGCCAAACTGATTCAGGCAACGAGTTCGAAGAGCTGGTGCCAGTAGTGGTAGCCAGTAACTCGAACACTACATCAAGACAGGACTTTGGGGTTGTCTCAGTGTCCTCAATATAGTTTTTATCAGCTTTCTTAGAGATCAATAGGGATGTCTCACTATCTTGAACCTTATCTGCATTACTTCCTTTACCATTGCATAACAGGGAACTCTTCTCCAATATTTTATCCGCGTTCTAAAATTGAAACAAACAAACACATCTCAGGTTTACAATGTAGTATATGAAACTCATTTTGGTAAACTAGTTCAGTAGTAAGGTGGACAGGATAACAGGATGAAACAAACATATATCTATGTAGTACGGTCACTGTATGGTCTATATCATTCTAGTTTATGTTGCCAAATCAAGATAGATACAGTTCGAATCATATCTATTTAAGACAAAGCATCATAGACAGAATATAAGTGTGGGAAACTGCACAGCAATAACAACACTTGTAATGTGCATAGCATGAGAACATAATTGTTTATTCAATTGAATCTGAAATCAACATAGAGCAAGTTACAACAGCAAACAGCCAAACACGTTGAAGAAACAGGTTTAAAACATACCTGTTGCACCATTGGAGTTTCAATTGCATCCTTCAAATTTGAAATTGGTTGGTATCAGTAAATATAGTGATGCAAGAGCAAAGTAGTATGAACCATAGCTATGGAACCTGACCTAAGAACAATTCTTCTTCTGCTTTAAGCGTTGACTTCAGGTTCGAAGTGGTGGTCCTCGTGATTTGGGCACTGCGGTTGCCTTACTAACTGCTCGTGTTTGGGTGCTCTGTGGTGGAGACGGTGCTGTGTCAACGGGAACTGGGTGTCTATCTACTGGGGTTGGGGTTAGAAGTGGTGTAGCTGGTTCTCTGTCCAACTGGGTAGGGGTATAATCTGCATGAGTGTAGGTTATGTTTGGTGGGGCTGGTTCTTGGGCAAGTACAACCGTGGTTCTATCTGCATCGACAGGTAGCACGGTCTTTTCTGAAGACTGTGTTTTTACTCCCACAGATACTGCCATCACTTCCTCCAATTGAAATGGATGATAAACAAGAAAAGTAATTGAATGTACAGACATTGTAAGATAGACAGGTGTAATGGATAGTAGGGAAGAAAACAGAGCATGAAATAATTCACATTTATGTTGTCTAAGCAAACAAAATAGCAGGACATAATTTCACATATATGATGGCTAATTAAACAGGATAGCATGACACAATTTCACATGTATGATGGCTAACTAAACAGGATAGAATGACATACTTCAAAATATGATGACTATGTAAACATGATGACATGATATAACTATACGATGTGTCTATTAAAGTGGTTGGCATGCTATAAATCACAAACATGCCGTCGATGGAAACATGATGGCATGATATAATTCACGGATAGAATGAATAAAATATGATGACTATGTAAACAAGATGAGATGATATAACTATATTATGTCTTTAGAAAATGGGTTGGCATGCCATAATTCAGATACATGCTGTCTATGTAAACATCATGGCATGACATAATTCAAATATATGATTTATATACTAAGGAAGTGAGCAGAGGGCAATCGCATATATGATGTGTCAACTAAGGAGATGGCATTCAATATTGTGTATATGATGTAAAAACTAAGCATTGCAATACAACATGCATTATATGAGTAATATAACCCTGCCAAGTTTGAGCAAACACCTCAGGGGGATAATAGGACTTGTCATCTGCCTCTAAATCCTCCTCTGAAGAGCTATCTGTAACCAGCAAGATATCTGCTTTAGCAGGTAGCATTGTCTGCTCTGAAGACCTTGTTTTCACTCTAGATTTCTCCATCACCAATTCAAATGGCTGATGCACAGGAAGAGCAGTTGAATATACAAACATTGTCGACAAAAGCAATGAGAAATACAAAAAAAGGACGGCATGATATAATTCACATATATGACTCTTGCCTAAACAGCATGGCATTGTATAATTCACATACATAATGCCTTGCAACCAGATAACATTGCATAATTCACATATATAATGTCTTGCAACAAGATGGCATTGCATAATTCACATATATGGTAATTAGAGACTAAACAGGTGGCATTCACACAAAGCATGTCTATACTAAGCAAATGACATAGCAATGCAAGATACCATACGCACGGTATGAGTAACATAACCCTGCCAACTTAGGGCTTGCACCTCGGGGGGGGGGGGGGATATGACTGGTCATCTGTCTCTGAATCCTCCTCTGAGGAGCTATCGGTAACCAGCAAGACATGCGCTTTGTCAGATAGCATTGTCTTCTTTGAAGACCTTGTTTCCAGTCCAGAATTTTCCATGACCATGCCTAATGGCTGATGCACAGGAAGAGTAATTGAATGTACTAAAATTGTTGACAAATTTAACACATAATAAAAAAACGATGGCATGATATAATTCACATATAAGATGACTGGCTAACCAGGGTGGCATTGCAAAATTCACATATATGATGCCTGGCTAGACAAGATGGCATTGTATGGTTCACATATACGATAAAGAAACTAAAGAGATGGCATTGACACAAAGCATGTCTAAACTAAGTAGATGACATCTTTAATGTATACAGTAAGCAATGCAAGGCACCATATGCATGATATTACCAACATCAGCATGCCAAGTTAGAGCGAAGACCTCATGGGGTAAATAGGAGTGGTCTTCTCCTTCTGAATCCCCCTCAGAACAGTTATCTTCCTCTTGATTACGATCCAAAATGGGTGGACGGGGGGCTGCCTTTGCGGCCACCATGGAACGACGTCTGCATGAAATTTAATTGCCATGCAAGGCTCGTCTATTTTGCTCTACATGATCAGTTCCATTGTGTACAATAACTGGCATGCATAGGAATAAAACATAGTGAGATTATGTAAGGAGTGCATGCACAAATCCAGAGTGATGGTAGCAAACTGTGGGTAGACCCAAAACCAATGATAGCAGGCAGATAATAGCTTTAGTTAAAAAATACAGATAATGGCTCCTTTAATGTTTATTTGCACCCAACATGAAACTCATAGTAGACACCGGAGATTAACCAGATAGTAGACAGATAGTACTGATTGCTGCCCCAATATGTACCCCACAACCATTTAAAAACTCAAGTTTCAGCATTAGTTTGGACCCGACTCGGAGTCTAATAGGTGAACACGACGATAATGTAGCATGTCATCATATTAAGCGACGCATAACGTAAGCAAACACGAAAGAGTGCGACCTCTCTTGCGGACCCGTGTAGTCCTCAAGGTCATCTGCGCAGTTGATGACGGTAATGCAGTTGTCGTGGCTGCCGGCGGCAGGGAAGAAGATTTGAGGTGGCGAAAGATAGTCTGGAGAGCGGATCCCTGCTGTGGTGAACCCTTCCATCGTTGGAGCAGCTGAGCTGGGGTGGAACACAGCGCCGCAGGAGCAGGACAAACCACACAAGGTTTTCTTTGACACATATCTGTAATAGAAGTAATTGAGTAAGGGCTTGTTTGAGTTTGAGGATTCTAACAATGCAGGGATAGGAAATAGACAGGAATAGGATATGAATGCACGTGCAAAACAGAGAATTTAAAAACACAGGATTTCTGCCAATCTGGGTGTTTGATTCACAACAATAGGAAGATCATAGGATGCAAAAAAGCATGGTGAGATTAAGTCAAACCACAAGAAAATGTACGGTTATAATGCTATTATGCTACTATCTCTTAGTCTTGTGCTTGGTGAATAGGAATATGAAAAGGAGGAGAAGTGGAAATTAGAATTCCTACGTTTTTTTCAAGGAGACACTAAAGGAACAAATCCTACAGTCTTCCTTTGCTTGATTCCTTTGCACCAAATTCATGAAAAGTAGTACCATAGGAAACTTTCCAATTCCTAAGTTTTTCATTCACTTTTCCTTCCAAGCACTGGCGATTCTAGTTGGCAGGCTTGAGCAAGGAAAATCCTACACTAATTTTTTTGTGTGCTACTTCTATTACTTTGGACCCAGGCCACTGCCATACTAGCTCAACTCCCAGGCCCATCGACAAATGCACAGCTCAAACGCGCAGAGATAAATAATGATGGCGTTCAAGAGAGTCCATCACGGATAGCTAAGTTGCCTGGTACCTCACTGCTTGTCATATAGTAGGATAAATTAATCGTATTTCCCGTTACTATGAGTGCTCAGTGGACAATATATATAACATGTAGAGTAAAAAAGAAATGCAACAAGTGTACAACCTCTTTGGCGAAGCCATGTCGATCTCAGCGTGATTGGGTTGGCCGGTGAGGATGCTCCGGCTAACTTTGCTGTCGGAGGAGGGGAAGAATATCTTAGGCGTCTGGAGGAGGGGAAGAAGATCAAAGGGGGCCCAGCACGGCCCATCTTCACCAACACAAGCTCAGGACCCTCGTGAGGGGCCAAGCCTCGCCGGGCGGACGACAAGGAGCTTCCTCAGGCACGGCCCCATCAGGCTGGCTCACGAGGAGGTGGAGAGTTCAAGGAGGGGTACCTCGCAAGGTGCCCATGACGCAAGCCATGATGACCGACGGCGCCAGCGGGGCGCCAGCCCGCGCAGTGTCATTCTTTCCTCTTTGGTGCAAGGGGAGCAAGCGCAGGCGAGAGCGTCAAGCAAAGGCATCCATTTCGGTGCAACAAGACCAAGACCAGTCCAACGGCAGGATGGAGGTCACCGTGGAGCCCAAACCGGCGTCATCACCAGCGCCTTTGACAGGCGAGGACCAACTTTAGTTAGGATAAGTGTACCAGATGTTCCCCTTCAAAATGGCCAATTGTTGGCGCCCTTCCCGCTCAATATTTGGGAGGAGGCCCAGGGCCTTTGCCTATAAATAGGACTAGCCACCATCGTGTCTAGGCATCGAGAATCAACCCCTCCAAAGGGACAACACCACCGCAAGAACAGGCGCTCGCGAGGCTGTTCTTCCTTGTATTGTTCATCATCAGCCCAAGAGGCAATCCACCACACCACACACTGGAGTAGGGTATTACACCACAATGGTGGCCTGAACCAGTATAAACCCTGTGTCTCTTGTGTTGTTCTTCTCGCAGTTTAGACTCTAGCGATTCGGTGAGGAACAGGTAGGTAGAAGTCGAAACCTCCGCGCGCACCCCAGTGTTCGAACCTCAAGGGTCTGTTGGAACCCTAAATCCGACATTTGGCGCGCCAGGTAGGGGTGCGCCGGAATTCGTCTTCCGTCGCCCTGCTCTTTTCCGACCGTCGCGTCCATGGCTGATGCTCGTCGGGCTGCTCGCGCCGCTCGAGTCGCCCGGACCGCTCCCGTCGGCGCGCGCCCTCGTCGTTCCCCGTCGCCCGCCGTTAACACCGCCACCGGCCCGGCGGGGAACGAGCAATGAGTATCGCCCCTGCATCCCTCTGTGGCCTCCTGGGAAAAGCCGCACGACCTCTTCCTCGCCCACCACGCCGCGCCGGCCTCCCTGGTCATCGCGGCTCTCCTGGGCGGCTCGCAGGCGCCGCCCTCCAGTCACCATGTCAAGCCGTTCATCCGTCGGGTCGGCGCCGACTCCGTGCGGCAGGGGGCTTCCCGGGACCGGTCGGAGCCGCAGGCCAGGCTAGCCTTCAGTTCGGAAGACCACCCCTCCAACTCGGCCTGCTTGAGTGCGCTCCCGATGTTGTGCACCCCCACCATCTGCCAGGTGGCTGTCACCAGGACCCTCATCGACGGTGACACGGGCCTCAACGTGCTTTCAGTCGAAACTTTCAACCTCCTCCACATACCCCAGGGGCGGCTGCGGCCGAGCCAGCCCTTCATGGGCATCGGGGGCGGGTCTTCCAACTCCTTGGGATAGATCCGGCTCCTAGTGACCTTCGGCACCTACGACAATTTCTGCACGAAGCTGGTCGATTTCGACATCGCCCTCATCGGCCTCCCCTACAATGCCATCCTCGGCTACCCAGCACTGGCCCAATTCATGGCCGCGACTCACCGATCATACAACCTCATGAAGATGCCCGGGAGTAGCGGAGTCCTCACCGTGCCTGGGGACACCGGGGACGCGCTGAGAGCGCTCAAGCTCGCCTTCAAGACGGTGGCGGCAGCACAGCCCGCCAACGCGGGGGCCCCCGAGCCCAAGGGGGCTGCACCAGCCAAGAAGAAACATTTTTCACCCAATAGAAGGCGGAGACCAAGCAGATACCTGTCGACGAGGACGGGTCCACCAGCGCCACTTTCACCATAGGTGCCCACCTCGGGCCCGAGCAGGAGGAAGCCCTGGTCAAGTTCCTGCGTGCGAACAAGAAGGTGTTCGCTTGGGAGCCCGATCAGCTGGCAGGGATCCCATGGGGGGTGATAGAGCACCACCTCAACGTGTGCCCCCACGTGCGCCCCGTGAAGCAGAAAGCGAGGCGGCAGTCCACTGAAAAGCAGGCCTTCATTGTCCAGGAGACCCACAAGCTAGAAGCCACGGGGATCACTCGCGAGGTTCGATATCCAGATTGGTTGGCCAACCCTGTGGTAGTACCAAAGAAGGGAGGGAACGAACGCATGTGTGTCGACTTCACCAACCTCAACAAAGCATGCCCGCAAGATCCTTTCCCGCTCCCACGCATCGATCGAATCGTCAATTCCACCGCTGAGTGTGACCTATTATGGTTCTTGGACGCCTTCTCCGGGTATCATCAGATCAAGATGGCGGTGGAAGACGTGGAGAAGACGGCCTTCCTGACCCCGTGTGGGGTGTACTATTATACATGCATGCCCTTCGGACTGCGCAACGCGGGGGCAACCTTTTAGCGGCTCATGCACATCACCTTGGGCCCGCAACTCAGGAAGAACATGGAAGCTTACATTGACGACATTGTAGTAAAGTCTCGCGAGGCCAAGACCTTGATACAGGACCTGGAGGAAACCTTTGCAAACCTCAACACAGTAAGCCTGAGGCTCAATTCGGAGAAGTGTGTGTTTGGAGTCCCCTCGGGCAAGCTCTTGGGTTTCCTCGTGTCCCACCGAGGCATCGAGGCCAACCCAGAAAAGGTCAAGGCGGTCGAGGACATGAGCCCGCCAAGGACCCTCAGAGAGATGCAGAAGCTCACTGGGCGCGTGACTGCACTGGGGCGCTTCATCTCCAGGTTAGGGGAGCGAGCGCTGCCTTTCTTCCAGTTGATGAAGAAAAAGGGGCCCTTTGAATGGACTGAAGAGGCCGACAAGGCATTCCAAGATCTCAAGAGATACCTGACCAGCCCACCGGTGATGGTGGCCCCACCCCCACAAGAGCCCTTGGTACTCTACCTCACCGCCACTCCCTACTCTGCCAGCGCGGCCCTGGTGCCAGTTAGGGAGGATTGCTGGACCAAGGTGCAGTAGCTTCCCACGCCAAGGCAAAGCAGGACCAAAAAGGACTCACAGAGATCACTACCACGACTGAGGAAGATCAGCCGCCGCAGGGGAACGCACCGGGAGCAGGAGAGGCCCTTCCCCTAGGCAACCAGCTTCTGGAGGCTCCACCACCTCAGGAGGCACCACGGCTTCCGGAGGACGCCACCAGCACCGACGCTCCAAGCCTCGTCGAGCACCCAGTGTACTTCGTCAGCACGGTGTTGCGGGATGCAAGGGCGCGGTACCCCATGCCTCAGAAACTTCTCCTCGCGCTACTGGTGGCCTCGCGCAAGCTGCAACACTACTTTTAGGGTCACCCTATCAAGGTTGTCTTAGAGTACCCCTTGGAAAGAGTGCTTTGGAGCCCTAACTCAGCCGGAAGGGTCGCCGAGTGGAACATTGAGCTGCAAGCATTTCAGCTCGAATTCAGCACGACCCGAGTCATCAAGGGAGCCGCACTAGCGGATTTCATGGCCGAATGGACGGAGGCACCGGACCTCAAGGCCGGCGAGGATCGATCCCTCTCCCGAGGAAGCGACGCACCAGAAGGCTGGGTCATGTACTTCGACGGAGCGTTCCCCAGGCAAGGCGCAGGGGCTGGGGCGGTGCTCATATCTCCCACTCAGGACAAGCTCCATTACGCCGTGCAACTCTGTTTCCAGCAAGGCGAAATGGTCTCCAACAACATAGCAGAGTATGAAGGCCTGATAGCAGGCTTGAAGGCCACGGCTGCCCTAGGGGTAAAGCGCCTAACCATCAAGGGCGACTCACAGCTCCTCGTCAACTTCCCCAACAAGGTATACGAGCCAAGAGACAAACACATGGAGGCCCACATTGTGGAGGTCCGCAGGATGGAAAAGCAGTTCTGGGGGTTGGAGTTGTAGCATGTGCCCCGTGGCACTAATTAGGAGGCCAATGACATCACCAAACGAGCATCTAGGCGGCTACCTCAGGAGCCTGGCATCTTCGAGGAGCGGCTCTTCAAGCCCTCGGCCATGCCGTCGCTATCAAACACGGCGCAGCCTCATGAAGAGCTCCCCCATCCACCTACCTCGGGAGCCCCGGCCTGTGGCCCAGCCTCAGGAGCGCGCCTGCTCCTGACAATGGAGCATCAGGAGGGGCGTTGGATCACAAAGCTCCGGAGTTACTTAACGCAAGGGACCCTGCCGAAGGAGGAAGAGGAAGCGGAGCGTGTGGCGCGGCAAGCCACATCATACTCCATCAGGGATGGGGAACTCTACCAAAAGCGACCAAATGATGTATCCCTACGCTGCATCTCCAGGGAGCAAGGGAAAGAGCTGCTGACGGACATACACGGTGGAGACTGTGGGCACCAATCGTCATCACGAACCCTCGTGGGCAACGCATTCCGAAGCGGTTTCTATTGTCCTACTGCGCTCAATGACACCGTCGAACTGGTAAAGGCTTGCGAAGCCTATCAATTCCATGCGAAGCAGATCCATCAGCCGGCGGGAGGTCTGCAGACCATACCCCTCACATGGCCATTCGCGGTCTGGGGGCGTGATATCCTGGGCCCGTTTCCCCGGGCGCCAGGGGGCTATCGCTACCTCTACGTCGCCGTGGACAAATTCACCAAGTGGGCCGAAGTGGAAGACGTCCGCACCATCCACGCGGGTTCAGCGGTCAAGTTCATCAAGGGCATCGTGAGCCGGTTCGGGGTGCCGAACCACATCATCACCGACAACGGTTAACAGTTCACCAGTAACCTCTTCAAAACATACTGTGCTAACCTTGGAACGCAGATATGCTACGCTTCAGTGGCGCACCCCCAAAGCAACGGCCAGTCCGAGTGGGCCAACGCGGAGGTCCTGAGGGGCCTCAAGACCAGAACATTCAAGAAGAAGCAGGAAGCTTGCGGCAGAGGCTGGTACGACGAGCTTCAGTCCGTGTTGTGGTCCATCCGCACGATCGCAACCAAGCCGACTGGAGAGACCCCTTTGTTGTTGGTCTATGGAGCTGAAGCAGTCCTCCCTCACGAGGTCAGACGTTGGTCCGCATGGGTCCTGGCGTTCGATGAAGCGCAGCAGGACGCCATGCAGGAGATGGATCTCGTGCTGGGGGAGGAGCGTTGCTGAGAAGCCGCGCTGCGAGCGGTGAGATATCAACAAGCACTGCGACGATACCACTGCCGCAACATCTGCCCCAGGACTCTTGAGGTAGGGGACCTCGTGCTCAGGCGGGTTTTCTCCAGGGAGGGACTGCATAAGCTCTCTCCCATGTGGGAGGGCCCGTTCAAGGTTGTTCATGTTTCCAGGCCCGGCTCCGCGCGCTTGGAGACTCAGGAGGGGGTGCTAGTCCAGAATGCGTGGAACATCCAGCACCTCTGGAGGTTTTACCCTTGAAAAGGACCGGAGCCTATGAAGAAGGCGAATGCCTGTGAAGATCATCTTTTTGGGGAAGGCCCAGAGCCTGCGAAGAAGGCGAATGCCTGTGAAGATCATCTTTTTGGGGAAGGCCCAGAGCCTGTGAAGAAGGTGAATGCCTGTGAAGATCATCTTTTTGGAAAAGGCCCAGAGCCTGTGAAGAGGGTGAATGCCTGTGAAGCTATTGCGTTTTGGAAAAGGCCCAGAGCCTGTGAAGAGGGCAAATGCCTGTGAAGCTGTAGCGTTTTGGAAAAGGCCTAGAGCCTGTGAAGAGGGCGAATGCCTGTGAAAATGTTGCGTTCTTGGAAAGGCCCGGAGCCTGTGAAGAGGGCCAATGCCTATGAAGCTTGCTTCCCCGAAGAAAGGCCCAGAGCCTGTGAAGAAGGCCAACACCTGTGAAGCTCGCCGCCCGTGACACTCTCACGTAATAATGAGTTGGGGCTGTACACGCCCCGGAGTCTCACGAGCACCGACCTTAGGCCCTGGGGCTCCCCCCCCCCACGCCCAGTGGCAGCACTTAGCTCCGCGCTGGTGAGAAGACGTCGAAGACTAGACTAGATGCTGGACGCGGCTTTTTCATTTGCTTTCTGCAGTTGGCTAGTTCATTCTCATTTGAAGTTTTATTGAAATTGTCGCTGTCTTCTGACTTATGGCTCTTCGACTTTTCGCCCTCCGGCCTCGATTTCTCTTGTGCAAGGTCTCGCGAGGGGACGGCCCTGGCACCCTCGCGCGCGTTTCGATCCTTTCGGTCAAGACCTCGCGACCCGGGTCCACTACAGGAGCATCCCTCTAGTCCGTGCCTCACGGGCACCGCGACACGAATACAGGACCTGGGTCGGTCGCCCCATGGCCAAGGCTGGGGATTACCTACGCGCGGGCGTTCGGCAGGAAGGAAAAATACCAAAATAACGGAAACACTACAACGGTTGACAACAATAACACAAACACGCCCCCACGGGGCCCCCACATAGCTATCTTTTTGGGCAGGAAAAAGGGGGAGGGAGGAACAAATCAGGCGAAGCTCGCCAGGCGCCGGCCCTCGGGGAGGACCCGAGCTGCAGCTCAAGCGGACTCCCTCTCGTGTTTCACCAGGGTGCGATGGTGGGCAGACCCGCTACCACCCTCCAAGCAGGCACGATGGCGTGGAGGCCGACCGCGGCCGCTGCTAGAAGAGTCGCTGCCCGAAGAGGAACTAGTGAAGCTTGAGGAATCCTGGGCACCACCAGCCACGCGCGCGCTTCCCTCTTCATCCTCGCCGGGGCTGGGTCCCCAGTCGTGGCCTTTGTCTTCAGGGCAGCACCCTGCGCGGCGGCCATCTTCCCCAAACACCCTCATGTAGAGGGTGGCGTCGCCGTCGAACTTGAAGTCCAGGGTGCACCGGCGGCTCAGGCCACGCGCACGGGCAAACGTCTGCCAGCCGCGGGTCATGGCCAGGCTCCCGGCCGCGAAGACCTCCAGCAAAGCCCATGAGGCCCGGCTGCAGTAGCCGTCTGCCTGGAGCCAGAGGCCGCCCGGGGCGCCAGCCGGGAGCTCACCTCGGAAGAAGCAAGGGAGCTGAAGCCGGGCGCTGGCCAGCTCCGCTACCCACACAACAAACTCCGGCAGCACCTCCGCAGCGCGAGAGCGCGGTTTCGGGGGTCGCACGGCCGAAACACACCCCCCGGCCGCGGCCGGCCTCCCGTCGCCCCGCGGGAAGTCACCTCCGCGGCCACGGGGAACCGCGATGGAGGCCACAGGGTGCTTGCGAGGGCGGCCGCGACCGTGCTTGGGCGGGGGAGAGGCAGGCTCGACCTAGCGAGCCTTTCCTTTCTCTGCGGCCGAGAACCTCCTTGACGGGGCCATGAGGAAGAAGGAGAAGCAAGAGGGGATGAACTGGAGGGGCACGCGGCGTGCCGTACTTAAAGCCAGAGGAGGCCAACCGTCGGCCTCCACGACCGCAGGTAATCATGACTCGTTTCACATGCAGGGACTTGTCGAATCCGTGCAGTTGCCGAGGCGTCGTGGGGAAGTGGAGACGCCCACGTCCAATCAACCGCCACGTGGAGCCCAAGCCCGTAGGCTGTTAGGGCCCGCGACGCTTCGCACTTCCCCTTTTGCCTCTCTGCTCGGCCAAGCCCGGGCGCGCCTTGGGCCCGGGGGCTATTATCGGCGTTCTGGGAACGGGGGTCCCTAGACTTGCCTGCCTGCGGCCTGCAGCGTGGCTCAAAGGGGGCCCAGCGCGGCCCATCTTCACCAACACAAGCTCAGGACCCACGCGAGGGGCCAAGCCTCGCGGGGCGGATGACAAGGATCTTCCTCAGGAACGGCCCCATCAGGCTGGCTCACGAGGAGGTGGAGAGGTCAAGGCGGGGTACCTCGCGAGGTGCCCATGACGCAAGCCATGATGACCGAGGGCGCCAGCCGGGCGCCAGCCCGCGCAGTGTCCTTCTTTCCTCTTTGGTGCAAGGGGAGCAAGTGCAGGCGAGAGTGTCAAGCAAAGGCATCCATTTCGGTGCAACAAGACCAAGACCAGTCCAACGGCTGGATGGAGGTCACCGTGGAGCCCAAACCGGCGTCATCACCAGCGCCTTTGACTGGCAAGGACCAACTTTAGTCAGGATAAGTGTACCAGATGTTCCCCTTGAAAATGGCCAATTGTTGGCGCCCTTCCCGCTCAATATTTGGGAGGAGGCCCAGGGGCTTTGCCTATAAATAGGACTAGCCACCATCGTGTCTAGGCATCGAGAATCAACCCCTCCAAAGGGATAACACCACCGCAAGAACATACCCTCGCGAGGCTGTTCTTCCTTGTATTGTTCATCATCAGCCCAAGAGGCAATCCACCACACCACACAATGGATTAGGGTATTACACCACAATGGTGGCCTGAACCAGTATAAACCCTGTGTCTCTTGTGTTGTTCTTCTCGCAGTTTAGACTCTAGCGATTCAGTGAGGAACAGGTAGATAGAAGTCGAAACCTCCGCGTGCACCCCAGTGTTCGAACCTCAAGGGTCTGCCGGAACCCTAAATCCGACACTTAAGGCACCGAAGCATAGTCCTGTAGGGGTGGTCGCGTGTGTCGGACGGACGCGTAGCACCCAGCCACCCCCCCAAAAGGACGACGACAATATAAGTTCACGCTTCCATGTTTCGGATTGAAATATCTGGCGGCCCCAATTCCAGCCCTACAAAATCTCTCTTCTCCACCGTCCCCTTCCGTGCCCAGATTGCTCAAATCCCTAATTCGCCGCCATCCCTCGAATCGCCCCTCGTCTCGTCTCTTTCCCCACCGTTCCCCACCTCTGTGTCGGACGACGACGACGAAGACGACAGTCGTGCTTCACCACCGCACTGGAGCTACCTCATCTACGCCCTCGTCCACCGCACCGGGTGGTCCACCGACAACGTCGGCCGCTGCAACTGACGTGCCTCACAGACACCGAGTTCCACCGCATCAGGTGCGCTTCACCGATGCTGTCTCACAGCTCACCGGGGCTACTTCACCGAGCACATCTTCGCACCTCCGCCCGCCGAGGCCGTTGGGGCTTCACCAACGGTCTCGTCCACCGCATCATAGCGCTCTGCTGCCACTCAAGATCTGCATCCGTGAGCGGCCAGCCAACGTTGACGCATCACCCTCAACTGCTCTGAAGTGACCCGCACTCTAGCTAGGCGAGCATGCCCAAACGTCGGCCCGAACTAGGTATCCACACATCACTCCCTTGTGCACTGTTCCGACAATGTTTGGATATCCTTTCACTGCTCTCTTAGCTTACATGCCTATGCAACTCTGACTTTAACTCTTATTTCTTCTGGAGATATCATCTGAAACAAGCAAATCCATTTTTTAGCGAAGCATGAGGGGCGCTATGGGATTTGGTATACATCCTGCACACCCGTATAACCTTGTAAGTATCTGTCCTCCGGTACAACATCAAGGTCGACTCCTCTTATTTGATCAACCATTCGCCGTGTCAAAGATGCAGAGGGGGATGCAAGGAGCACAAGGCCTGCACATCCGAGCGAGTGGTAACATGGACTTGTACATGGAACATCCCAAGTGCAAGCAGAGCTGCAGTGAGCATGTACAATGAGCGAGCGTAAGTCCATGCATTTCATTTAGTTCGTACTGGCATTCGTGTATGATTTGTGTGCAGTGGATGATCCACGAATTCAAGTTACCAGGGGTGAACATTTAACTTAAAAAATATGAAGGCACTTGCACTCCGGAAATCAACATAACTTGAGAAATGTGAAGCTACATGCACTTTGAAACTCAACTAATGATCCAAAGTTGTTCAGATTATAAACACTAAATGATGCAAGCACCAAAAAACACAAAATGCAACATGGTGTACAAGGACTACAAACATGGTCTGTACCTGCTTGAATTATTCGTTCTCTGGCTAAAAATATCGAAGTGTAATTGCACGTATAACCAGTGCGCAAACTGCATATCAATATATCTATCCTGCACAAGTATGCCAATAGTTTCAAACAACAGATTAGAAAAGTATTTATGCTATGTTGTCATGATACGAGGACTTTCTGGTAGATGGCCTCGACGTTTCCTCAAGCTATGAAAATGCACTATAATTTGCTTGTCATCAATGCCTGCAAATATCTTTCTCTCTCAACATAGTAGATCATCATTAGACACTAAATCCTTCAATGAGCTTGCAAAATGCTTGCATTAGATCCCTCATTAGACACTATATGTTCATCACCAGGAGCATGTAAAATGTTTGCATCAAATCCTTCATTAGCAGTCTGTTCATTAGACACTTCAGGCTCAAGAACAACATGAGCTTGTATGTTTGCACCAGAAACTTGATTAGATACATCAGATTCACTCAGTTCAGTATTGATTGGGGGAGTTATAAAATAAGTAGAAATTGGTTTCATTTTCTCATAGATTCCCTACAAACAAGCAGTTTTATAACACCGTCGGGTTTAACTATTGGCCAGAAATTGAAGAGTTGAATTAGATATAATCAGGGATGTGATGTACCTTCTCGTTGCACATGCTACTCTTGCAAGCTGTGACTGTCCGTTTGCGCAAGCTCGATGCCATGCCCGTGCTGCCGCCGCTGCCTCCCACGCAAGCTACACCCAGGGTTGGATCTTCATCTTCTTGTCCTTCCGTTCACTTGAAGCCCGGCGACCTCCCTCCAACGAGGGCGCGAGGAAGTGTTGTGTCGGTCTATCTAGCGGCGGCTAGGTTAGGAGCGAACCAGACTGGAGGTTGGAGCGAATGAATTGGGATTTTTCCTTCTGTCGATCGATATGGGAGGCGCTCGTTTGGGCTGCGAGCCTGCTATAGGGCCTGCCTTGCACTTATGTTATTGGCCCATCCAAATTGAAACATTTTTCTTAATTTTTTACATTGCCTGCTCGTGCGTTGGGACGAACAAAACTAGCATGGGCCAACCTGGACGACTCAAACTAGGTGCACACTCTCCAGCCACCTGAGGCGGCCACCCATACTAGCCCCTATGGTGGTGTCGCCCCTTTTTGCATGTATGATTGGATAGTGAAAAATATTCTAGTGGCGCTTTTGATTTACCCACACAATGGTTGAATTGCTTGTTTCTATGAACTGAGTTCGCCAATAATGTGAAGGATGCCAGTCTTTCCATCCTATTGTAGATTGCTTAGATCTCGATATGCCAAAATTAATCGCATGAAATATACAGTAAAAGCCAGTGTGATGTGTTTGGCTACAACTAGTCTGACTACACGTCCTCATATAACATATCAAGGACGCACCATCTTACCAGATTAACCATTCGACTTACCCATGCAGTGTGGGAAGAAAGAAGTATTGGGACTGCGTATCCAAGCAATTGATGCCATGGACTCCTTCATACAACCTTGTAAGCGAAAAAGAAGTTGCAGTGTGCCTGTACAAAGAACTAGCGTAAGTTCAGTTACCTGCTTCTCGGATTTTAGTTAGCCACTTATTGCAAAATTGTTCAATTATGTTGCTTGGCTTAATTTATTTTGCTACTGATTACATAATGGCACAGCCTGTTAATCATATTGTAGACTGCGCCTATCTATGTGTTTGGTACTTGCTGTTAAGAATTACCTGTTTGCCTTAACTTAAATATCTACTTGTTTGTTTAACTGCTTTGCTCCTGCAACAGCGGGTTACAATGATGTTCATAACTACTTTTCAGCATCCAATTGAAACTCTTTAATTCCTTATTTGTTTAACTGGTTAGCTGTTATAACTCCCAGTTGAGATGTTTTGCTAACTTCAACTTTTCTGAATCCAATCGGAACTTTAATGGCAAAACAGGTTAGCCCAAGATCAAAGAGCGAGGTCCGCATGGACGTTGCATCATCCCACAGCAGTGACACCGGCCCAATCGTGCATTATGAATTGCCAACTGCTGATGCTCTAGAGGCTAAACTAGTGGTAGAAAGAGATTCTGCTTCTGCACTTAGAGATGAAGTTGACATGTTGAGGAAGCAAACAACACAATCACAAGCAGTACTCAAGACAACCATTAAATATTTGGTGGATTTCAAAACGAAGCAAGCTGAGACTGACCAGATTGTTAAGGTCCTGAAGGAAAAAAGGAACTTAAATTCCTACTTGGTAAATCATAGGTGAAATGTTCTTTCCATAGTTGAATAACCTTTGTGTTGTCTATTCATGTAAGCAATCAAACCATTTGTTTTAGATATCATGTAATATATATTTTTTGGCTTGTAATTTTATTTGATCACAAGTCTGTATTAATTGATAAGACTCGGAGACATTTCATTTGGATTGCTGTGCTAGACCTACTAATAAGCCAATCGGGCTGAATGTGTATTCAACAATAGTAGTAGTATAGATGGACCATAAGTGGCACGCATCGGAAAGGGCCAAGATGCTGGCTAAAAAAAGGATGCTATTGTAGCCACACAAAAAAGTACAGTGGCCTGGCTTATGTATGTTAGTTGATATTATTGATCCATATACTCTATAATTGTTTATATGTCTATTAGTTTTGTACATTCTTGGTTGATTGACTCTGTATTGGAATCCTTATACATCGCTTGTGTACATATCTAAATGGGAGTACACATTATGCTGCGTGTGACATTTGAGTTGGACATGAAGTGTTCCAAATATTTAAATTCACCTTAAACTGGATTCTAGTTTCTGAATTTGAGTATCGACATTTGTAAACCATATTCATATATGACTGTGGAATACATCTTTGTCGTCCTTTTGAAGATATATAAAAACACATAGAATGATTTATAAAGATTCATATAGGAATACAAAATGGATTCGAATTTAGTTGCCAGGGTAAACGTGGATGCTTATTGTCCCAACATTCGAAAGAAGCAGCAAAATGTCCACTCCCACGTCGGCTGCCTGAAGCCAAGTGTTTGGGAGATGGAAATTACTGTCTACCCATTACACGGACAATCCATCGGCCCGATTTCCACTGCTCTAAATAGGGGTAGGTTAGTAACTTCAATTAGACGTGACACGACCGCCTCTGGGCCCATTCCGACACGGTGGGCATCAAACATGGGCGGCAAAACACATTTGATTCAAGCTCGTCCGAAAGACCTCTGTTTCTCCCTCCATTCCCCATTCATACACGGTGGGCGGCAAAACAAACTCGACTCGGCCAAAATCGATGTAGGCAAATATTTTCAATAAGGGCAGGTTTGTAACTTCACTCAGACGTGACACAACCGCCCTACTTGTCAGCCCTGTTCATACACCATGGGGGCCAACCATGGGCGCCAACCACCCTCTCCTCGCCCGAAATCTCTCTGGGAAAATATTGGCGAGATGCGAGATTACCGTCCTATCCCCAACCAACGAGACGTCCAAATTTTAAACAGGGGCTATGTTCGTAACTTTCCCATATTTCAGACAGGCGCATCCCAAAAACATGGTTCCCCGTACCTCTCCCTCCATTTTCCCATTCATACACCATCCACGCTAAAACACCCCATCCCCACACCATCCTCCGTCCGCCACCCCATATATCGCCGCCGTCCTCCACCACATCCATCGCCACCGTCCTCCACCATGCCGGAGCGCCTACCAAGACCGCGTCGTCCACTGCTAGAGATGGACGTTTCTCATCCACGGTGACGGACCAATAGCCTTGCATCGCATCCTCGCGCTTCATCGGCGCCGTCGTCCTCTTTGCCGGGGCCGCTCACACGACCTTCTCTTCCACCGCAACGGGACTTATCCCCCGATGCACCCGTCTACCATCGCAGATATGCTTCAACGCCACCGATAGCCATCGCACCCCCGATGCCTACACGGCGCCGCAAGAGAGGTGGTACTTCATATCTCCTCAACTTTTTGATCTCAACCAGAAAATAGATCTTAACTTGGTTACTCTACTTTCTTTTCAGCTCTTAGAATTTAGTTCTTAGTTCGAAGCAAACAATGGATGCTAAATATCATTTTCCCCGGTTTGCAGCTTCAAATCTGCCATGGCACATCCATAATACGGTTTAATTGATCATGCTTAGGGTTTAATTGATCATGGTGGTTCCGTGATGGTTTCTTTAATAGAAATCGGAGGGGAAACCCTCTTTTGCTAAAAAAAATATGCTTAGAGTTTCCCCCTTTTATGATCACTATACGATCAGAATACGTGCTTTGTGTCATAATAACACTGCTCCACCCATCAAGCTAAACAAGCTTAGATGTTCAAATACGAATCCGATATCATTAAAACAGAGTTGTTTAATTGGTCAGCTAAATGTTCCTAAATTAGTTTCGAAAGTGCATGTTCGCCGCTCGGGTGTGTATCTCTACAGGGTGCCCATGGTGGGCCGGCCCACCCTGGGATTTTGGGTCGTCCCAGGCCCCGATTCCCCTCTGTTCTGCTGCGCGCTTCCGATCTCTACTCGGCCCCAGCCGCCTGCCTCGCCGGCGACTTGCCGTCCCCGGACGGCATGAATCTAGGAGGAGACGCCGGACTAACAGGAGGCCAGGAGCCGCTGGCCCAACAGCATCACCGCTGCCCGGGCGCGCCACTGTGCCTACCTTCCCATTCCGTTCAGGGCTCAGTCGTGCAGCACCCACCAAGCCAACCCGAGTTATCCTGAGATACGTCCTCAACACTCAGCAACCACTATCACCCATTTTCTAATTGATTCATTACTCATTAGGCAGGACTATCATTAGGGTTTGTTGTGTGCTCAGTGCTACCTACACTTAATGGTTCAGATGTATTTCGGTAATCTTTAGTACCCCTAAAGTTCACAGGGTTTTCAAAATTCCAGCCATCGGAACAGAAACTAGTCATTTTGGATTGTTGGTCGTAGTGACATTGACCCAGATTACTACTGCAAGCCAGGTTTGTTGACAATTTTACTTGTCTTTCTTACTCATTCGATATAATATCCAATTATTCACGTCGATTAGTTGCAAACAATAAGTGCTAGACAAACTTCTTCATTCAGATTTTGGACGGTCTCTTACTGCAGTTACAATTCTGCATACTTGTCCTAATAAGCTCACAAGTAAATGATTGATTCACTACATCTATACTTGCCTTGTCATATTTGTTGTCAATATTCTTTTAGGGTGGACCACTCTGTTTCTAAATACTGGAACCGTAGACATGAGTGAATAGTATTTCTCTATGTGATCTCTTCCATCATGTGTGGGTAACGAACACTGCATTGTATAGAAAGAAAGTGTCATTTCCAGCTTTTACATAGGATTCGATCTTTTACATGGAATACAATCTGCCTACTTGCTTTGTGTCGCACTACCAACACTCCACCCTTGAAGCTAAACATTACGCCACTCATAATTGCTTAGTTTATTTGTTCAAATACGAATTTCATATGATTCTAATGTTCCTACTTCAGTTTTGAAATGTGTGCCTGCCTGTTATAGAGACATAAGGGGTTTGTATTTCTGTGTGTGGTCTGGTCAGCACGGTTGGGGAGGTGAACTTTGCATATGCAGGGGTTTATAGGGAGACACTCTCCGAGTTGAATCCGCAATGCATTCCATAGATAATCTGACTACTTTTTATGTTTTCATGAATCTCAGATTCTGAACAACATCATAATGATTATGAGTTTGCGCGCATGAAAAGAATAAAGCAGAACAATGCCATGGCTGTCAAACTTGGCATTAAGGGACTGAAATCAAGTCTGGATGCAATGTAATGCAAATGCTCTCCACCTACAGATTCATGCTCAGAATATGATCCTAACAATGATTCTGAGCTAGAGGGAGACCTAAGTCAATGTAGCTCCCTAGTGGAGGAGTCAGAGGAAGATGCCCTATCTTATTCACCCATCAAGGTACTTGCTCTAACTTTCCAAGGTTACATTGCTCGCACATATCTTGCAACTGATGCTTTGCATTGCTTCTACTTTGTTGAACTGCCATTAGCTTAGTTTACACATCGTGTATGTGAATACGCCCTGCCTATCCATTTCAGTACATATTCCATCTGTCATCATACCATATTTATCCATTCAAATCAAACATTCAAAAGGAAGGGGGCGATTGCTGATTGTGGAGGAGCGCAAGCAAACTATTTGGAAAAGGTAGTGGCACCTGATAAATCAAATGGCCCATTAGGTGTAGCTGCAATATCACCTGACCCACGAAATACCCCAACTGTAGCAGACTCTAGCCCTACTACACTGGTCATTTCTGATGCCCCAACTCAGCAGACCCCAACTGCAGCAAATAGTATGATTATGCCAATTGACATAGCACCAGCTGTACAACGCAAAACCCTAAGTCCAGCCAAGAGTACAGCAAATCCAGTTGCCAAATCCCTTTTCCAACCAGAGAGAGCCCCAATTGCAGCAAATAGGACCCCTGTTCCATTTCTTCCTAGTTTAGAAGACGAAGCTTATGTTGTTGTCAGGAACATTGTGTGCATCTTTCCTTCATGGAAAGATTATACCGCAGACACAGAACAATTTCCAGTCTTCCTCCGCAACTTACGCATAAGTAATGTACTAATGTTATTCATGGTCATTACTGCATATGTTTCTGCTGACAGAAGACACAAGATTTCATTCTTTTAAATAGGCAAGGAGCAAACTGGATTGTGATGACGAGCAAGAGTTGGTTGCTCCTTTCAAGCACTCGTTGATGAAGTATCGTTACTACCTGAGGCAAGCGCACTTCGATGGCAAGCCTCTGAACGAAATTTCTGTAAAGTCTCCGGTGCTACATTTATCCGACGGTGACTGGAATAATCTTGTTACACATTGGTCTCGGCTGCAGCGTAAGGTACTGTCTATGATATCACATCACAATTTGAACTACATTTCTGCATTTGCCTTAATGTCTCACTTGTACGAAAACTGTTAGCAGAAGAACATTTGTTCTCAAGGGACCACAAAATCTCGCAACTATACTGCACACTGCATTGCTCTTGTGAGTACCTCTTGCCCTGTATGACCATACTTACTTTCATAGCTGTTTGATTATGTAGAATCACTGCACATGTTAGCCTCGTAATCGTCCATTTGGTGGACATTATAAGATCCGTATGGACTCTTACACAAATTTAGAATCAACCCAATGCTTTTGAAGAGGTTTAGCTCTGCAATCCTCTTGTAAGGACTGAACGTGGTCTATCACTGTACTTACATTAACAGCTACTCGCTCCGTCCCATAATATAAGAACGTTTTGTACAGTACACCAGTGCTCAAAACACTCTTGTATTATGGGAAGAGGGATTGGTTCATTTGGTCGCATTCTGCATCTTATCTCCCTCGCCCACCATTTACTAAAAAAGATCAGATCTATATTTAATCTTACCAACAAGTAGAATACACAGACAATGCTAGTGCAGAAGTGTAGCCCATTGGTCTTGTCAGTACATTTTGTCCTGTAATGCTTGTACTTCCAGGGATTGGTAGTTGATTATGCAGCATCAATTTGCATCTTATCTTCATTATCCTCTATCCCTTCCAGTATTATCATATCTATAATTACTCTCTACAAAATGTAGAGTACATGCAATGCTTATGAAGAAGATTCTGTGCTGAAATTCTTGAGTTATCCTTCCCTTGACATCGAGAAGGGCATTATAAAGCCGGTGTTAACTATTAATGTAAGTCAATCCTTCTAAAGCCTTTATCCTCAACTGCTGTTTAATTTGCTCATACTCCCTATCATTTACTGATGTATAGTTTGCTGTTTCTACCAAAATGTATGTTCGTAAGAATCAGAAGTTCTAAGTTTTACTTGTAAAACCAAATTACTTATTCATACCATGCACATTACTTAATACTCCCAATATGTATGCTTGGTTTTGTGGATCTATAATCCAGTGTGTGGTGAAGCAGCCCACATTTGCACCTTGTCATCTCTTGTTTTATCTTACTGATGTGGCTGATGATATGAACAACATGCCATGCACATTATCCAAAATAGATACAATGATTTTCTTTGCCCTTCATCTATGCTTGTTATGTTGACATGGTAATCCAGTAGTGTGGTGAAGCTCCCCGCACTATGAACAATGCCAAATTATGCTATTGACATTTTGAACTTACTCTTTATTTTCTAATTTGAAATTGGATAGAATTGACAGAACAGTTATCATCTTTGTTTATACATGTGCAAAACCTGTCATCGCTCTGCTTTGTTTCAGGGTGATATGCCTGATGGCATGCACAAGTCTGCTGAAGGCTGTGAGACAAACCAAACATATATTGCAGCAAAGAAGGAAAAACATCTTGAAGATAGCGAGACAACCCCAAAGTCTTGTCTTGATGCAGTGTTCAAGTTACTTGAGACTAACAGTCAGACAAGCTCACAAAATTTGTTGTCTGAATCAGTTCAACTTCTTCAGTCCCAAGTTCTAGCAGAAAGGCATTCTGCAACTCAACTTCGACTTGAAGTCCTATCTCTAAGAAAGGTTGTGGAGAACACCAATGAGAACCTCATCGCTAAACAGCTACACCTAGAAGCTATGACCAACATGCTAGCCGGTCTCACAGCCTTGCTCAGCAGCTTGCGCAGCAGTTCCCCCGGAAGGCTAACCTTTCTTGAACTGGCTTAGAAGTGGCCTCGGTTCAGTATTATTTTGTTACGCTGCAATGGTGCCCAGTTTTTGTAATCTGCTTCTTCGTTGCGCTTTATGATCACTGGTGGCGAACTTCGATGCCCAGTGGATGTAATATACCTTAAATCCTTTATTGTATAGTGTAGGTTTATTCTTAGTTACTATGCCGTAATTTCTTTATTGTATAGAGTAGGTTTGTTCTTAATTCCTACTAGTTACTGCCATCATTCGCTATCTGAAAAAAATCAGATGTAGTCGACCAGGCTAAAACATTCGACTCTAGTGGGCTAGGTTTTTAGCGGGCCACAATTGGGCTGGCCTGCGTCTTTCTTGGGCCCGAATGATTAGGGCCTTCACACATTGCGCCAGGCCCAAACTTACACCAGCCTATATTTTAGTTGGGCCTTTTGTCGACCCAGCTCTTAGTTTGGCCCAGGTAGCGTTGGGCCATTAATAGGCTGAATATTGTACTAGCCTGTTACGGCCGAGATGAAACCATGGGCCTTTAGCAAGCCAAAATGCATGTTGGGCCTCAATTTTCACTAGTCGTGGATGAGCCTTCAGCAGGCCGAAATGTAGATCGGGCCGTTTTGGGCCCAGTTAACTCATTGGCCGTTACCAGGACGAAACATATCTCGGGCGTTAGTTGGCCCACTCATATCATGGGCCTTTAAGAGGCCGAAAGCTTAGTACAGGCATCAATGGGCCGAATTACGCGACAGGCCTTTAACAGGCCCAAAGTCACATTGGGCTTAACTATTGCCACCTTTAGCATGGGCCGTTAGTGGGCCCGATGTCCCGTCGGACCATATATGGCCCATGGGCAGCACGGGCCATTTCTAGGCCGAAAGTCACACCGGGCTAAAATGGGCCCATGTCTACATCAGGCCTCTAACAGGCTGAAAGTCACTGGGCTATAGTTGGGCCCAAATATTCGGCGAACAATTAACGGGCCATATCTGGCTTCGGGCCGTAAATGGACCCAAATATTGGGCGAACAATTAACGGGCCAGATCTGGCTTCGGGCCGTAAATGGGCCCAAATATTGGGCGAACAATTAACGGGCCAGATCTGGCTTCGGGCCGTAAATGGGCCTTTATTAAGCAGGCCGTTATTGGGCTGGCCCACTAGTACCTGATTAAGTTCTACGGGCCTTTGACTGGGCCGGACTATTTAACCTATATGGGCCTCTATTGGGCCCAGCCACGTGTCGACGTATCATAGGCATGTCTCCTCCAATGGACGGGCGACATCTGGCCCACTGACGAGCTGACAGGTGTTCCCTTTGGCCAATCAGAATTTTACACGTGGAAATTTCCCATTGGTCGGGGCTGTTAATGGGTTATCGGATCCAAAATCCGACCTGATAGCTTAACGGCGTTCCGTTACGGTGGATGCCACGTGTCGGTCACCCTTGACGAAAGCACTTCTGTGACGCGCGATTTATCGTCATGGAAGTGGAAACTTCCGTGATGATAATTTTGGTAATGTCATGGAACACTTCTACGACAACACAGGTATGACTATCTTGATTCTGTCATAAATTTGTCATGGATGTACATGCATGACAAAAAACGCGACCTACTGTGACAAACACGTATCATCACAGAAGTGTATTTTTTGTAGTGAGGGGTTGATGCACGTTCTTGTCTTTATTTCCCCGATAGAAATCTTGGGGCACCCTTTGAAGTTCTTTGTGTTGGATTTAGTATTATGAATATGAATTTGCTTTGGTGTTATTTTAGTACGAACTCTAGGATAGATCGAACGGAAAGAATAGCTTTGTGTTATTTTAGTACGAACTCTTGAATAGATCGAACGGAAAGAATAGCTTTGAGGTGGTTTCATACCCTACAAACAATTTATTCTTATGTTCTCCGATACTTGAATAGGAACTCTTGAATAGACAAACTCTTGAATAGGAACTTTAGAGTGATTCTTCATCGCACTTTGAGGGATGGTTATATGATACAATTATATTAGCATTGTTGAGAGATTGCACTAGTGAAAGTATGCACCCTAGGACTCATTTTACATCATTGCAATACCGTTTGTGCTCCGTTTTACTATTTACTGTCTTGCTGTTTTTTATTGTTCGCACTACAAAATCTCATATCTACTATCCATACTACACTTTTATCACCATCTCTTCGCCGAACTAGTGCACCTATACAATTTGCCATTGTATTGGGTGTGTTGGGGACACAAGAGATTTCTTGTATTTGATTGCAGGGTTGCTCGAGAGAGACTATCTTCATCCTACACCTCCCACAAATTGATAAAACTTAGGTCATCCAGTTGAGGGAAAATTGCTACTGTCCTACAAAACTTTGTGCTTGGAGGCCCAACACGAGTCTACAAGAATAATGTTGCGTAGTAGACAACAAGCTCTTTTCTGGCGCCGTTGCCTGGGAGGTGAGTGCTTGAAGGTATATCTTTAGATCTTGCAATAAAATCTTTTAGTTTCTTGTTTTATCACTAGTTTGGTTTATAAAAAGAAAACTACAAAAAATGGAATTGAGGTTGCATCATATTATTGATCACCTTTATCATGTCTTTCTTGAAAATGATGGTTTGGAAAATTGTACTCAATTGATAGAAGAAGAATTTATTAAAATCATCGGCATGAATGATGAGCATGATTGCAATGTTGTTAGTATGAATTCTTTGAATATCCATGAGATTAATGATGACTGCACTAGCCATGATAGTGATGTCTCCTACAAGGATGTCAATTTTTGCGGAGTAAATTGGGAGTGCACACGCACACCAAAAAGGGAAGATTGATATTGTAAGAAGCATAAATATTTAGAAACGAAAAAGTTGTAAGAGAGGCTAGATGATTGTGCTGAAAGATTTAATATTTTTCGCCATCCTTGTGAACTTTGCAATGAACATGATCATTTAGATCTCCAATGCTATTTGTTTCATGATCAAATCGTGTCCAAAAATTGTGATAACTTGATTACACTTGAGCATCATAAAGAGCTTAGTCTTCTTTTGGGGTATGAAGAAATGAAATGTATAACTAAGCATATTCCAAAATTTAATCTCCATAGAATTCTTGATTTTAATCTAGAGGAGATTTATATGTTTTGTGTGGAAAATGTAATAGCCCCAAAATTGGGTTATCAATCTTTGTGCTGTTATTCCTTCCTGGCACTCATTTCTCAAATATTTCTCCTGAGTTTTTTTGATGACCCTGAGAATTCTTGTCATTTCCAACCTTTCAAAACTTGCTCATGTCTTTTTTCAGAGGGGAAGACCTCAATTGCATCATCTTAAACCCTCTCAAGCCCTAATTCCAAATTTTTGGAATTTGAATGTGCCCTTTGTGATTTCAAAGGGGCTATCATTTTCCTTGATCTGTTGATCATCAGATCTGTTCCCAGAGATCCCCCTTTCCTTTTAACCTTGGGTATGCAAAAATATTGCCAAGTCCCATGCAATATTTTTGAATTATGGTTTATTCCTTTTCTTGCCTTTCTGAGGAATAAAATCAAAAGGCATAGCTAGCCATCTCCTAAATTCATGTGAATTGGTGGAGTTGATAATTATGCCTAATCCAAGCTCTGGAAATTATATTGGCCATAATTTAATAAGGAAAATTGCCTTTTCCTATTTAATACCAATATTGCATTTCTGCCATTTTTTGAAGGAACTACTATTTTTATAGCAGGGAAAATTCCCACATAAATTGTGGAGCTTGTCCTTGATATATAATCACTAGTTCCATCTTTATCTCATGCTCCACAGATAAAAAATTTGGCACATGATCCAATGCAAGTTTCTGCCTTCTCTGGAATTTTGGAAAGGAAGTGCCCTATTCCTAATTCCATCTAAGCTGCAATTTGGCAGGATGTTTAATATTGATAAATAACCCATGGATACCAAAGATGAGCTCAATCCAATCATCCTAGCTCCCTATGCAATTTTTCAAAGTTTCTGACCAGATTGTCACTTTGTTAAGGAAGTACCCTCATAGAGTTTACAAATGGATGAAACTTTGCCATCCTCTCAAGTATCCAAATCATTACCCTCATAGAGCACAGGAGCAATTCTTGTTTTCTGTCCAAATTTTCAGTTTGTGAAGCAAGTATATTGTATCTTGCTCCATTATGGCTGGAAATAATTCCAAGCCTTCTCCTATCCATATAACCCATCTACCCAAGAGTTTGGCTAATTTCATTTAGCCATTATTTTCCTACAATTTTTCCAAGTTTCTGGTCAAAAGTGATGCTTGTGAAGCAAGTACCCATTTGGTAAGTCCATTGGGTGTGATCTTTTTACAGCATCTACTTCTGACCAAATCATTAGGATTTGCCAAGTTATAGCTCTATCCAACCCTCCTAGTGAGTGCTTCATCATCATTTGATTTCTGGACATATTTTAGTATTTGTTAAGCAACTATGCTAAATATTTGCCCTAATGACCTCAAAACCCCCAGGACCGTAGTCCTTGCTTCCCTAAGCCTACTAGACATCAATTCTACCATTTAACCTCTCTGGTTTTACCTCCAGCATGTTGCCAAGTTCGCAACAGCAAACTTGTGAAGCATGGTTTACTCATATCCCTTTGTCTCTGACCGTTTCTTTACCGTAGTAACAATCTATCTTCGAGGGACTACGCGGTAGACATGATTTGGCCTCAGTAAAACCTCCAGAGCGCGCCATGCCAGTGGTGACCACGAGGGAAGCCAGCCAAAACGGTGGTCTAGCCATTGTTGGCCTCGGCATCATTGCTCCAGCTGGATTTGGATCATCCCCGCATGTCCAGTAGCTCCGCCTCGTCGTCGCCGTTTGCCTGGACCCCGCTCCCCTCTGTTTTCTTCTCCGATGAGTCGTGCCAAAGTTCGAGCAGTGCTCCTGTGGCCATCGTCTTCTTCCTCGCCTCTGTCCTCTTCCTCCTCTCGTCCGCGAGGGCCCCTCGTCTCCGTGAGCCTCTGCTGCTCGTCGTGACCCTCCTTGTCGCCTTCCCGCCGCTTCCCGTGACCCTTGGCCACGACTGCCGACGTTGTGCCGTCGCTGACGCGCGGACACGTCGCCCGCCGCGTGCCACCTCGTCCCCTACATCTCGAGCCTTCCCCGTGGCTATTTAAGCAGCCCTCGAGCTCTCTCGCAGCTCACAAGCCCTCCCTAGCCACTCCCCCCGAGCTCCTGAGCTTCTCCATCCCCTCCCCGTCGCCATGGTCGCCGTCCCGATCTTCACGAGTTCCGGCGACCAGGGCCTCCCCTCGTGGTTCCTCTACCACCAGCGCCTCCCCCAAGGTCCGGCGAGCCTCCCCGTAGCCTCAGCCCCCTCATTCCCTCACCGGAGCCCCTAGTTCGCCCGAGCCCGAAGCTTTTCCCCACCGTCCGCCATTCTCAAGGTCGTCGTCGCTCCCCTCGTCTCTGGAGTCTGTGGAGTGGGGGAACGGATACGCCACTCCGCGGTGAGCATGCCGGTGGCCGGAGCCTTGCCGAAGGTGGCCCGTGTCACCGAGGCTCGTCGCCAGAGTGCGGCCGCTCTTTGCCCGTGGGCGCGCGTCGAGGAGAAGAAGGAGACGGCAGGAGCGTTGACCTGGCCAGGCGGGTCCCGCGACCCCACCTGGCAGCGGCCCAGGCGCCCGGCCCCGCTGCTGCCGGGTTGACCTGGTCAGCGCCAGCGTTGACAAGTGAAAGCGCCCTCCGCGAAGGCGTTTTCCTTGACTGAAGGCGTAATCTCCGAAATGCGCGTTCAGTTTTTCCTCCAGGGGCCTGTTTGCTAAAAAAATTCACCGATAGGTCCCTGAACTTCAACCCTTCGTATCTCGACAACCGTAACTCCGATTGAGGTAAATCCAACGCCCACATCTTCGTCTCGTCGAGACCGTTCCGTTCCCTTCATTTTCACTATGGTTTGACATATTGAAAATGACCATTTTTCCCTTGTATATAAACAGTCCCCTCCGAGAGAGAACTATTTCCGGCAAATTTTTCTGCGGTCGTTTCTCACTTCTTCCCGGAGTATTTGTCGACCCCAGGAAAGCTAACCACTTATCACGAGCCCCAAACTTGCATGTTGACTTTGCTTGCACCTTGTGTGTGTGTGTAGTTGCAGTTGTTTCTTATCGTTTTTGTTGCAGTCATTTCTTTATGCTTACCATGCATGCTGGTGTGCTATGTTTTGCTATGATGTTAGAATGTTGATATTGATAATGCCATGTCAGTACTCTACTTTATTTTCATGTCATTGTTATAAAATGCTATGATAATGGTAAGGCACCGTTGGTATGCTAGTACTTAGTACTGTCATATGCTATAGTTGTTCTCCGGAGAAGTTCGATATGTTATTAAAGCATTTATATGATGTATGCTCATTATTGCATTCATGTTAAAAATGCTTGTATGATGATTGATGATGGAGAAGATAATAATATGACTTAATAACAAAACCCCTCCATCATCAATGGGATCGAGTCATAGTGCCGCCAAATCGAACTTTTCCAGTGCAACCACATTTGCCGGTATGGGACGGCCCTAATGCGTTCTATTGTCGTGCCTCTCGCCGGTGATTCCAACGAGGGAAGGTTATGGGCGCGCGCTACCCTAATCAGGTAGGCGGACATAAGCCTTGTGTGCCTGTAGTTATATTTTGCGCGCTTTTGTCCCCGTGGGGGATCATTTATGTGTTGGCCACGACGGTGGTCGTTGAGGTGTCTTGAGGTAGACATGGGGCCACCCATGACTTAGCCCAGAGGGGAGTGAGTCGGAGTGTCCGGGAGAGTGTCATGGCAGTAGATTGGTTTTGTCGGAACGCCGTTGGTCCACCCGAATGGGATGACGAGGCCATGGGTAACGTGGTGTGGGTCCAGTGCGCTACCTCTGCAGAGTGTATTTAAACTATCAATAGCCGCGTCCTCGGTCATGGGCATAAGTTCGTAGTAGGGTACACTATCGGGTCTTGGTCGAAATGGAGGATAAACCTGAAATAATTAAGCTGATTAATGTGGTTGTGATCGCTCTAATGATCACGGGACAGTATTGGTTGTGGTTGTGATCGCCGTAAGGATCACGGGCCAGTATTGGTTGTGGTTGTCATCGCCGTAAGGATCACGGGCCAGTATTGGTTGTGGTTGTGATCACTATAAGGATCACGGGCCAGTATTGGTTGTGGTTGTGATTGCCGTAAGGATCACAAGATTGTCTCTGTTTGTGATCAAGAAATCAGGTGATCACCGTTTGTAAGAGAGTCCGAGGGACTCAGTGCACAAGTTTGGTTGCATTGCATGAGTAGTAAGTTTTTATTTGCATGAGATGATTGCATGAAGATAGCATGTTATGTCTGCATTGGATATGACCGGTAGCTTATTTTCAGAATAGTTTCATGATGCCATGCCATGCTTTGATTGATACGATTGAAATGATATGCTATGTTTTGCTATTGCCATGTAGAAGTAAATTTGATTTACCAACTTGTTTCACACCAATTTGTTTTAGAATTTTTAGAATTTTTTTAGATTTTACTATTCATGCTACGATCATTTGAGCTAAAACTAAGATGGGGACTGGCCAACACTTTTTTCATGAATGAAAATGACATGCACATATAGATGATGCTTTTCTGAACATTTTGATATCTTATTTGAATTTTTCTGAGTTAGTATGAATTTTTTATGAAGTTTTCAAAGTGATGGTCAAACGGTCAAAGGGCAAAAGCATAAGAGGAGCAAAGTGGTTTGGGCAGGAACAAGTGTTTTCGGAAACTAGGGGTAAACCTGCCGAGTGGGACACAACTAAGGGCACCAAATTAATTATCCCTTTTGCTATTGGCATGTAGAAGTAAATTTGATTTACCATGTCGTTGTCATGCTAATAGATGCCATGATGTTAGTTTGATTTATGTCTGGTTGATTTCATGCCATGCTTAGTTTCTGATATGAGTTAGGTGGTTGCATTCACTTGGTTCCTGCTTTGTCTTCTGCCTGTTTGGATGCTATGTATTTGGTTGTCTTGCAAGTACATTCAATGTACTGACCTGGCGTGTCATGCCAGTTTTGTAGGTCATACCCAAATTGTTCGTTGTTCCGTCGTGCTAGGCCGTAATCTTGCCAGTCCTATGAGTTGTGGAGCCAAGCCAAAGTGATATGTTGCCAAGAGTTCCGCCGCCATTTAAATAGACTTCCGCTGCCATGTAAATAGCCTTAGGGCTATGCCAGAAGATTATATTCATCACTGATGTAATCATATACACATGTATTTGATGAATATTCTTGTACCTGAAATGCTATATCATGGACCTGTCGTGCGTCAGGTGTTATCCTGGGCTGACGTGCGAAGGCACCTGCTCCATGCGGATCGGGGTGCCACATGGCTTGGTATCAGAGCAGCCAGGCTGGCATAGATTATCCTAGCATTAGATCACCACTACCATTAACCCGTAATGACCCTAAGGGATTTGACCCATCCCTGGCATCTGGCATGGCCACTGTTAATCAACAGGTGGCGCAGTCGGGACCGACACGTCCTCACCCCGCTGTCCCCGCATTGTTATCTGTGGAACGTGCAGCAACCCTATCCTTTCTGGTCGGCCGCACCACTTTCCCTTCGTGATTAAGGGAAAGGGGCCACGCCATGCGGTCCTGTCCCGTGTAGCTGCCTATAAATGCCCTTTCCGCTAGCTGTATCGCTTGCTCCTCAGTCCGCCATGTCCCTGCAGCGAAGCTTAGCTAGTAGCTCCCCAGCCATGGCTAGCAGCTCCAAAACTCCCACGTACTACACCCGCACCTATGCCGTCAACCACCCTGGCTTTCCACCCCTTCTTGCCGAGGTGCTCACCAAAGCCTTTGGCGGCAAGACTAGCCCCGATTACGTGGTGTTCCAATCGACACTCGTCCCTCACCTTCATCGCTTTGTAGCAAGAGTGCACATCAGCCTAGGTCCTCCAGCAGATGTCCAACCTTTGGTTTTACAGGGTAGAGCCATGCCTACCTCTGCTTTAGCCATTCAAGCCGCCGCTGTGGAGGCCATCCTTCACCTCCGAACCAACTCCCGCAGGTAGCAACAAGGCGGGAGTTCTACTTTTTCCCCACAGTGTCAAACGCAGTAATGCGGCCTTCTTTCGTTAGACAAGGAGATGATCCCGCAATCGCTCGCCTGGTGCAATACATCACTGCACAGGGGATGTTGATTTCAATGCTGCTTGCGGAGTTTAGATCCATGGACATTAATGTGGTATGAGTCGTTAAGGAAGCTTACTGTGAGCCTCGTAAGTTCGCATCTCAAGTTGTTGGCCCAACGCCATCCGAACCAGTGCTATCCTCTCAAGTTGTGCTATGGCCCAAGCCAAACATCATCACCCTCGACAAGTCTCTTCTCCGAATCCATCATCAGCATTTTCCTGGAGCAATTTCAGCCCCACCGCCCTAACCCATAGAAGTGTAAGACGATGAAGATGGAGATTGGCTCAGTCTTCATCCTCCCGGAGAGCCCCAGCATGGCCAGTCTTCTGCATGACCTCAGTCACGCAGTCAGTGGTTCCTGCTAGTATTTCGGTCTATCGGTTCGTCCGTGATATGAGGATAGAACCATGTATCCCGCAGCGAGTAGTTTCGATTAGCGCATAGCGCATTTGTGCTTTGATGTATACTAGTACTGTTGTAACCCGCATGCTGTGTTATTTGCTTGCTTGCTTTTGTTTGTGTGTTTGTGTTGCTTGTCTCTCTGTCAAACAGAAATGTTTGACAGGGTTAGCAATGTGTGCTAACAAGATTTTAATCAGTACGACACATACACTAAAAACAACTGACTGCGTGACTGAGCCAATAAACTGAAATACTAGTATTTTATTAGAGACTCGGAATGATATAATGCGCGCTGGTGTAGGTATATGTATACGAGGAGTACATATACTCACTAGCATTAAAACACCTTAGCGTGATTTGTCTGGTGTTTTATATTGCATGTTTATTGCATCTGTCTGTTTGTTTTAGTGCATACTGCACGCATACCCGGTTCACCCACGAGTACATTTGAGCAGTACTCGGGGGAATGCAAAGTCACATTTCCCTCTCTATCTGTGCATACCCCATGTGCCAGATTTTCCAAACCCAGAACCTCGAAGAAGCCATTGCCATCTGGCCATTTCTCGTCCTTGATTCTTTTTCGTGAACCCAATTGTGTTTCTGGAGAAACACTGCCAGCTTTATTTCACTTGATCCATTACAACTCCCCGATACAGATTTCAACTCTGATTCTATATTGACACCTACATTTCGTGGAGCAATCCGCGAAATTTTTCATCCTGGGCGGGCCGGAGACGCAGCTGCATGACATTCTTTGGGCCGTCCATGACGGAAAAAACCGTGGTAGAAGCAAGGGCGAGGAAAATCTCGGGGAGTTGCCGGTTACGGTGGGAGGTCGGGGGCGGAGCGATGCGCTTTTCTCTCGTACGTACGCTCGTGTGTGTGAGGTGTTGGCTCTAACTGAAGCCGAGCGAGGCGTTGGGCTCTAACTAAACCCGAGCGATTGCACTGCAGGCTATGCGTTACTGAACCCGAGGGATCGATCGATGGCTATTAACTGAACCCGATGGAGCAATTCCTTTGCTACTGCTGCTAACTGAAGTCGATCGATGC